>NC_056735.1:1561107864-1561462864 GCF_019279795.1 Protopterus annectens
ATAGATGGTATTCCTAGGGCAGTTTGGACGTTGGTAGGGAAGAAAGTGATAAAGGTCTGGAAGATTTTGGTTAACCGTCTTTTAAAGGGGAGGATTACCAGCATCATGAAAGAAAGCTGTGGTGGCTGTATTACTTCCAGAGGGCTAAAAACATTCAGACCCAGCTTTAAATAGATCCATTTCAGTTTGAAACCAGGATTATAAAGTGTTTGTCTATACTAAGTAAAGAATGACAAACATGTTGTCAAAATTAATGGCTTTGTGTGTGTGGGGATGGAGGCAAACATTTAACAGTATTAATACAGCAATGATAATCCAAAGGGAAACAGAATGTAACAACACACTGCTGTTGTCTATCGGTCTTGATACTGAGAATGCATATGACTCATGTCAATTGGGGTTTTAGGAGTAGGGCAATGGGTAGCATTTTCATTCCCAGACAGAATAATATGGTTAAATAGCAGAATGTATGAAGGGTCAGAGGTAATAATTTAGATGTGCTCCTCTAAGATCTTCTTCTTCTTTTGGCTTTTCCCCAATTAGGGGTCGCCACAGCAGACCACCTGTCCGCTCATGATTGGCAGTGGAGTTTTATGGTGTCGAGTTGCCAGCCCGGCGCCCAACCTTCCGCAGAAGGCACACTCACGCCTAGGGCCAATTTAGAGTGTCCAGTCCACCTACAGCATGTCTTTGGGATGTGGGAGGAAACTGGAGCACCCAGAGGAAACCCACGCAACCACAGGGAGGACATGCAGACTCCACACAGAAGGCACCCCAGCCGAGGATCGAACCGGAGAACCTCTTGCTGTGAGGCGGCAATGCTAACCACTGCACCACCACAGCCACCCATGTGCTACTCTAAGATAAGCTGGTTTAAATAGAGGAACACGGAATGGATGTCCTCTTTTCCCTTTGTTGTTTTTTTTAGCGTCATTGTCAAAGAAAATAAGGGACTCACAAATTCAAGGATCTAAGTAGGATTTACAAGCATATGAGTAGTGTTTGGCCTCACAGAGGGGTGCTCAGTGGGAGTGAGTGTAAAGGGTTCAGCTCTGAGCCCACTGCTGTTCATACTGGTGATGGACTGCATTAGCCAACAGGTCGGAGGGGACATATCAACAAAGTTGCCGTATGCAGATGATGTGGCATTACAGGCAGACTCTGCGCAAGAACTTCAGCAAGAGATAGGAGAATGGAATGCAAAACTGAAGGCAAGGTACATGGGATGAAACTAAGTCCAAATAAGCAGTGGTAATGGCAGCAAATTGGTGAAATCGTTAGAAGCTGAGAACAGAGATAGAAAGGAAGATAGTGTAACAGGTAAACAACTTCAAGTATGTGGGAGGGGTGGTTGAGGAAAAGGGAAGTCTGAATGAAGAGGTCAAAGCTAGAATCAGAGGGGCTGCAGCCAACTGGCATAGAGTGTCAGGTGTAGTCTATGACAGAAGAATGCCAAACAAGATGAAAAGCATGGCATACAAGACAGTGGTGCGACCAGTACTACTGTGTGGTACAGAAACCTGGGCAGTAAAGGCAGAAGAGTTGAATAAGCTAGAGGTGTGTTGCAAATGAAATGCCTGAGAACAATGGTAAGATGCACATTGTGGGACAGACGAAGAAATGAGGATATAAGAGCAGAAGCCAAAGTAGCTCGAATTACAGAAAAGATCAAAGAGAACAGATTATGGTGGTTTGGACATGTGCAGAAAAGCAGAAGACAATCTGGTGAGGAATATTTGGGGCAGACAGGAAGAAGGTAAGAAGAAGCGAGGATGTCCAGCAAAGAGGTGGATGGATTTTGTGACGTCAGGCATGAATGTTGAAGAAGGCAGGAGTGTGGCACTTAATCAAGAGAGTTGGCGACAGTTAACATGATACCCGACCCCATTTAGAAAAATGAGAACAAGAGGGCTGATGATGATGATGATGATGATGAAGTACTACACTAATCTAGGAAAAAACAGCTTTATGTACAGATGATGCAACTATTTTGTATTTGAAAATTTCAGAATAGGGCATTTCAGTGTTGAACATTCTGAGACAGTTTCACTTCTTTTTGGGATATAAAATTAATGGCAATAAACCAGAGGCTATAGAGTTGAACTGTGTAGTCACACATGAATTGGTTCAGCAAAACACATGATGTTATGTTGTCCTTATCTCACCTTCATTCTTGATGGTTAGGTTCGGAACTGAGCATCGTTTCTGCCACATACTAAAGCTCGAGAGCTTTCACTGGCTCGAGGCTACACACTATCCCAAGATGCCTAGTGACAGTTACCCAGATCTCTTTTGCCACTTGCTGCTTTGGGTTTGCTTTTTGCTGGCTCAGGCTAAGTCTTTTTATTTTATAATTCTTTGGTGATATTTCGTGTCATACCTTTGATATGTTTAAGTTATTTACAGAAGCTTACATTCTTTTAATGATTTGATGCTGTTGGTTCTTTCACTGTTGTTTGCTTTTTCTGTGTGGGCCATCATCTTTTCTCAGGCCTTTCTTTATTATCCAGTCTATATTTAGGTTTTCTCCTTAGAAGAATCCATTTGGGTTAGAGGATTCTTTTTGTCCCCTTTTACTTTTTATTAGAGGGCTCCCTTCCCGTGCCCTTTTTACTCCCTAAACTTTGAAGGTTTTGCCATTTTAGTTAGAAACATCTCCTTGGGTCAGAGGAGTTAATTGTTTAACTTATTGACTTCTCTTCTTGCCCCTTGTCTTCTTTCCCTATAAGAGTTTAAAAACAAATCTTTTCTGTCTTCTCTTGTTGTTTGTTGGTGCTTACTGTACTGTATAAGGATTGTGTCTTTTTTATCTCTTAGTATTGTTGGCTATAGTTGTGTCTAATTTTCAACATGTCTAAGGACCCCACTAAAGAGACAGAACAGTCTGGATTCAAAAAGTGTGACTCGTGCACACAAAATATGTTGTTGACAGACAAGCACATTGGTTCTGTTTATTGTACCTGCACGATTCCTGTTCCATGTGCCATGGCTTTAACTCTAGGGTCCTGCAGGAGCAAAAAAAAACTGATTCTCAGGAGCTTGTTGAAGGGACCTTTTGAGATGGTCGTCGAAGGGAATCAGGCCTCAAAATCTTTGGATAAGTCCTCTACCAAATCAGCTTCTTCAGTTCTGGTTTCTGAGCCAACGAAGAGACCAGAAAAACAAGTAGCTTCGGATCCAAAGTCTTTCGGGTCTGAGAAGCCTAAGTCTCACTTGGTTCCACCCGTGTTATTGGAACCGACTCAGAGCCAAAAAAGGAGCCGGTCACCATCCTTGGAGCTGGTCTGTTCAGTGCCACAGCCACCCCTTCTGCAGTCGGTGGCTGGTAGCCATATATCATCCACCCATTCCTCTCGATCTTCCAGGAGCTTATCGGATGATGATGTGGAGCGGGTGGTTAAGAGATTGCTCTGGACACCGTCCCTAGCAAAAATTCTCTTGAGCCCATCCCAGAAGGACATGGAGCGGTCTACCAAACCTGCCTCATCTTCAATTCCTCCTTCGACTCTGATGAGTTTGGAGCCGGAGTGCTTGGAGGTCCTTGTGGTGGAACCATCGGATCCGAAAACCTTTCCCGGGGTATCAGTTCTGACTTCCGCTCCAATCTCATCGATGTTGCCTTCTGTCGAGGGATCTGGGAGGTGACACTCCCTCGTCGGCTCCGGGGGGGAAGAGTCGAACCAGCCACTTGTCGGATCCGACTCTTCCACTTGGGGCTTCAGTGCAGGTGAGTTTGATGCTCACATCAGCCTTAGAGCCATCATCCTTGGTGCGAGGGAGGTCTGTCTCCGGGTTCCTCGAATCCAGAGGCTCTCTTGGGCCAGGACCGTGGTGCCTTCGAGGTGATGAGCGAGCTGTCCCCTCAGACTGCTCCACCCTCGGCTGCAGTCACACTTCCCCAAGGGGCCACTGTCTACCTCCACACCATCTGTCCAGCCTCAGCATAGAGATCAAGTGCCTCAGGATGCCCCAGTGGGTGAGCCACTCTCTTCTAAAACCTCCCCAGAGTATCCCTCTGAGGAGGTCCCTTGTAGGAGAACTTGTAAGAGGAAACACCTGGACTCCCCTGAGTCTGTCATTAAGACCCTCTCCCCTTCAGAAGATGAGCCTGTATACCTGGAGACATTCGGATCTTGACCCTCCATCTCTTGGGTGTCTCTGCCTTTCGATCAGCTCCTTGGTGTAATCAGTCGGAAGACGTGGGGCTGTCCAGAATCTGTGGAACCAGTTCCGAGGAGGCCCAACAAAATTATTACAGCTCCGGAGGACAAGCAATTTCTGACTAAAGTTGTCCCAGTAGATGCTATGGTGGTTGCTGTGGCTGCCAAGAAGGAATTAGCCGAAACGTCTTCATCTGTCCATCCGCCGGATAAGGATTCTCATATGATGAACAGATACGGGAAGCATATGTTTTCTTCAGCAGCCTTTACCCTTAGGTCATGGAATTACTTATCCCACTTTACTAGACTTCAGAGGGATCTCCTCAAGGAGCTAAGAGATACCCTCCAGGGTACTATAGCTGCAGGGGTACCTGACAAGGTAAACTCTTAGCTTGCTACCTTAAATTCTGTAATAAACTCCTCCATGCACCTCATTTCATGTGCAGTCAATGGAGTGAGCAGGGCAGCAGGCACAGGAATAGCTCTGAGGAGACATTCCTGGATGCGTCTGTGTGAGTTCGCTGAACCCTTCAAGTTTTCCTTTATCAATGCCCCATTTGATGGCTCGTCTTTGTTTGGGCCAAAAGTAAAAGAGACTCTTACCAGGTGCGAACAAGATGGCAAAACTCTGTCTGCCATGGGAGTACATTTTTCTGTCCCTACCAGACCTTATCCCAAAGGTCAGAAGGGGAGGAAAATGTGGTTCTGGAAGTCCAAAAGAACTTCGTCAGATGCACATGGTGATTTTTCCCCAAAGGGCAGAGGGGGAAATAACAATGGAAGAGACTGCCCACTCGGCAGAGGGGGTCCACAGAATCAGGGTGACAGATACGTTCTCTGGTATGCCCTCCCAGCGCTTCTGAAAGGAGGCCCACCTGTCCACCTTTGGAGGCAGTCAGGGGTAGATTATAACTGTACCCAAAAGCCTGGGGAAACATCACTCAAGACAAATGGGTATGGTTGATCATATCCAGGGGATACATTCCTTTCTCTTTTCCACCCCTTCCACCAAAGTCTGTCCCAAACACACCACCTGGTCAAAGGGATTAACCAACCCTAGAAATTCAAAGGTTGCTAAGAAAAAGTCATCCAAGAAGTTCCTGCAGACCAACTCGGATCAGGAACATACTCAAGATTATTTTTAGTTCCAAAGATGATAGAGGACTGGAGGCCCATTTTGGATCTCAGCAGACTAAACAAGTCCGAAAAGAAAACAAAGTTTTGGATGGTGACACATGCAGTCTATACTCCCTTTTCTGGGGAAAGACAATTGGATGTGCTCTGTAGATCTTCAGGATGGCGTACTACCACATAAAGATGGACATGCGATCCAGGAGATATCTACACTTCCGGGTGGGAGCCAGTCATTACCAGTTCAGAGCTCTGCCCTTTGGTCTCACTACAGCACCCAGAGTGTTTACCAACTGCATGAGGTGTCTAGGATTCCAAGTATTTCCGTATTTAGTTGACTGGCTTCTTACCGCCACCACTGAGCTGTTACTGACCAAAGCAAGGGACACTGCCATTTGTCTTTGTTCGGAACTAGGAATCACTATAAACTTCGAAAAATCTGCCTTGCTGCCTTCACAGCATATTACCTTTATAGGGGCAGACTTAAACACAAAAGACAAGGTAGCAAAACTGCCTCACAAAAGAGTGCTAATGCTACGTCTTCAGGTGTCAAGCTTGCTCATGAAGAAGAAAGTACAAGCAAAGTTTGTCCTCAAGGTTCTAGGTTCAATGGCAGCTGCAATAACATTAGTCCCACTAGCTCATCTACACATGAGAGTATTACAGTGGCTACTCTTTGCTCAGTGGTCCATGCAGGAGTTACCCATGTCGCACAAGATTTTAATCACAGACACTTGCAAGAGGGACCTATGATGGTGGTTTCAGTCCACACAGGTAACGATAGGCAGACCTTTTGTTCTCCCCAACCCACAGCTACAGTGACCATGGACGCTTCCCAGATAAGGTGGGGGCATTATCTGGGACAGACTGTCCAAGGGACTTGGCAGGAACATGAATACCACTTGCACATCAATGTCCTAGAGATGAGAGTAGTGCTTCTGGCGTTGCAGGCATTCCAGACCTTTCTTCCACCAGGTATGAATGCAGTACAAACAAACAATATGTCTGTGGTGTGGTACATCAGCAAGTAAGGCAGAACCAGATCTTGCCCCCTGTGCCGAGCAGCTCTAAGAGTATGGCAGTGGGCAATATCTTCTCAATGTTTTCTGATTGCAACAAACATCCTGGGAAATCCAGCGTGATAGCGGACAAATTAAGCAGGGCAATTCTTATGCCTCACGATTGGTCTCTGAAACAGGAAATTGCAAAACAAATTTTTCGCAAGTGGGGCCAGCCTTGCTGTGACCTCTTTGCCAAGTCCATGAACTCCAAATACAGCAGCTTCTTTGCCCTAATCCCCTCTCTGGGGAGTCACCAAGGGATGCACTTGTGCATGATTGGCCCCCAGGACCTCTCTATGCTTTTCCCCCATTTCCATTAATACCCAAAGTTCTTCAAAAATAAATCATTGAGTTTCAGGCTAATTCTCATCACTCCGTACTGGCCTCGTCAGGTATGGGTTCACTTTCTATGGCACCATCTTCAGGAGGAGCCTTGGATCCTGGACCCAGTACCAGATCTGACTCATTGGTCAGGAATGCTCCACTCCCTTATTCAAACCCTCAAACTGAGAGCGTGATTGCTCCACTTCCAATCTTAGCCAGGCTTCCAGAATTATCCCCAGCAGTGCTACACATTCTGGTTTTGTTGCACAAGAATGCAACTAGGAAACTTTATCCGAGCAAATGGAAGAGATTTTCTTGTTGGGCTGATAAAAACCATATAGACCCCTTTACAACCCTTATATCAGCAAAGCTTGAATTTTTAACAGAAACCTTTAATCAAGGCATGGCTGCAGCCAGGATATGAGTACAACTAGCTGCCATATATAACTACCATGTAAGAGATATGGGATCCAATATTATGTCTCACAGATTATGTACATTCCTCTTAAGACCTCCTGTAAGAGAGCCACCACCTCCTTGGGGTCAAAATTTGGTACTAGCTTCTTTAATTCTCCCTCCATTTGAACCAGCCCCCTCTTGTCCACTAAAGTTCTTAACTTGGAAGACAATCTTTCTAACAGCCATTACTTCCACTATGAGGATTTCAGAATTGCAAGCTCTATCTATCCGTCAACCCTATTTGATCTTCCACAATGACAGAGTCTCTCTCAGGACAAATCCTTCTTTTCTGCCTAAATTATGTTCTGAGGCCAGTTTAAATCAGTCTCTTGAGCTGCCTGTATTTTTTCCCAATCATAGCAATGAGGCAGAATATAAGCTTCACCAGTTGGATGTCCATACGCAGTTACATTTTTACTTACATAGGACTGAGGAATTTAGAAAATCTGACCAACTGTTTTGTTTCATTTTCAGAAAATAGAAAAGGAACTTCAGTTTCAAAAATCACTTTATATAAATGACTTGCAGACACTATTACTTATGCTTATAAGTCTCAGCACAACCAGCTGCCAGGGAAAATTCGAGGCCATTGAACTAGACTGCGGTGGTGGTGCTGCGGTAGCGTTGTCTCCTCACAGTATGACGTTGTCCTGTTCGATTCTCAGCTAGAGTGTCTTCTGTGTGGAGACATGTGTGGAATGGGCGTACCTTCATTGAAGGTTGTGCGTCAGAGTTGGCAACTCGGCAGGTAAAAATCTACTGCCAATCATTAGCAGACCGGAGTTCCGCTGTGGCGAACCCTAACTGGAAAAAGCCGAAAGACACAATCAATTGAACTAGAGCTATGTGTACTTCCACTGCCTTTCAAGCCAGACTTCCTTTGGATTCAGTTTGTGCTACTGCTACATGGGTTAACCCTCATACCTTTATCACTCATTACAAAGTAGATTTAGCCTACCAGAACAGGGCATCCTTTGGTTCCACTGTTCTGAAGAGTTTATTCCCTTGAGCCACCTGAGAAGAAGGTGCTGGGGATGCTGTTCCAACCATCAAGAATGAAGACGAGATACGGACAGCATAACATAAAGAAGTTATGTACTCACCATAACGTTCCATGTTTGTTGTCCATATTCTCGCCTCCATTCTTTCATCCCACCCTCCTTCCCCCTTCCTGGAGGATCGAGAGGAATTTTTTTGAAATGGGCTGTGAGTTCTCCAATTCCCTTTGGGCCTCGTGTTATGGGCAGAAGGTTATGGTTGTATTTACCATAGTGGGTTGGTCTAGTGACTGGTTTTTCTTACAGATGAGATCTGGGTAATTGTTGTTAGACATCTTGTGATAGGATGTAGCCTCGAGCCAGTGAAAGATCTCGAACTTTAGTATGTGGCCAAGTCAGAACCGATGCTTGGTTCTGAACCCAACCATCAAGAATGAAGGTGAGAATATGGACAACAAACATGGAATGTTATAAGGATTCTGTTGCGTTAGCTAAGGTTATGTGGGAAGAGGCTAAGCAAATGTTAATACAAAAATTATGAAACTGGATGCTCCTAATTATGGATATGAATAAGATACAAGCAGTGGAAATGCTTTTGATCTCTCTAGTTTTATATACAGATAAGACATATTATTATCAACCACGGTAGAAGTTGTACTCAAATATTAACAAAGAGCTGAAGGAATTTATTGGGGGGGGGACAAGTGTTAAGTGGGATAAGTTGATCCTTCCCATAGAACAAGGTGGTTTAGGGTTCTCTGACTTGAAGGGAATACTTTAGAGCTCTGCATTTAAGGTTAATATGTATAACATAAGTAGAAGGATATAAATCAAAGTGGAAAAGGTGAGAATAAAATTGGGGAAGTTGGAGAATTAAGGAGAGGGTAGAGTTTTGAATGTTGGTACTAAAGGAGAATAAAAGCAATGCAGAATATCATATTCTTAAAGTAGCACAAAGTATTCAAAGAAATAAACTTGAGAGTGGAGAAGAGATATTTTCCCACTAATAGTGGTATAGATATTAGGCAAAATAGGGGCTGGAATTTACTGGAGAAAACTGGCAAAATAACCAAGGAATTGGGAGCAAATAAGAGAAGGAAAGGTAATAGAGTATGATGAGGCCAAGCAGAAGTTTGGACTGCAGGCTATAGATTGCCTTTCCTACCGGGGATTGTTATCAGAGTATAGGCAAAGAGAAAGAGGGAGATGTTAAGTGAAAGACCAACTCTGATAGACTTTTTAGTTGAGTCTAGAACAGAAGCTGTTGTTAAAAAGGCATAATTAGTATGGCATATGAAGTAATGCATGATAGCTATTAGAATCAATCCGAGAAGGTTAGAAAAGATAGTGAAAAGAGATTAAAAGGGTCATTTACAAAGGAACGGTAGGAGGATATCTGTAGGCTTTCGAAGTGTGCAACAAAGTCCAAAAGGTTTAGGGGTATTGCTTGAAAGTGTTTGCATGGGTATTTATATACTCTAAGAATACTTTAAAGATTTTTTTTTTCAGGTAGATAACACATGCCAGAGATGTGATATGAGAGAGACAAGTAATTGGGAACTTCTTTTGTACTGTAATGAATTGGTAGATTTAAAAAATTTGCTTTAGAGTACTTTGTCAGAAATGTTGTGAAAGCAAATGGTTGTTTATCATTCTGTCTGCTTCAGTAGCATTTTGGGTTGTCTGCCAAGGTAACCCAGTACTGGCCAGCTTTCAAAAGCTTAGTCTCCCCTCCCTGTTGTTTCCTTTGACAGCTGATTGGCTGAGCATATCCTGAGAGGGAAGCCTTCAGTTGTCACAGAAAGTGGTATTTTCAGTCTTTTTTTATCAATCCAAAGAAGAAAGTCCTCTAACTCGTCACAGGATTGATTTTTTTGAGTTGCTGAACAGACCTTGTTTGGGGACGCCCTTTCACTCATTTTATTATTAGCTGTATTATTCTGTTTCTATTTTTATATTTATTTAACAAATATATTTTAATATTTTATTTATGTCCGTGTTTATAGTAATTCCTGTAGGAATTTCTGCTTGTATTTACTTTTTCCTGAGGAAACTTTCAGTATTTTTGTCAGAAGTGAGGTGTGTATGTGTGCACTAGGGGCTGTCTCATGCAGTCAGAACTGCTAATTAATTGCATCTGTCTTTACCGTTGTTACTCTGCTTTAATTTAATCTTTTGTTAGGAAATTAGTGCAGAATTTGGATTTGTTCAGCATTTATCCATTATTTACTATTTAGAACAATTATTAGATAAAGGGAATAATAAATGTATCTTATTCTCATTATAGAGAGAGTAGTAGAGTGAAAGAAAGCAGATACGGAAGGTATAGGAATAGAGAGAAGATTATAGAGAATGAGTAAAAGATATCAGTGTGCTTTCAGATGTTTTTAAGATGTTTCTGAAAGAAAAAAAGAATTAATGGTAGATAATTAGATTAGACAAGATAGGAGTGTTGTTAGGGAGGTGTAGAATCTTTTGTGTTATAAGCAATTGTGAAAAGAGTATATGGTTTTGCAGCAGTTCTAGCCACTGTTTGTGATGTTAAGACAGTGGTGAGTTTTTAAAGGGGGAACTTAAATCTAGTTCTAGTATAACTTATGGAGAGCTTAGTGAGGTTGCTTTTTGGTTGGTTGGTATTGGTATGTATGACAGAGGCATAAAGAGAGAGGGTGGAAATGAGGTGGGTCTGCAATTGTTTTCCTTGCAGAGGGTAGTAGTGACTGGGAAGATGTTGGTACCATTGTTAGAGGTTATAGAGAGAAAAGGAGGGATATATCATTGGCTGTACATATTAATGTGGAGTCATCTGCATATTGAATGCAGGTTGGCTTGATGTGATGTGTGTTGTGTTTGTTGATAAATAAAGAAAAGAGGATTGTATGGCATGTTGGCAGTTAGCCAATAGGTTATTTTGTAAAAGTGGTTAAAGCTCTGTAGATGGTCCTCCTTATGTAAGGGGGGATATGATGAGATATCCCATAGAGTAGGGGATTCTAGCTCAGAGATAGTTCTGTTAATAAGGTGATAGAATGGATAGTCTATGGGCTTTTGCAGCTATTTGTAGGTATTCAGATGGGAGTTGTGGTCAGCAGGTTTTTTTGAGACCAATTTTTGTGGAGTTTGTTGATTGTTTTTGAAGATCTAGTATAGTCTTTTTTTTTGTCTCTAATATCTTTCTTTCTTTGCAGCTGTCTTCTGTTTTTTAAATTGGAGGTGGGGTGTGGGGGATTTTTGGCATCATTTGGCCCAGATTTTATTTCTGAGTAGTATCTTTTGTCTGGTTTGTCGATAGGGTGCGTGGCAGTCTAGATTTGAAGAAAGTTAGTATTAAAGTAGTAACAGCAGTCTTCTAATTTTAGAGAGGTTAGTGGTGACAGTCACATACTTTTTAATTCAGATATGAAAGCTATGATGGAATGCGTGCAGTCTCTAGGATGAAGAAAGTTGTTAGCTAGGTAGTAGGTAACAACCCGTCTAATTTAGATAGGTTAGTGGAGTGACCAGTCACATACCTTTTAATTCAGATATGATTAAAATTTTTCTAATAATGTAGGTAAGTATGTGGTCACTGATGTCATCTGGGAGTGTTCCTGGATAATAAATTGGGTGGTTATTAATGAGAGTCCAGTCCAAAAGTACTCCTTTTTTTACTGATTTATGGTATGGTTGGTAGGGTTTAGGGAATTGCAAGTAGACCAGTCTATGTTGACATCACCAAGTATAATAGTCTCCTGGGTAGTTGTTGGTAGAGGTGGGCTCAGTAGGTTCTCTAGAGAATTGTGGTCATTTCTGAGGATGTTATAGCCAGGAGGGGTGATTTCTTGGTCTGAGTAGTTGGTTTTAGCAAGTATATCAAGGAGTGTGCAGATGGGTAAGTTTATTATTAATGCTTCTCTAAAGTTAGGTTGGTGGGAGTCAGTATAGGGTCCAGGATTTGGTGAAATGTCACCATCAGGTCTTTTTGATAGAGTAGTAAGTGAGATGGGGTTGTTGGAAAGCGAATGTATGAGGGAGTAGCTTGAATGGGAGTTAAGTAAGAAATCAGAGATAGAGTAAGAGAGAGTGGCTTAGTATAAAGAGTAAGTGATAGGAGAGAATAATAGAAGGGGGGAGGGTCATAAGAGTATAAGTGTAGGACCACTGGGGTGGGTGGGGGAGTGGGGGGGGGGGGGGGGAGTGTGCAGCCGAGAAGGTGAAGCAGGCGAGAACAACAAGTGGAGAGAGAGAGGGAGAACAATCAGCAGAGCTGAGCAGTAAAAGGGTAGTCAAGAATGTCTAAGGTGAGATGAAGCAGAGAAAAATGTAGAGTCTAAAAAAAGAAGGAAAAGCAAGAGAAGAAAAATGAAGGGGAAGGAAAAGCAAGAGAAGAAATGGAAGAAAGAATGTAGGGTATCTACTGGGCAAAGCTTATTACAAATAGCCAGGTCCTTTGTCAGCCCGATAGGTATGTTCAGACAACACAGGTAATGAGTGGCAGAAGGTTAGCATAGATAACAGTAAAAGTAAGTACAAACAGCCTAATAAAAAACACAATGAACTTGTACTAACATTGCTAGTATATGCAACAGTATAGCAATATAGGAGTCTGTAGGCAAGTAGGATAACATTTAGTACATTGGGTTTTTACACTTGATACACTTCAATAATTGTATATAAAAGTAAAACAGCACTGACTGAAATGATAATAATATAGATAAAGTGTAAAACAAAATAATGACGAAAACAATCCCCTGGTGAGAGTTAGTGTTGGTGACTGTCTGGTTCTGTAGAAAGAGATGCCAACAAAATGTATTAAACAGAGGGTTGTTTGGATAACCAGCGCCCTAAAGGCATTAGATCCACGTGACCTTGAACTGCTGATGGCTGTTGGCGTCTGTGGAATAATATGACTACCAGAAACTAGCTAAAAAGCTAGAAGAAATCCCAAGATTACTGGCTGGTTTCATCCTGTAGGAAGTAGCCATTACAGGCTAAAGCTATGGAGACTACAGTATGCAACTATAATCTAAAATGTGCATAAACAGGGGGTACACACTACTAGCAGCAGTCGCCAACATAATAATTAAAACTCCTAACAACCCTTTTCTTCTCACATTAAATAGAAAAGAACAACATTTGAAGTACTAATAACAAGCGATAGAACCTATATGGAGCCACGAGGAGGATTAGAAACTAAGTAGCCGTTAATGCTGCTTACAAGAACAAACTACATGTATCAATGCAATTGCAGGTAAGCTAAGGTGTAAGGCACACAGTTAAAAAAAGCGCGGCTACTTTATGCATATGGGTTAAGAAAGTATAAAAGGCAGGGAGGGGAGAGAAGAGTTAATAAGTCCAAAAGGTGGTAGGATGTAGAAATAAAGGAAAGTACTATGTGCACAACTCTGATCATATAGAGATTTTGCCTTGAATGAAATTATTTGAATTACTGAGGAGATTTCACTTTCTCTGACAAGAAAATATATTTTAAATTGCTATTAGACATTATTTTATGCCAGTTTAATGTGGCTAAAGTGTAGGAGCTAATTATTGAAAAAGGGTAATTGTGAGATGGAGTTCAGGGATGAGTTAAGACAGGCACTGGGTGGCAGTGAAGAGTTACCAAATAGCTGGGTAACTACAGCAGAGCTAGTAAGGGAGATGGCTAGAAAGGTGCTTGGTATGACATCTGGACAGAGGAAGGACGACAAGGAGACATGGTGGTGGAATGAGGAAGTACAGGAGAGTATACAAAGAAAGAGGTTGGCAAAGAAGAAGTGGGATTGTCAGAGAGATGAAGAAAGTAGACAGGAGTACAAGGAGATGAGGTGCATAGCAGAGGGAGGTGGCGAAGGATAAGGCTATGAAGAGTTGTATGAAAGGTTGGACACTAAGGAGGGAGAAAAGGACCTGTACCCATTGGCTAGACAGAGGGACCGAGCTAGGAAAGATGTGCAGCAGGTAAAGGTGATAAAGGATAATGAGGGAAACATACTCATAAGCGAGGAGTGTGTGTTGAGGAGATGGAAAGAGTACTTTGAGAAGTTGATGAATGAAGAGAATGAGAGGGCGAGAAGGTAGAATGATGTGGGAATAGTGAATCATGAAGTACAATGGATTAGCCAGGAGAAGGTAAGGGTAGCTATTAAGAGGTTGAAGAATGGAAAGGCTGTTGGTCCAGATGACATACCTGTGGAAGCATGGAGGTGTTGAGGTGAAATGTCAGTGGGGTTTTTAACCAGATTGTTTAATGAAATCTTGGAAAGTGAGAGGATGCCTGAGGAATGGAGAAAAAGTGTTTTGGTACCGATTTTTAAGAATAAGGGTGATGTGCAGAGCTGTGGTAACTACAGAGGGATTAAATTGATCAGTCACAGCATGAAGTTATGGGAAAGAGTAGTGGAAGCTAGGTTAAGAAGGGACGTGATGATTAGTGATCAACAGTATGGTTTCATAACGGGAAAGAGCACTACAGATGCTATGTTTGCTCTTAGAGTGTTGATGGAGAAGTACAGAGAAGGTCAGGAGGAGTTGCATTGTGTTTTTGTAGACTTAGAGAAAGCATATGACAGGGTGCCTAGAGAGGAGCTGTGGTATTGTATGAGGAAGTCGGGAGTGTCAGAGAAGTATGTAAGAGTGGTACAGGATATGTACGAGGGTAGGGTGACGGCTGTGAGGTCTGCGGTGGGAGTGACAGATGCGTTTAAGGTGGAGGTGGGATTACATCAAGGATCAGCTCTGATTATTTAAGCCCTTTCTTATTTGCAATGGTGATGGACAGGTTGACAGACAAGATCAGACAGGAGTCCCCGTGGACTGTGATGTTTGCAGATGACATTGTGATCTGTAGTGAGAGTAGGGAACAAGTGGAGGAGATCCTGGAGAGATGGAGATATGCTCTAGAGAGAAGAGGAATGAAGGTCAGCAGGACTAACACAGAATATATGTGTGTGAATGAGAAGGATGATATAGGAATGGTGAGGATGCAAGGAGTAGAGGTGGCAAAGGTGGATGAGTTTAAATACTTGGGATCAATAGTTCAGAGTAATGGTGAGTGTGGAAGAGAGGTGAAGAAGAGAGTACAGGCAGGATGGAGTGGGTGGAGAAGAGTGTCAGGAGTGATTTGTGATAGACAAGTACCAGTAAGAGTGAAAGGGAAGGTCTACAAGAGGGTAGTGAGACCAGCTATGTTATATGGGTTGGAGACAGTGGCATTGACAAAAAGGCAGGAGTTTGAGCTGGATGTGGTAGAGTTGGCAATGACAAAAAGGCAGGAGTTTGAGCTGGATGTGGCAGAGTTAAAGATGTTAAGATTTGCACTGGGTGTGACGAGGATGGACAGGATTAGGAATAAGTATATTAGAGGGTCAGCCCAGGTTGGAAGGTTTGGAGACAAAGCTAGAGAGGCAAGATTACGTTGGTTTGGACATGTGATGAGGAGGGATGCTGAGTATATTGGGAAAAAGTTGCTAAGGATGAAGCTACCAGGTAACAGGAAAAGAGGCAGGCCTAAGATAAGGTTTATGGATGTGGTGAGAGAGGACATGCAGGTGGATGGTGTGGCAGAGGAAGATGCAGAGGACAGGCAGAAATGGAAACAGATGATCCGCTGTGGCGACCCCTTATGGGAACAGCCGAAAAAAGATGATGAGTTTAGCACCATTGATTGCTTTGGTGTTTTGACTTTGTATACTGGAAATCCTTTAACTTCTGTTAATTGTAAAGGAATTATGAAAACGTTTCAAACCATTTTTTGTGATAATAATACAGTTTAGGAAAGTTTAGTTGTATGGGGACGTACTTATTAGAAACTTTACTTGCTTATTGTGATACATTATGAGTACTTTTGATTTATTATTTTGGCAGATGTTCTCTCTCCCCTGACTTGATGGATCCTTACTCTGGTCCACCCATCAAATCTGGTTGCACCTAAAAATTAAATAGCAAAATAAAAATGTCTCAGGCTGCGATCAGTGATTCTGTCAAATTTACTGTCTCTCATCTCATATACTACTTACCTTTTTCCCCATTTCCCTTTAGTTTAGCTTTACCAGCCACTATGGAAATTTATTTTTACACAGCCTCTGGAGCTGTACTAGTAGCTAGTGCAGGCATGGGAGAACCAAACCCTTTAGATTCAGAAGTCCTTTGTAAGATACCCCTTGCCAGATATAGTACTCTGTCCCCATATATTTTAACTTATAATGAAGTTCACAAGAAAAAGAAACAGAAGCTTTATCATACAGATTATTCAAGTGGTTGTGTTCCTGTACTTGCCTCTAGTTCTAGTTTGTCTGGATACCTTTTTGCTGTTTTAAGAATGATGAAGAATCTAATGAAGACATCAGTAATTTCCTAGTTGACACTGAGTCTAGTCACTCTGATGCGTTTTAAGGTGAACCTGAGCTTAAGTCCAAACAAGTATTCACTTTTCCTTAGATGATTGCTAGATTTAGTGATGTTTTTTCTTGGGAGCAATCTGGAACTACCCCAGAGCTAGGCGGGGTATATGACCTTATAGAGGATGAGATGCCCAATTCTGTGGCTTTCCCCCTTTTCTTACCAGCATTGGATAATATTTATAAAGCTGCCTGCAGAACACCAGTATCTCTTCCAGCAGTCCGTAGAAAGACTCAGAGAAAATATATGGTTGTCTCAGATATGACAAGTGTCTTCTCATTTGACTGCTTACCCAGCTGTTACCTCCCCAGCTGTGTACTCAAATAAAAAGTCCTTAGCTTCATGTAATCCAATGCCCCCAGATAAAGAGGGAATATGGTTAGATCTTTAGGGTAAAAGGATGTGTGTTTCTAGTAATCTAGCCTTTAGAATATTAAATGATCAAACCCATATGTGGAAATTTACTTTACAGTGTGCATCCATCTTAGATGGTTTTGCTGCATCCTTAGCTGCTGAGCAAAAATCATGTATTGATGAAATTATTTCTAATTTGACTGGTTTTGAAATGTACCTTAAGAGGTGTGTTTGAATGTGCAGATACACTCTTGAGAAATGCTTGGTTACATACTCCGTACTTCTCCGATGATGTAAAAGCTGAAATTCTGAATGCACACTTTAAGTTCTGAATTTTTGTTTGTACCTTCCGCTACACAGATACACAAAACACTGTATGATAGAGGCAAATTAATGTGTTGGGTATCCAGGATGTTTTATGTACCAAAGTTCTTTCCAAGCAAGCTATCTTCCTTCAAGGAACAAAAGAAAAAAAAAATCCCAGGCAAACAAAATTCAGGGGCCCAAAAGGAAATGGCAGGAGGAAAATTCTTTGAAACCAAACAAGAGAGGTTCTTTTCTGAAAAAGAATCGGCACCCTGCAAAGAAATGACTGTGCCAAGTCACAGAACATCCTACTCCCTATCCTTCCTCCTTTCCCACAGAATCTCTCTCTCTCTCTCCTCTCTCAACCCTGCAGCCTGGATGCAAGTAGTCTTAGACAAATGGGTTCTGAGAATAATTCATAGAGGATACACTTGGGAGTGGATAGAAAGTCCTCCCCCTTTCAAGGAAATTCCCCCCACTCCCACCAGATCAGACACAGCTGTTTCCTCCAGTGCTCCATCTTATGGTAGAAGTTGGTGTCATAGAACCAGTGCCTGTGATACATGAAAGGCAAAGGATTTTACTCTAGAATCTTTTGGTACTAAAAAAAGAGCATGCCCGGAGACCTGTCCTACATTTGTCTTTTCTAAACGCCTCTGTAAAATTTCCAAAGTTCAAAGTGCTCTCCTTACAGTTGCTCTTAGCATTGCTTCCAGGCCACTGTTTAATGGGGATTCTAAATCTCAAGGATGCTTAGCAATCATATTCCTGTTGTCCCCAATTTCAGGAAGTTTTTGAGATTTACTCTATCTGGCTTGCGTTATCAGTTTACTCCAGTACCCTTTAGGCTGTCTTCTGCACCTTGACTGTTGATTAGCTGCCTTGCCCCAGTGGTTGCCTTCTGCTGAATCCTAGACATCCCCATTTTTACTAGTTTAGACTTGCTGATTTGTGCAGTTTGAATCCAGGTGCTTAGAGTCCGTAGACACGGTCGCATTTCTCCTTTCCGACTTGGTCTTCAAATTGAACCTTCAAAACTCCTTTCTCAACCCTTGTCAACAAATTGTTTTCCTGGGATGTGTGATAGAAAAGGATGGCCTTCCTGCTAGAAAGCAAAGTTCTAACTTATCAGAGCATTTTCTTGGAATTCTCTGTTCTAGACATCGACTCAGGAAGAGTTCCTCACAATTCTAGACTTCATGGCATTCAATGATCATCATGATACCATTAGCCAAAATGTACATGAGAAAAATTCAATGGTACTTGAAGAATTGTTTGGCACAGCAATGTCATCCCTTGGATTTCCAGGTACCAGTACTGGGCTTTGTGAAACAGGACCTGTAGTGGTGGCGGGATCAACTATCTATGAATCCAGAACTCCCTTTCTCTCTTCAGACCCCAGTCCAATTAGTTTGTCCAGACAAATTCTTGAGATTTTGCATGGGGAACAGTGTCTGTGAGATTTCAAGTGAAAGCTTTGTGGGTTCCTCAGGACACGCCAAAGCATGTAAAGATAAAAAAGATGTTGGCAATGATTCATGCCTTAAACGTTTTTCACTTACGGACTCTTAAGCCCTTTTCTAGTATTCACAGACAACACTACCGTGATGTGGTACCTGAACAATCAAGGGGGGGGTTACAAGGTAATAGCCTCTTTGCTGGTTGGTAGTGATGGCCTAGGAGCTGTCTCTCCAACATTCTCTGACTCTTCATGCCTCATGTATTCCAGTTGCAGACAGACTAAGAAGATCCTGGACAGACACTGAAGAAGTGCCTCCGCCAACTCAATAATACACAATCTCAGGTTCATAGGTAGGTACTAGGTTATTGGCCCTAGAGCCTATATAAGCCTAGCCAAAAGGTACCCTGGCTTTCGCCACCCAAGAAAATTATTTTCCTGTAACTCTGTCGAGCAGAGCCACAGAAGTGATCCCCAGGGTGCATTTCCTATTTCCCATCCAATCATCAAGATTTTTCTTGAGTGCTAATGAGGAGCTTTGTTTGATATAGATAGGTAGTTTGTTCCAGAGTATGGGAAGTCTCTGGGACAGGAATCTTTCCCTCTAACATGTTCTGTTTATTGTGGTGACAAGGTTTAGGTCCCTAGAGCGTGTAGCTCAGAGGGATTGGGCTTTCTTTAAATTGAGCATGTCCAACAGCTCTGGGTTTAACATAGCTTTGTATGTTAGGCAGAGATAGCCTCTGAGTAGGCGATATGTGATGGAGTAAAGCTGGAGGTTTTTGAGACTGTCTGTATAGGGCATCTGTTTAAGGCCAGTAATCCTCTTTGTGAGGTATTTCTGTGGCCTTTCCAGTTGTTGTAGATGTCCTGTGAGGTACATACCAAAAGGGGCATTGTACTCTGTAATGGGTCTAATGAGTGATGAGTAGAGGGGAACAATTACCTCTTTTTTCCTGGATGTGAAACCTCTCAGCCTCTCAAAGCCCTTTTTAACAAGGGGGCTGTATGCAGTACTCCATGCCTGTAGGCCTAAACCAGGACTTTGTTTCAGCCCAGGAAATGCAAGTTAATGTTCAGGAGGATAAATGAAGGTTAAGAGCTCCATGTAGAGGTCTTCTGCGACTTGATGCAGATGTGGTGAATACTTCAAATAGATCTGTTCACTTCCTTTCAAAACAGATTGCGTATTACCATATAAAAATGGAGAAGCATTCCAGAAGATTCCTCTACTTCTGGCTGAGAGCCAGTCATTACTGATTCAGGGCATTACCCTTTGGTTTCATCACAGCCCCCAGGGTGTTAACCAAATGTATGGCAGCAGTAGGCAGCTCACTTAAGACTGCAAGGATTCCAGTTGTTTCCATACTAGGACGACTGGCTTATCGCTCCGACCAGGCATTGACTAATAGAAGAAAGGGACTGTTCTCCACACTTGTGCATACTTAGGGATAACTGTCAAGCAAGAAAAATCCCAACTGTCTCCAACTCAGAGCTTGGAGTTTATAGGGGCAGTGCTGAATATGACTACAACTATAGTTTCCCTTCTGCCAGTGAGACTTCAAAAAATACACAGGAAGAAAGTTCCCACTCACTTAGTTTTGCAGCCCATAGGTTCTATGGCAGCAACAATTACTTTAGTTCATTTAGCCATGTATCACATGAGAATTCTACAATGGCTACTGGCTTCTTAGTGGTCAATACTGTATCAGCACGTCTGATTAGATTTTGATCACCAATTATTGCAGAAAGGATCGAGCTTGGTGGATCCACACCAAAGAAATTCTACTGTGTCACCCATTTATCCTTCCAGAGCCCAAGGCCATAGTGATCATGGACGCCTCACAGATGGGGTGGGGAGAGGGGCATTTTCTGGGCAAGACTGGCCAAGACAGTTGGTCCTGTATAGAGGCCAACTTGCATATCAATGTTCTGGAGCTAAGAACTGTGCTGTTACTGTTGTAAGTCTTTGTCTGCTCTTCCTGTGGGAGCAATTGTGATTCAAACAGACAACATGACAGTGGTTTGGTACATCAACAAACAGGGAGGAACTAATCTTATCCCCTTTGTCAAGAAGCACTCAGTGTGTCGCAGTGGGCGATTTCTTCCAACCACTTTCTGATAGCAATGCACATTCCAGGGAGTTTCATTGTGATAGCAGACAAACTGAGCAGATGTATTTTTCAGCCTGACGAGTGGTCTCTCAATCCAAAAGTGACTGAAAAGATTTTCCATCATTGGGGCCAACCTTGCTGTGACCTATTCACCTCTTCCCTAAACAGCAAATACCTTGCCCTGATTCCCCCTTCGGGGAAGTGACCAAGAGACACTCTTCTCCACACTTGGCCCTCTGGTCTCGTGTATGCCTTTACCCCAATACCTCTAATCCCAAAATTCTGACAGAAAGCACTTGGGTTGAAGAGCAGAGTAATCCTCATTGCTCCATTCTGGCCTCAACAGATATGGTTGGCCTTTTCTAATTCAACGACCATGGACTCTGGACCCAGCTCCGGGCCTTCTGTCCTATCCAGGTGGGCTAGTTCACCCAGGCATTCTGAGCCTCAAGGTGCAGCATGGTTCATCCAGTTCCACTAATGGCCAGGTGTGTCAGTCTTTCATCCCCAGTATGCCAAATTCCCCTAGCTTCTCATAAACCTTCCATATGGAAATTATACAATAGTAAGTGGAAAAGATTTACTATTTGGGCTTGTGAAAAGGATATTGATCACTTTTCTGCTTCTATTGATAATATTTCAGAATTCTTAGCCTGTCTTTTCAATGCAGAGCTTCTCCATCTACCATTAGAACACAGCTAGCATCAATTTCAAATTTCCATAATGGTTTGGAAGAATGTTCATTGGCTTCCTATAGACTCTGAAAGGCATTTCTAAAAGGAACACTTTTGCTGAAACCTCCTTTCAAAGATCCTGCTTAGGTCCCTGGGACCTAAACCTGGTGTTGCAAACTATTGTACATTCTCCCTCTGAACCTTTTGCAGACTGTGATCAGAAATATTTGCCATGGAAAACATTGTTTTTAGTAGCAATAAACATCTAAAGTTCAGCCTTTACCACGTAAACCACCTTACCTGATCTTTCATTAGGGTAGAGTCTTCTTATGAACAAATCCCACATTCCTACCGAAAGTGGTATCAGAGTCTACTATCAATCAGATGATTAATTTGCTGGCATTCTTTCCAAATTTTTCAAACGGAGGAGAATACTGTCTACATTTGCTAGATGTTCACAGACAATTACATTTTTACCTTCATAGGACAAAAGACATGAGAAAATCTGACAAACTATTTGTGTCCTTTTCAAGTGCTACTTTTGGTAAACTGGTCAGCAAGGTGACTTTAGCCAGATGTCTCAAAGTTTGTATTTCCTGTATCTATGACAGAAGGAATATTGCCTTACCTAGGCCTGTTAAAGCACATTCTATAAGATCTGTTGCTTCTTCAACAGTTTTTCAGTGTAGAGCTTCAATGGATTATATATGTGCAGCAGCTACTTGGGCTTCTCCCTATACCCTTATTACTGATTACAAATTGAATTTGATCTGTAGGGGAAGAGCATCCTTTGGGTCAGTGGTGCTCAGGAATATCAGTCCTTGAGTCCGCCCAAGGTCTAAGGTAGCTGGGAACTCTGTCCAATACGTCAATGATAAAATGAAAATTGGCAACATCAGATAAAGAAGTTATGTACTTACCATAATGTTCCATCTGTGTTGTCCATTTTCATTTATCCTCGACTCCCCTCCCTCCAACCCCCGGCCTTTGAAGACTTTTTGGTGGAACAGACAATATACTTAGGTGTTATAGTAATCTTTGTGGCATAGCAGATATGGCTTCCATTGAGGCTTCTGTATTTACCACTCTGTTTCTAATCTGCAAACTCAATCTGAGGTAATTGGGAGAGAGGGATTATGGGTATAGGTAAAGCTCGAGAGTTTTTGGTCAGCACGAGCTGTAGTAACAGCCGAGTCGGTTCCAGTATCGGAAATGAACCCATATGTCAAAGATAAATGAAAATGGACAATATAGATGGAATGTTATGGTAAGTACACAACTTCTTTTTTATGGTCCTGAAATCTTTAATAAGTAAGGAAATTAGTGGAATTGGAAGTTTACTCAGTAGTCCTCTTTATTTTTAAGCATAATTTACCCCACAAATCATGAAAAAGTGCATAACTCGAATGTAATCAGGTAGAGGGAGATTATTTGGGGCTGGAGTAGAGGTAGATGCCACTACTATTTTAAGTTTTACCTCATCCCTATGATGTCATGATGTCATGCAAAGTGAGTTGCAGTGTTGCTGTTCTGCAGTTTAGATGCCATGTTCCAGCTTAAAAGTTTACTTTTGCTACTTGGTTTAGAGAAGTTTAGAAAAGCTATATCATGTTGTTGAGTTGCTAGCTGACTTGATAGGAGCATTCCTTAACTCTGAATATCTGTGCCATTATCAAGGAGCATTTAGCCTTAAACCTACAACACATGTTTATTCTAGCTAGTTTGTCTGAATTTTGTAAACATCAGCTGTGAATTTTAGAGCCGATTGTCAAAGATGTTTAACAGTAACAAGTACTTGTACAAAGTAAAAATTGTGAACATTGTGGGGGGGATCCGCCAACTCAGAAGCTGTATATGCATAATGCTGCAGGTTCTGAATGTTGTCTAATTTTCAAGTCCAGTTGTTTTTAATAAAAAGTTGTTTAAATAAGGAAAATGCTGAATTTCTCCAGCTTTAATACCTTATCACAGTGTGTCTGTACATTTGTGCATAACAGCTTTTTAATGAGCTTCTGTGCTGTTTCAGTAATAGTAATCAGGCTGCAGAGACTGTGCTGAAGGAGGTGTGATTTTTTTTCTAAATGATCCATTATTCATTGAAAAAGGTTGGATGAGAAAGGAGAAAAAGAATTTAGAAATTATCCTGCATGTCCAGTACCAAGCTGTACACAGTGTAGTAATTAAGTACAGAGATATGACATAGTGGCGAAGTGAAAGATATTGAGCGTTGGAATTTGGCAACCCCTGACCGGGAAATAGCCGAAAGACACAAAGTTTAGCAGCAACACATTTCCTAAACAGGAATGGTTGTATATTATGTCACACACTGCCAAGGATTCTACCTTTGTGGATGTGATACAATGAAGTGTGGTTTTGTGTGTGTTTGTCGGGTGGTATTGATGTGTTTGAGTTTGCATTGATTTTGTTTCACGCAAAGTACAATGCAGTATTATAATTGGTCAGTCATGATTATTTTCTTTTATTTGCACCTTTATTAAATATACACATTTAAGCAATGACATGATTACTTTCTCAAAAAACATGTTCCCAGTTACTTTTCTATCACACATCCATCATTTGCTGTCTACCAGAGGAAAATACTTTGTATGGTTTATAAAAATACCTATGTAGATGCTTCCTTGCAAAAATCCTAAACCTTCTGGACTTTGTTGCATTCTTGGGAGCTGTACAGATGTCATCCCATTATTCCGTTGTAAACTGCCTTTCCATTATCTCTTTCCCAGTCTTTTCTAACCACCTCTGGTTGATTTGTATAGTTGTCATGCATTGTTTTATATGTCCTACTAATTATTTCTTTTTTTCTGTTTCCTGATTATATTCTTTGTTAAAGTGCTACTAGATCAAAAAAATAGGTGAAGTGAGACGTGAAACACAACCAACTAATAAAAAACATAAATGGTATCACTCCAGTCATTACACCACAAATTTGCTGTTCAGACCACTTTATTAAAGTCACAATGTTCATTGTGTACTGAAGCATGTAGACAGAGGAATTGAAAAGGAGCCCAGTTATTGAAATTAGTAAGTTTTAAGTGCAGTATAACTGTGCTTCTCTGAGTAAAACATGCAGTTTAAAATATATTTTCCTAAGATATAGTGAACAGTATGGGACACGTTATAAACCGTGTAACTGTTTATTTTCTGAAGATGCAGTGTGCATAATTAAGAAATATTAACAAAGTTTTATAACATTAAAAAGGCTAAAGAATGCACATTTATGAGTCAGTTTGAACATTACTGTGAAATGTCAGATGATCATAACTTGCCAAGGTTCACAATCTATGCCTTAAACAAAAGTATCTACATCAAAAAGAATGACCATCAACTTATATCTTATCAAGTAATACATATTTTTCTTGGAATAAATATTCAGAAGAGAGTTATGAATCATAAGAAGTCATGTCTGAACTTTGATTTAACTGTAGAATCAAGAGATGAATAGGAGTTGTGAACACTGAGCCTGTACAATAGGACTGGTATGTAGTAGAACACACACAAAGCTGTCTGATTCATAAGGATTGATATCCAGTTGGGTAAGACCTTATATGCAGTCTTACTCCAATTTGTAAGCATACAACTCTATGCAGAGTATTGCTACAAATGTCTTCCCCCAAAGGACCATGTTCACCCCAACTTGAAGACTGTACAAGCTCAGAGAAGCAGGAAAAAGTGTGGATAACCCAACAGTTACCTTCTTGCTGTTATAGTCACCTTGATAGGATCCTGGCCATCTTTCAAATTCAGCTTTCTGAGTTTTGAGTAGATGGACAACAGCACACATTTGGGCTCCCCTTTTCATTTAACCTTGTATGAAATTCTGCCAACTATCCTGACTTTAGGTATCGCCAAGTCATACAGCTGTTAAAGGCCTTTTGTCAGTTGAAAGATTTGGAGAGACATGGGTTCCCAAAAAACAAACTGGACTTGTTTGGCCGACACCTGTTTTGTTTTCTGTTGGAGATGGGATACGCTATGAATTGTGAGTCTGACAACCTCCTTTTTGATATCAGTATGTGACACCATCTAGAACCTCCCTTGAGATTTTCACATTGTTCATTTCGTGGCCTGTTTTTTCACTCTTGGTGTATGCTATTGCCTTTTTTCTCATACATTTTCAGTTGCATTCTCTTTCCATTGGCTGCACAACCTCCATATTTTCTTTCTTTTCTTTTTTGCATCCCCCACATTTTGTTTTCTATTCTGATTTCTACTTTTCGTCTTGATTTTTCCATTGTTAATTGGATTGCTTTGAATGAATGTTGGGAATCATTCTAGGTAGCAGACAGTTTAATCCATCAGTTTTGTCATTTAGTGATACTTGAAGATACTGTTCTGGCCTTTATTATACCTCAGCACTTGATTTCATTTACAGCAGGCATTAGGTAACAGGACACCTGTCATTCAGTCAGCAGTGCTTTTATCGACTGCTAAACGATCAAATGAAAAGAAGCAAAACAACTTTTGTGAATAGTGGAGTTTTCTTTTTTCTTCACTGCTATGAGACTTTGAAGTAGGCATATTTACATTTGAGGAGTGTGGGGGTGAAGAAGGGCTTGTACTTTTGCAAAGCAACTTGCCTCCCAAGTTCGATGAAAGTTGTTTCACTCTTTTTCTTTCGCTCGTTCAGCACTCAGTAAAAGTGCTATTGATTGTGACAAAAGGAGGTAATCCCAGCACAGCTAGCTGGAATTTTGTAATTATATGTCATTTGTGAATATCAAACTAATTTATACAAGATGCTTGTATTACAAATGTATTAGACCTGCATGTCAAACTGCTTTGTACAGATGTTTGTGTTGAAAAGGTATTTATAAAGTGCTTGTTTGAAATGCATCAACAGTGTTCCCTGCTAGAGAGAACAAAAATGTACAGGCACTATTTGTAACTGTTTAAATGTATATGTTTTGACAGAGGAAACTGGAGGGTAACCTCAGTCCAGCAAACTTTAGAAAAACCACTGTCTGAAATTAAATCACTTTATTGGCTAGACACAAAGTCTGTACTAGGAAGATTTCTGTATTGTCTTTGGGGTGAACTAATTGCTACTTTGGAAGCATGAAGGAATGCAGTTGTTTTATGACTTCCAGCAGCTGCCAAAGATCAGAGCAAAAGCCCTTGTCTGGGTATTTTTACAGGTAGATGCTGAATACTGCCAGCTGCCAGCAATGGGGGTTTGCATGAGAACTAGAAGTCAGATGATCAGAAATGATGTCATTCTGCAAGTTATTCCGGCAGTAATAATTAGATGTTATTTTGAGAAGTCTCTTAGTGAGACAGAGCATTCAGTATTTGGTCTTGGACCTGACAACAAGAACCATTCACCACATCTGCCTTGCCCTAAGTAAGTTATTAGGCTATAGTAACTCTCTTAGATACAGTCAGGAATATAGTCATTTTGTTTATCTTTATTTGTGTGAGCCTGTACTGCAATGTTATTTTAAATGTTTCCTGTGGTTTTGAACTCTGATATCACTAGGAATATATACTGAGTATTTTCTTTTTCTTTTGTTATTTATTATTAAATATATGTAAACCTTTCATTGTGGCTGATCTGTGTAGGTATATTTAAGTTTTGAGTACTTGCATATTTATTTGGTAACACTGAGTGGGCCACTCCTAACACCCTTGCTGTTGGTCTAACTACCATTTGTATTAGTACTAATATTACACAGTAAAATTGGACACACTTTGTTAAGGCCCTAAAGTAGCAGATAAGGAGTGACTGGTGGCAGTGGTAACCACCTTATAGTCTGGGCAGAAGGGGGCATAGCTAGTAAACCTGTGCCAGCCTTTCCTAGGTAGATGTGTGTGTGTGTGTGTGTGTGTGTGTGTGTGTGTGTGTGTGGGTGTAAGTAAATCAAACCTTAGAGTGTGTGTGTCAGCTACTTGGGCAGGGACATGAAGTACTGGTTGGACACTGAGGGTGCTGGAGGTCATGGCTTGGTCACTCAGCTGAGATCTCAGCCCTATAGCTATTTCAGTGGGGAGTCTTATTGGGACTCTGGAGAAAGAGGGAGAAACCAGCCACGGACTGACTGGTCTCCATGTGCTCTTAAGGGAAATTGCAGTTGATACAGAGAGCTGCATCTGGAAATACTCTGTGTGCACCTGTTATCCTCCCAGCGAATGCCCCCCCCCCCCAGGTGCCAGTGGTGAGGATTGAGGCTCCTTGATTACTGGTCCAGTGGTGGGTCGTCACATTGATCAATATGTAGCCAAGTAACAACACAAGAATTCAAGCTGGCATACTGTAGTACATTAATTGTTTGGATCAGAGTTGTCAGTTATTTTTGTGTGGTATAGTAGGTGTCGTTATTTACTATTCTATACTTGTCTGACCCCTGAAACCTCAATCCTCACCACTAACACCAGTGAGGGCCATCCACATTGATAAGGACACAGCAAAGTACAATTTCCCTTAAGAGCACACAGAGATCACAGATAGTCTCGGGCTGGTTTCTCCCTTTCTTTCCAAATCCCCAATAAGACTCCCAACTGGCACAGCTATAGAGTCCAGATCTCAGCCTAGTGGTCAAGCTAAAACCTCCACCACCCTCTCTGTCCAACCAGTGTTTTGTGTCCCTGCCCAAGTAGCTGACACCCTAATATGGCCACCTAAGTAGTAAATGCAAGTAAATGTGTCTCTTGGATGACTGAGTTGCCTCATCTGCAAATGGTAGCACAACCAGCCTCTGTAGAAGCTTGGATGTCTTTCCATTCCATGGTTGCAGTATTCATTACACTAGGGATTCTCTGCCAATGACTGCCCAATGTCCGTCCAGTGTATCAAAGCATTTAGGTTGGTTTAAGGTGCCAGGAATGTCACACACATGCTCCTTGCATAGTGTAGGGCATAAAGGTGACATCCGGACATATCCTCAGAACTTGTTTGCCACCAGTCCGAATGCCATCTTTTGATCATTGGTCTGAACGCCCATTCCATTGCTGGTTCACCAAGCCATTGCAGATAAGTGCCCCATTTCTTTTATTCTTTGTTGCGTGAGTGGTTTCATGTCATCCAAGAAGGGTAAATGTCAGTGTGGGAAACAGATTCTCCATAAAGAAAGTCACAAGCAGTGCCTGTTTTGCCTCGGTGCTTCCCACGACCACACATCCTGTTCAGTCTGTCAGTCCGTTATTTGCAAGACAATCCATAATAGGCTTTCTTCTTTGGCATTGTATCTAGAGAATCATTGTCTTAAGCTCTTAGCTAAAGATGCTGTGGAAAGAATTTTCTGCTCTGAGAGGTAGGCATCCAGAAAGAACAAGGCCAAGAAATCTAGGCTGGATCTTTCTGCTGTACAGCCTCTGTGGGACATCCCTCCTGAGGCGAGTGAAAGGCCAAAGGTACAATGTTAAGTCGTCTATCTCACCTTCATTCTTGCTGTTTGGGATCGGAGCCAATCCTCGGCTCTGACTCGGCCATCTTTAATAGCTCGAGAGCTGTTTACTGGCTCGAGGCTATCCCTTATCCCATGATGCCTAGCGACAGCTACCCAGATCTCGTTTGATGCTTCAGCTGCGAGGTGTGTCGTTTTTCTGGCTCAGGCTTGTATATTTCAATTTTTTGTGTAAAAATATTCTCTTAGACCCTTTAAACTAATAGATTTTTTACTGTTCTTAGTTTTATTCTGTACGTGTTGTTGAAGTACTTCGTTCTTCTTAGTTTCCCTTTTATTTAGAACTCATTTAAGTTAGAGAGTTCTCCCCCCTCCCCCTCTCCCTAAGATAGCCATTTAACTTAGAGGCTTTCCTTTCCTGTTTTTGCTATCTTTAAAAAAAAAAAAAAAAAAAAGACAGAGATTGTATATTTATAGGTGTATCTTGTTTAGAATAGTACTTATTTGTCTGTCTGTGTTTACCTTGTGGTACTTAGTTTTTTTGTAGTTGAGTCATGTCTAAGGAAACTAAAGTGTCTGGCTTTACAAATTGTGACTCATGCTGTCAGAAAATGTCTCTGACAGATGGGCACACTAGCTGCGTTTATTGTTTGGAAGCTGTTCACCTGCAGGACTCTTGTTCTATTTGCCATGCCTTTAGTCCAAGAATCCTGCAGGAGCGTAAGAACAAATTGATCCTTAGGGGTCTGTTAAAGCCTCAGGATTCACCGGCAAAGAGTTCCCAGCCAGTGAAATCCCCAAAATCCATCGGCTCCACCTTCGGAGCTGACTCCTGTACAGGATTTGCCGAGTATGTCAGTTCCGGCTGACACCGACAGGACACCCCCTCCGTCGGCTCCATTGGATGTTTCGGAGCCATAAGAGACTGAGGTCCCCTTCATTAGAGTCCGTTTATTCGGCTCCTCGGTCTCCATTATTGCAAAGTGAATGTAGCCACCATTCATCACACTCTTCTCGATCCTCTAGGCTGTTGAATCATGATGTTGAGAGAGTAGTAAGTAGGTTGCTTAAATCACAGGCACTAGCAAAATTATTGTCTAGCCCTCCTCAACAGGTATCGGCTCCATCCACCTCCCTTTCTGTTCCTCCTCTGACTCCATTGAGTTTGGAGCCGGAGTTCGTTGGGGTTCGAATAGCGAAACAGTCAGCTCCGATCACCATCTCTCCTTCGGTTCCGACTTTGGCTGATTACCTTGATAGTTCCTTCGATCGAGGAATCTGAACACCAGGACTCCCTCGTCAGCTCTGAGAGGGCAAGTGGCATCGGACCCTTGTCCGACCCGTTCTCCCTGTTGGAGCATCGGCGTAGGTGAGCTCGGCTCCAACATCGGCCTCGGAGCCGTCCCCCTCGGCACGGAGAAAGATTCCTATTCCTTCAGAACCTGAGCTTTCTCTGCCTCGAGGCAGGGACGCCTTTGAGGTCATGCGGAGTGTGCTGTCCCCCGAGACAGCTCCACTACCAGCCCCACCGGCTCTGTCCCCCGTAGTGTCTGTGCCAACCTCTGCTCCTCCTCCAGACCCCAAGCGTAGGAAACTGATGCCCCAGGACACCCCATTGGGGATCACTCCGAGGAGCCCCCTCGGAAGAAGAAGAAGTGCAAGAGGAAGCGCATTGACTCCCCTAAGTCTGTTACTTCTGATACAGACTTAGATGAATCGGAAGGGTCCCTGAAATCCCCCTCTGAAGATGTTTCCTTTTCGGACATCCTGGAAATGCTTAGGCAGAGGGGGAACTGGAGTCCCCTAGCCCCTACTGAGGATGAGTCTGTATTCCTGGACGCTTTCGGTTCCTGGCCTTCCACCTCCTGGGTTTCTCCTCCTTTTGACCCACTTATGTCTGTAGTGGCTCAGAAGGATTGGTCAGCTCCGGACGCAGTGGAACCAACTCTGTGGAGACTTGGTAAATTTATTACAGCCCCCCCAGGATAAGCAATTCCTTTCTAAAGGTGTGCCCGTTGATGCCATGGTGGTAGCAGCAGCCACCAAAAAAGAGTTAGCAGAGACCTCTTCATCTGTTCATCCCCCTAACAAGGAGTCTAGGACGATGGACAGGTACGGAAAGCAAATGTTTGCTTCATCGACCTTCTCCATGAGATCCCTGAACTATGTAATTTTACTCACCTTCAAAGGGATCTCCTTAAAGAGCTTGGAGATACCCTTCAAGATCCTACAGCTGAGGGAGTACAAGCCAAAGTAGCTTCCCAGCTAGCGACTCTTAATTCTGTAGTTAACTCCTACATGAGGCTCATTTCCTATGTAGCCGGAGCGAGTAGAGCCACGGGTGTGGCCTTCAGGAAGCATGCTTGGATGCGGCTGTGTCACTTTGCGGAACCCTTTCGAGCGTCCTTCACCAATATCCCCTTTGATGGCTCCTTTCTCTTTGTGCCACACGTGAAAGACATGTTGACTAGGTGTGAGCAAGAAGGCAAAACTCTCTCTGCCGTGGGAGTCTGTTTTTCCACTCCCTCTAGACCTTACCCCAAGGGTCAGAAGAGTGGGAAGTTGTGGTTCTGCAAATCTCAGGGAGCCTTGCCTGACACACACAGTGATTTTTCCTCCAGAGGCAGAGGAGGAAACAACAATAATAGATGCCGCCCTCATGGCACAGGGGGTCCGCAGAACCAGGGCAGTAGAGAATCCTTCTCTGACAAGCCCTTCCAGCATCCCTGAAGGGTTGCCCGGCTGCTCACCTCTGGAGGCAGACGGGGGAAGACTTTCGCTGTACCCAAAAGCCTGGCAAAATTTAACAAGAGACAGATGGGTACCGTCCATTATATCCGGAGGTTACAAAATTCCCTTCCATCATTCCCTCTTACAGTCAAAGAAGGCCCTTCCAGGTGTTCCACCCAATCTGAGGGATTAAGCAGTAATAAAAGTTTCAAAACTGCTAGGAAAAAAGAGCCATTCAGGAAGTCCCCACAGACCAGCATGGATCCAGAACTTACTCAAGCTTCTTTTTGGTACCAAAAAAGACAGGAGACAGATTCTGGATCTCAGCAGACTAAGCAAATCCTTACAAAGAACAAAGTTTCGGGTGGTCATGCTACCCTTCCTGGGTCAGGACAATTGGATGTGCTCGATAGATCTTTAGGATGCGTGCTACCATAGCAAGATGGACAGACGCTCCAGGAGGTTTCTTCGCTTTCGAGTGGGGGCCAGTCATTACCAGTTCAGAGCTGTGTCCTTTGGTCTCACCACAGCCCCCAGGGTGTTCACCAAATGTATAGCAGTGGTCACAGCTCACCTCAGACGTCAAGGATTCCAGGTGTTTCCATATCTAGACGACTGGCTCCTCACTGCTACCACCAGGCATCAACTCTTACAAGCGCGGGATTATACAATCACATCTTGCACTCAGCTAAGTATTACAATAAATTTCGAAAAATCTGCCTTGTTGCCCTGTCAATCTATCACTTACATAGGAGCAGAATTGAACACAAGGGAAATGTTTGCAAGGTTACCACTGTCCACAATTCATCAACAAGTTCAAATCCTAATGCAGAGCAAAAGGATCCAAGTCAGGTATGTCCTTCAAACTCTGGGCTCCATGGCAGCTGCCATTCTTCTACTTCCATTAGCGAGTTTCCACATGAGAATACTTCAGTGGCTTCTTTTCATGCAGTGGTCTTTCCAGGAGCTACCCATGTCTCGCATGATCCTGATCATGGAGGCATGTAAAAGGCACCTTTTTTGGTGGATGGTCTCCCCACTAGTGACTCAGGGCAGACCTTTCATACAGCCCCCTCTGGTAGCCACAGTGACTACAGATGCCTCCCTGATAGGGTGGGGGGCATTATCTGGGCAGGACAGTCCAAGGTACTTGGCAACCTCACGAGTACCATCTGCACATAAATGTCCTAGAAATGAGAGCCGTTCTCCTAGCGTTGCAAGCCCTTCAAGATTCTCTTCCTTCCGGGACCATTGCAATTCAAACAGACAACATGTCAGTGGTGTGGTACATCAACAAGCAGGGCGGAACCAGATCCTACCCCCCTGTGTCGAGAAGCACTCAGACTTTGGCAATGGGCAATTTCCTCCCAATGTTTTCTGATTGCGACGCACATCCCTGGGAGATCCAACGTCATAGCGGACAGGCTCAGTGGAGCTATCCTCATGCCTCATGAGCGGTCTCTGAATCAGGAAGTTGCGGATCTTATCTTTCGCAAATGGGGACAGCCTTGCTGTGATCTTTTTGCCACCCCTTTCAACAGCAAATGCAGCAACTACTTCTCCCTTCTTCCGCTTCCAGTTCACATACCTAGAGATGCTCTAGTCCACGATTGGCCTCAGGGTCTTCTTTATGCCTTTCCTCTATTTCTCCTGATACCGAAACTCATACAGAAAGCAAAATCGTTGGGTTGCAAAATGATCCTCATTGCCCCCTACTAGCCTCGACAGATATGGTTCCCATTCCTGCACCATTACCTTCTCGATCAGCCCTGGACTCTGGACTCGATTCCAGATCTCCTGATTCATCAATCAGGCAGGTTGCATCAATCCCTCCAAACTCTCCAGCTCAGAGCTTGGTTGCTCTACTTCCAGACTTAGCCAGGCTTCCCAGCAGTCCGCAAGATTATCGTTTCCTCTCATAAGTCTACAATGAGAAAAACTTATGCTAGCAAATGGAAATGTTTTGTCTTGTTGGGCAGAGTCTAGGAATGTGGATCCCTTCTCAGCCCCAGTCCACTAAATTCTGGAATTCCTAGCACAACTTTTTCACTCTGGTGCTGCTTCCGCTACAATTAGGGTACAATTAGAGGCCATTTATAATTTTCATATTGGTTTGACAAATTCTAACATCATGTCTCATAAGCTCTGTAAAGCTTTTTTGAGAGGAGCATCTCTTCTTAGACCTCCAGTGAGAGATCCCCCTCCTCCTTGGGAACCTTAACTTAGTCCTAACTTCCTTAATTCTGCCTCCTTTTGAACCAGCAGCATCCTGCTCCGTCAAGTTTCTGTCTTGGAAGACACTTTTTCTGGTTGCCATCACTTCAGCTAGGCGTGTCTCAGAACTTCAAGCACTATGTGTTCGTCCTCCCTACCTAGTGTTTCACAAGGGCAGAGTTGCTCTGAGGACTAATCCTTCATTTCTTCCTAAAGTCGGCTCAGAAAATAATTTAAATCAATCTATAGATCTCCTTGTGTTTTCCCCAAATCATAGCAACAATGCAGAGTACAAGCTTCACCAATTGGATGTTCATAGACAATTGCGTTTTACCTACATAGAATTAAAGAAATAAGAAAGTCAGACCAATTGTTCCTCTCTTATGCCTTAAACAAACAAGGTCTCCCAGTTTCCAAGGTGATCTTATCCAGATGGTTGTCCATCACTATTACTTTTATGTACCAGTTACGGAATAAAGAGTTACCAACTAAACCGAAATGTCATTCTACTAGGGCATTAGCCACCTCCGAGGCTTTTCAGTCTAGGTTGCCCATGGATTCCATCTGTGCAGCTGCCACGTGGGCAAACCCTCATACCTTTATTTCTCATTACAAGGTAGATATGGTCTCCCTGAGCAGAGCTGACTTTGGTTCCACTGATGTTCATCGTGCATACAGCTGCAGTAATCACATATGGGTTCTCTGCCGTCAGGCGGTCCCTCGGTCGGCCGAATTCCAAAGTCTTGGTCCGGCGTCGGTTGTTGTCCCTTCTTCCCTGACGTCAGTGCAACAGGGGAATATAAGTTACATCCGTCGCCATATTCTCCAGTCTTTTTTGCCGCGCGGTGCCCGAAGCAGAAGCAGTTCGCAAGTGCCGGTCGGCCAGCTCCTGAATTCTGAAAATTGGAAACCGAAGTCTTCTTTAAAGCTAAGTACCCCGTTGGGGAAACTTTTCTTGCCTCAGACCGATGTCGGACAAAGTTAACAATTGTATTTCTTGTGGGAAGCAAATACCGCATAAGGATTTTCATTCCCTTTGCATACCTTGTTTAGGCCCAGACCACGACGTCTCGGGCTGTCGCTTCTGTGCGACTTTCAATAAACGCACTATTAAGCGTCGGGCGGAGTTCGCCCAACATTATTTTGGTAAAGCCTTTGATTATAAAATGTCGTCGGATACTCTGAGTACCGTTTTATCCAAAAAACGCAAGGATAAAGACCGACATGCGAGGGCCGCGGTCTCCACCGACACCATGCAAAAGCTGGCTACACGTGGTCCGGTTCTCAGCGAGACGCCTATGCAGTCCCTGACAACCGACTACACTACCTTGGCGGTGTCTTCTGTACCCGAGACCGCTGGTACCTCGGCCCTTACTCAGACTTCAACCACTGAAACCACAGTGGGTGTTGAGCCTCCTAGTGTGGACAGGTCCACTTCAACCCAGGGTGTATTTAGACCATCTTCTTCCTTTTCTATTAAGGCCTTCACTAAGTCCAAATCAGCCATGCATTCCAAGAGGCCTGTTGCACAGGGCCCATCCCCAGGCCCCATGCCAAAAAAGCAGATGCTTAAAATGGCTGAGGATTTAATTTCCTATATTAGGGGTTCCCAACCCCCTCCAGACAAGAGACCCAGAGTGGAGGAAGACTCTCCCTCTTCTGAACAGGGCTCCATTTATTCAGAACATTCTGATGTGGAGGAACACTCGTACTCCCCTTATGAAGATTCTGATGCAGAACAGTCCATTCCTTCTGTATCTCCCCCAGAGGACTTTTCTTTTGGAGAAACCTTACACACCTTGAGGGAGCACTTCCATTGGGAAGGTCAAGACTTTTCTGATTCCAAGAAAAGGCTTAGGGAATTTCTCTTGTTACCCCAACACAGACCTCTGGCTATACCTCCTGTCCTGGACATACTTGATGATGTTTACTCGGAGGCTTGTCTTAATCTGGATTACCTGCCTCCTGCACCAGTCAAGCCTGATAGGTACTACAGAGTCCCTAACTCTCACCAATTTCTTTTCAAAAGCCATAATGCTGACCCTGAAACCATTTCTCAAGGCCCCAAGGGGATGAAGGCCTCTACTGCCAAGAACCCACTTCCTTCTGAAAGAGAATCTAGATCCTTAGAAAGGTGGGGAAAAAGGTATACACCTCGGCCACCCTAGCCATGAGGGCCTTAAATTGTCAGTTCCATATGCTTAAATATCAGCAGTTTCTGTTATCACAATTAAGAAACAAAATGTCTCAACCTGAACAACCAGATTTGAAGGAATTGCAGGATATGATGCATAGTGCAGAACAAGTGGGTAAACACAACTTACAATGTGGTTATGATGCCTTAGAGGCCTCAAGTAGAGCTGCGGCTACAGGAGCAGTTATTCGTAGACATGCCTGGCTTAGGGAACAAAGCTTGCCTGATCATGTTAAAGCTAAACTACTAGATGCTCCTTTACAAAAGGATGTGCTATTTGGTACTAATGCTGAGGACATACTAAGGAAGATGGAAGAAAAAGCTAAATCTATGCAAACTGTCAAGGCTTTTCTACAGGTACAGCCACCTCGTTTTAGCAGAAATTGGCCTTCAAAAAACTGGTCCTTTCCAGCCACGGACAAGCCCCACAGAGGTAGATACAGGCGCTCAAGGGGCAGAGGACAAGCCCAAGGATCATACAGAGGCAGACAATGGCAATCTCGAGCACCAAGAGGTGGTGAAGACACTGCACAACAATACAGAAAGCAAACCCAATGACTTCCTCCTTTTCATGCCAAGCAAATCTCAGCTGGCAGCCCCCTTGGGAGGAAAGCTGGCACTATTTTCAAGAAATTGGCAGATTATCACAACAGACAAATGGATCCTGGACATAATAAACAGAGGCTACAGATTTCATTTTCACTCTTCCAAAAATGAGAGGCATGCCAAACCTGCCACACAATCAAAGGGCAGAGGCACAAATACAAATTACAAAACTCATGGACATGAAAGCCATTCAAGAGGTTACTACTCGCGAACAAGGTCAAGGTTTTTATTCCAGACTTTTCCTGGTACCAAGAAAAGGAACCGACTGGAGACCCATTTTGGACTTATCCATCCTAAATACATTTCTACTCGTACCAAAATTCAAGATGCTCACATTACAGCAACTACTTCCCATGCTGGGCAAGGAGTTTTGGCTGGTAACATTGGACCTCAAGGAGGCATACCTGCATGTCCCAATCAGACAAAGCTGCAGAAGATACCTCAGATTTCTTGCAGGTTCAATCCACTATCAATTCTCTGCATTGCCCTTTGGCTTATCTACTGCACCCAGAGTATTCACGAAATGCCTGGCATCAGTAATTGCCTACTGCAGACTTCAAGGGATACAAATTTACCCTTATTTGGACGACTGCCTAATCCAAGCGAACAGCAAGCACACTCTTCTGGAACATCTGGCTTATGCAACACGGTTACTGAATTCTCTGGGATACACAATCAACAAAGAGAAATCCAGGCTGACACCATCTCAGAAAATAACCTTCCTGGGTGCCAACTTGGACACAAAAACCCAGATGGCCTATCTTACGCCAGAAAAACAAGGGCAACTAACTCAGTACTTCAAAACACTAGCAAATTGTTCCAGGCTTTCTGCAAGGAAAATCCTGCAGGCTCTGGGCTTCATGGCATCTTGCATTCTTTTAATCCCATTTGCAAAGTTGCATATGAGAAAACTTCAATGGTACCTAAAAAACCTATGGTTTCAACACAGCCACAACTTGGAAACAATAATACCAATAATTCCATGCATGCAAAAGGAATTTCTATGGTGGGCCCAAGCATGTCAAGCAAACACAGGTCTCCCATTCTGCAAGCCTCAAGCAAATCAAGTCATCACAACAGACGCCTCAGATTACGCCTGGGGGGCACACATGGCACATCAATCAAAAAGAAATGCTAGCAGTAATAAATGCAATTACATCATTCAAGAACCTCCTGCATCCAGGACAATTATTGATAAGGACAGACAACACCACAGTAATGTGGTACATAAACAAACAAGGAGGAACACATTCATATCCCCTGTGCAGACTAGCCATGACACTTTGGAACTTGGCTCTGGAATGGCAAATCGAACTTCAAGCACAATACTTGCCAGGTTTGGAAAACATGCTGTCAGACAATCTAAGCAAAAATATGACAGATCCACACGAATGGAAGCTGCATCCACAGGTGTTTGCAAAGATAATACAAGCATGGGGAAGGCCAGACATAGATTTCTTCGCCTCCCACAGGAACCATCAATTGGAAAAGTTTTGTTCAAGGGCTTTTCATCCAAAGACATGGAAAGTGGACGCCCTTTCATTCAGTTGGACAGCATGGACAGTGTACGCTTACCCACCTCTGCCCCTTCTATCCAAGGTACTCCTGAAAGCAAAAGCAGACAGAACGAGGATGATACTGATTGCTCCAGACTGGCCAAGGCAGCACTGGTACCCACTCCTAAGGAGTCTAACACATACTCCTCCCTGGCCTCTACCGCTAATGCCTCTCCTACTGACTCAGCACAACTACAAAACTCTTCACAGTCAGCTAAAGACACTCAAACTTGCTGCATGGAAAATTCCTTAACACCACAGCAGACCCTTCTCTCCAAAGAGGTGCAGAATGTCATTCTGGAGGCCAGAAGGCCATCTACTAGGAAGACTTACTCCGCAAAATGGAAACGGTTTTGCTCTTGGAATGAGAAAAGAGGCCAGGACCCTAGAAAACTGAATCTGCCTCAGGTATTACAGTATCTAGCTGAGCTGCTGAACAGTGGACTTTCATTTTCCTCCATAAAAATCCATGCCTCAGCCATTTCTGCAGAATTCAACACGGATCCACCGTTATTCTCTCACCCACTTTTAAGGCAATTCCTCAGAGGGACTAAGAATATAAGACCACCAAGGAAACAACCAGTGCCAGCCTGGGATCTTAATTACATCCTAGAAAAATTAACATTGCCTCCATTTGAACCAGCTGCCTCAACAGATTTGCAATACTTGTCCTGGAAAACAGCTTTCCTTCTGGCCATTACCTCAGCTCGTAGGGTTTTGGAACTACAAGCCCTCATGGCTGTGCAGCCCTTCCTTATCTTCCATCAGGACAGGGTTTCCCTTAGAACCAACCCGTCATTTATGCCTAAAGTGGTATCCAAGGTAGCCTTAAATCAAGCCATAGACTTACCTACCTTTTACCCCAATCCTCAAAACAAAGGGGAAAGGCTGCTACATTCCTTAGACATACATAGACAGCTTTGTTACTATTTGGACAGAACAAAGCCTTTCAGGAAATCAGAACAACTCTTTGTGTCTTATGCTGTAGGAGCCCAAGGGAAGCCTGTTACCAGACAGACAATCTCTAAATGGATAGGCCACTCTCCTAGCGTTGCAAGCCCTTCAAGACTCTCTTCCTTCCGGGACCATTGCAATTCAAACAGACAACATGTCAGTGGTGTGGTACATCAACAAGCAGGGCGGAACCAGATCCTACCCCCTGTGTCGAGAAGCACTCAGACTTTGGCAATGGGCAATTTCCTCCCAACATTTTCTGATTGCGACGCACATCCCTGGGAGATCCAACGTCATAGCGGACAGGCTCAGTGGAGCTATCCTCATGCCTCATGAGTCGTCTCTGAATCAGGAAGTTGCGGATCTTATCTTCCGCAAATGGGGCAGCCTTGCTGTGATCTTTTTGCCACCCCTTTCAACAGCAAATGCAGCAACTACTTCTCCCTTCTTCCACTTCCATTTCACATACCTAGAGACGCTCTAGTCCATGATTGGCGTCAGGGACTTCTTTATGCCTTTCCTCCATTTCCCCTGATACCGAAACTCATACAGAAAGCAAAATCGTTGGGTTAAAAATGATCTCATTGCCCCTACTAGCGACGACAGATATGGTTCCCCATTTCCTGCACCAGCTACCTCGATCAGTAGCCCCTGGACCCGATTCCAGATCTCCTGATTCATCAATCAGGCAGGTTGCATCAATCCCTACAAACTCTCCAGCTCACAGCTTGGTTGCTCCACTTCCAACCTTAGCCAGGCTTCCCAGCAGTCTGCAAGATTATCGTTTCCTCTCATAAGTCTACAATGAGAAAAACTTATGCTAGCAAATGGAAATGTTTTTTCTTGTTGGGCAGGTCTCTAATGTGGATCCCTTCTCAGCCCCAGTCCACGAAATTCTGGAATTCCTAGCACAACTTTTTCACTCCAGGGCCGCTTCCGCTACGATTAGGGTACAATTAGAGGCCATTTATAATTTTCATATTGGTTTGACAAATTCTAACATCATGTCTCATAAGTAAAGCTTTTTTGAGAGGAGCATCTCTTCTTAGACCTCCAGTGAGAGATCCCTCTCCTCCTTGGGACCTTAATTTAGTCCTAACTTCCTTAATTCTGCCTCCTTTTGAACCAGCAGCATCCTGCACCATCAAGTTTCTGTCTTGGAAGACACTTTTTCTGGTTGCCATCACTACAGCTAGGCGTGTCTCAGAACTTCAAGCACTATGTGTTCTACCTCCCTACCTGGTGTTTCACAAGGACAGAGTTGCTCTGAGGACTAATCCTTCATTTCTTCCTAAAGTCTGCTCAGAAAATATATATATATCAATATATATATCTCCTTGTGTTCTTCCCAAATATAGCAACAATATATATTACAAGCTTTATCTATTGCCTTCATAGACAATTGCGTTTTTACCTACATAGAATTAAAGAAATAAGAAAGTCAGACCAATTATTCCTCTCTTATGCCATAAACAAACAAGGTCTCCCAGTTTCCAAGGTGATCTTATCCAGATGGTTGTCCAACACTATTACTTTTATTTACCAGTTACGAAATAAAGAGTTACCAACTAAACCAAAACGTCATTCTACTAGGGAATTAGCCACCTCCGTAGCTTTTCAGTCTAGGTTGCCCATGGATTCCATCTGTGCAGCTGCCACGTGGGCAAACCCTCATACCTTTATTTCTCATTACAAGGTAGATATGGTCTCCCTGAGCAGAGCTGACTTTGGTTCCACTGTTCTGAAGAGTCTGTTCCACTGAGCCACCTAGGATGTTAGGTGCTAGGGACGCTGTCCCAAACAGCAAGAATGAAGGCGAGATAGACAACTTAACATTAAGAAATTATGTACCTGCCATAACGTTCCATGTTAGTTGTCTTCATCTCGCCTTCTTTCTTGCGTCCCTCCCTCCATCCCCCCCATCCTAGTTACTCTTCTGCCTAGGTCTTCCTAACCTATTTTAGATTTTAGGATGCATGGAACAACCAGTTTTTTGTTAACTGGTTTCTTTCATATTATGTCTGGGATTAGCTATTTCAAATGAGATCTGGGTAGCTGTCGCTAGGCATCATGGGATAAGGGGTAGCCTCGAGCCAGTAAACAGGTCTCGAGCTATTGAAGATGGCTGAGTCTGAGCCGAGGATCGGCTCCAATCCCAAACAGCAAGAAAGAAGGCGAGATGAAGACAACTAACATGGAATTATGGTAGTTACATAACTTCTTATTTACTTAATCATTGGAGTCTTAGTCTGCGACCGTGTTGGAGACCAGCAGGGATCCAATCTTAGATACTTTGTTGGAAATTTTCCAGACTTCCACATCAGACATTCAGGGGGAACTGTGGCTGATTATTTCCAAGGGGCATAAGTGTGTTTGTCAAATTTCAAACCGAGGAGAGATCCCCACTACCATTATTGAATGCCGTCAGAGGTCAGAGCCTTCTACATTTCATAATCTGGACATCCCTTTAAAGAAAAAGCAAAAATCTAAGCATATTGTTTCAGCTCCTAGGGATCCGCAAAGTGAACATCAGAGTTTCACTCAGAGGTTGTTTATTGCTTTGATGGCTTTAAAACCTCCTCATGGTGTTTCTATTCCAGCTTCTCCTTGGCCCTCTACTCCCCTTAGAAGATCCAGGGAACAGGATTCCTTTGAGGAAGAGGTGGATTCAGATGAGGACTCCGTTACCTACACTTCCCAGATTCCCTCTCCTTTAGATTATGGGTCTGAGGAAGATTAATCTACTAGTCCTGATACTCCTTTTGAGGAAATTTCTTTTAGGGACACAATCTCTAGGATGATGGATTTTTTTAAATGTGATTGTGCTCAAGTTTCTGAAGTGCAGAAAGGGTATTATGAGCTGCTGCAGATGGATTCTCCCCAGGCCTTCTGCTATACCTCCTGTTCTGGCTGCATTGTTGGATGTCTTTTCAAATGCTTCTAAGGCTCCCTGACTCCTAGCCCTCAGCTCCTAAGAAACCTGATAGGTTTTATAGGATGCCTGAGGACTGTAAATGTCTTTATAAGTGCCCTTCTGCTGACCCTTCAGTGGTGTCTGTGGCTTCTCACAAGCCTTCTCAATTATTTCCTTCTCCAAAGTTATTGCCTTCTGACAAAGAGAGCAGAACTATGGAAAGGTTGGGGAAAAAAGGTTTACACCTCTGCTACTTTAGCTTTTAGGGCTGTCAGTTATCACGCCCGTATGTCCAGGTACATGTTGGCTGTTCTTTCCCAGACCTGTTAAGTAATCTCTGATCTTCCAGGCTCTGAAGGGAAGACTTCTGCCCTTTCTTTGTTAGGCACTTCTTCCCTGGTGGCTCATCTTTCCATCAAGTGTAGTTATGATGCAGCAGAGCCTTCCTCTATGGCTGCTGCCTTTGGTTCTGTGCTGAGGAGAAATTTTTGGCTTTGGCTTCATCCTTTGGCCTGATGATATTAAGGCTAAGTTGACAGATGCTCCCCTGGATAATAAACACTTGTTTGGCAAAGCTGATGCTTGTTTGTGTAAGTCCCTTTAGGATAATAATGACAAGACTTTACAGGAACTTAAAAACATGTTTTTGTTTCTCCTGTAGCTAAGTTTCAGAGAAATTACCTCATTAAGCCAGCCTTTGTTCACAGAAAATCTCACCCTCCACCCAAGGGCAAGAAAGGCGGGAAGCAGGCTCCTCTTACTAGAGCTACTGAGACTTCTGTGCCCCAGAAGTTTCCATCTGATGTTGTAAATCTTTATTCATTCCTTCCTGATAAGACTTTGGTTCCATCCTGGGAGCCGACACTGCCGTTTCCAAGCTGGTGGCAGCCAAAAACTCTCAACTAAGACCTACACATAATGCTCCTCTCATAGTTTCTCCAAATCTAATTTACCGTGTTCCTCGTCAGACGTGCCAAGCCTTCTCTCTCAAAGCTAAGTGTAAAATTTGTGTAATTTTGTGTAATTTCTCTCAAAACTTTACTTTTTTAGTCAGTTCTTGCTAATTTCTCCTCTTGCCTGTAAACTTCTTCTACTTCCTACCCTCTACCCTTGGTAGTTACCCTTATACCATCGTTGGTACTGTCCCTCTCACCTACCTTTGGTAGGCCCTCTTTTTACCACTTGTGGTGTTTCTAGGTACCATTGTTGGTACTCTTCTCTTTCCTGATATATATATATATATATATATATATATATATATATATATATATATATATATATATATGTAATATATATTTTAAAAAAAAAACTTTCTCTTTTCACTTTGCTGTTGTTGTTTCCTTTTCTTGACTGTTTTATGTCAGCATAGATTGGTGTCATTATGTTGGGAAAAGCTAAATTAGGGTTTAAGCAGTGCGATAAGTGTAGATGTAAGATGCCCAACTCAGACAGACACGCTTGGTGCGTTTATTGTTTGGGCGTTGACCATATAAATGCTTCATGTGATATCTGCTCCAATTTCAGTAAGCGCACTCTAGCTGAGCGCAAAAACAAATTGATTTTGAAAGGTTTAATGAAAACAACTTTTTTGGAAGCTCTCTTTGGGACGGAGGTCTCACCACTTCCTAAGACCAAAAAACACAGAGAAACGGAGTCATTTGGTTCCTACATCTCCGTCCGTTTCGGAACCGAGTTGAGACCGAGCTTCTCTGGCGCCTTCGGCGCAGACAACCTCAGCACCAGGCTGTGTGTGTTCTCCCTCGGTGCTGCCTCTGATGTTGACTTCTGTTACTGTACTAGCTTCGGCACCATTGTCTTCGGTGCCATCCTTGGTTCTGGCACAGGCTTTGACACCCAAACCCGCTTTGGCACCATCCCCGGCCATGGTGCCGATAGCTGATATGGCTCCACAGTCTATGACCCCATCGGTTCCAAAAGTTGAACACCTTCCCAGAACTAGATATTCTCCAACTTACGACCCTTTTTCTGGGTACCGATTTAGCCCCTTTCTTGAAAGACCTGCCTCTCCTTCAGCAGCCTACAATAGATCCACCAGGAGCCTTTCAGAACAAGATGTAGTGCGGGTTGTGGACCAGCTTCTGGCTGCTAGAGGATTGGCCACCCTTGCTAGATCTTTTGTCCCCTTTGGAATGGAAGCTTTCACAGCATACTCACCAGTATATCCTCCGGCCTCTTCCCAGGCTCCTGAGACTTTGGTACTGATGACCACCCCGGTGCATACTGTCTCGGCTCCGACTGCTGAGTTTCCCCTGTCGGCACTGACTACCCTTGGAACATCGGCTCCATTGGAAGCGGTGCACTCTCGGAGCAGTGTTTGGGCTGTCGGCACCATGGTTCCTAGTTTGGTGCATAGACTGTGCCAACAAAAAAACTGTGTCCATGGCTCCACCAACAGCTGTCAGTCCTCTTGGAGTTCCTCACCTGGAGGTGGGCTCCTCATGGCGGGGTGTGACCCCGGTTCCGAGGTTGTCCTTCTCGGTTCCAGGCTCCCTTCCCTCCTGGGGTGGGCCTGCTTTCCAGGTGATGGGGAGGGTCCATGCCTCAACAGGCTCACAGTCAACACCTATGGCATCGACACCAGAACCCTCCTCTAACATGCAGCTGTCCCAACCCCCTACTCTAAGATCCCGGGCACGGGAGCTGCAAGACCTTTCCTTGAAGGGAACTCTTTCTCCGGAGTCCTCCTCAGAAGATCCCACTGGGGAGCCACCCCGGAAGAAACGGTGCAAGAGGAAGCACCTTGATTCCCCTGAGGAATCTATCACTGAGGACACCAACTGCGATGAGGGAGAAGGGTCCCCATGGTCTCCCCAGAAGCCATCTCATTTGGAGACATTCTCGAAATCCTCAAGCAGAGGGGAGACTGGAAGTCTGCTAACCCTTTGGAGGAATCGGTGTTCTTGCAGGCCTTCTGTGCCTGGCTATCTACTTCCTGATTGACCCCACCTGCGGAAGAGCTTGTAAAGCTGATCATGCAGCATGCCTGGAAGACCCCAGATAACGAAAGTCCTATCCCCCGGAGGCCGGACAAAATTTTATTCTCCCCGAAAGACCAGCCCAATTGGTCCAAGCAGTTGGTAGTTGATTCCATGGTTGTGGCGGCGGCCACCAAGAGGGAACTGGCAGAAGATAGTTCCAGTGTTTATCCCCCAAACAGAGAGTCTGGGGCCATGGACAAACTGGGGAAGCGGATCTATACTTCAGTGACCTTTGCCATTCGGTCGCTGAACTATCTGGTACACTTCACTCGGCTCCAAAGAGAACTAATTTCTGAAATGTCTACCTCTTGGGGGGGAGGGTACTGCCTGATGAGGTGTGCGACACTCACTTCGCAGCTAGCTACCCTGGAATCTATCTCGAACTCCTTGATGCGATTGATATCTCACACGACTGAGGGGGCAGCTCGAGCAGCCGCATCAGGCATTGTCATGAGACTGGATGCTTGGATGCGTTTGTGTGATTTCGCAAAGCCCTTTAAATCTTCCTTAGTCAACGCACCTGTTGACGAATCTTCACACTTTGGTCCTAAAGTACGAGACACACTATCACGAATTGAGAAAGACAGAAAGACCTTGTCTGCTGTGGGCATATGTTTTTCCACCCCACAGAGATCCTATTCCAGGAACCAGAGGGGAGGGAAATTGTGGTTCAAAAAGTCCCAAGGATCTTTTCGTGACACTCATGGTGAGCAATCCCCCCCAGAGCAGAGGAGGAAACTCATCTGGAAGACACCCCTTTTGGGACAGAGGGGGGGTCTGCATAACCAGGGTGCTAGAGATTCCTTCTCTGGCCGACCCTACCAGTGCTCCTGAGCAGCGGCCTGATTGCTTTCCTCTGGAAGCAGTTGAGGGTCGTTTTTCTCTGCACCCACCAGCCTGGCAACTTATAACCAATGTATGGGTGCAGAGAATAATATCCAGAGGCTACCATATCCCATTTGATCTTACTCCCAGACCCATCAAATGAATCCCCGATGTTCCACCCAGTCAGAGGGAGGTAGCAGCCTTAGAAATCAAAAAGCTGCTAAGAAAAAGAGTCATCCAGCCAGTCCCACCAGGCCAGAGAGAGTCTGGCTTTTACTCAAGGTTTCTTTAGTGCCCAAAAAAAACAGGGGACTGGAGACCAATCCTGGATCTCAGCCTATTGAACAAATTTATAAGACCTTCCAAATTTCCGGATGGTCACGGTACAGTCCATCCTCCCCTTTCTAGGGAAGCACAACTGGATGTGCTCTGTAGATATCCAGACACGTATTATCACATAAAGAAGGACCAGTGCTCCCGGAGATTTCTCCACTTCCGGCTGGGAGCCAATCACTACCAGTTCAGGGTACTGCCATTTGGTCTCTCGAAAGCACCCCCCCCCCCCGAGTGTTCACCAAATATATGGTAGTTGTAGTAGCTCATCTTCGAATACAAGGATTCCAGGTGTTTCTGTATCTAGATGATTGGTTCCTTACCACCTTGTCCTGGAACCTTCCCATCCACAGCCTCTCTTACACTCAAGGCTTTGCTCTTTGCTTAGGAATTACAATCAACAAGGACAAATCTCAAATGTCTCCAACAAAAACACTGGAATTTTTTGGAGAGATCTTCAACACAACTTCCTGTCAAGCTTCCCTCCCTCCTCACAGGCTCTCAAAAATAAGAAGCCAAGTTCAAATACTCCCCCCACAAACCTTTGTACCAGCACGCCTTGTACTTCAACTTCTGGGCTCCATGGCAGCAACCATTACCTTAGCTCCACTGGCGTGATTGCACATGAGACTAGTACAGTGGCTCCTTTCATCACAATGGTCGATCTTAACGCATCCTCTTGACTACTTGGTACGCCTTACACCTCTTTGCAAGAAAGAAATGCTTTGGTGGATGAAGCCTGATTCAAATCTTTGATGTCTACCGTTCTGCCTCCCCCAGCCCAGGGCCACGGTGACCACGAATGCTTCCCTGCTGGGGGGGGGGGGGCATTTCCAGGGTAAGACGGGCCAAGGCACCTGGTCCCCCATGGTGGCTAATTTGCACATAAATGTCCTGGAATTGAAGGCAGTTCTCTTAACGTTACAAGCATTCCATACATCCCTCTCTTCCGGGACCATTGCAATTCAATCGGACAAAATGTCAGTCATCTGGTACATAAACAAACAAGGCAGAACCAGGACTTACCCCTCTGTGTTGGGAAGTCATGAGAATTTGGCACTGGGGGATAGCTTCTAACCGCTTTCTTATAGCAACGCACATTCCCAGGAGTTCCAACCTTATTGCGGACAATCTGAGCAGGAACATCCTGATGTCTCACGAGTGGTCCCTCAGTCCTGTAATAGCAGATCGGATCTTCCACCATTGGGGTAGGCCTTGCTGCGACCCGTTTTCTTCCCCTCTAAACAACAAATGCAGAAGCTACTTTGCCTTGATCCCCCCTCAGGGGGAGTCACCGAGGGATGCTGTAATGCACGATTGGCCCCCGGGTCTACTGTATGCCTTTCCCCCATTTCACCTCATCCCAATATTCCTCCAGAAAGCTCAAAGGTTGAGAAGCAAAGTGATCCTCATTGCCCCCGTCAAGTCTGGTTTCCTTTCCTATGGCCTCATCTGATTCACAGCCCGTGGATCCTGGATCAATCCCAAGGTCTGCTATCTCACCCTCAGGGACTTATTCACCCCAATCTCCACAGCCTCAAGCTCACAGCTTGGTTCTCCACTTCCGATGATTGCCAGACTGCCTGATATTTATCTCCTGTCCGTAAGATTCTTCTGGCATCACACACAACTTGCACCAGGAAAATTTATTCTAGTAAGTGGGCCGGGTTCTCTACATCAGCCAAAGATCAGAACATAGACCCTTTCTCTATGCCTATTCAGACGATTCTACAGTACCTGACTACTCTTCTACATGCAGGAGCTTCTGCATCGACAATTACTGTACATTTAGCAGCTATCGCAAATTTTCACAATGGATTCGATAATTTTTCTGTTATGTCACACCGTCTGTGCTGTCAACCCTCCCCCATAGAGCCTTGGGACTTGACTTTGGTACTTCAGTCATTAACAAGCCCTCCTTTCGAACCTTGTCATTCATGTGATATAAAATGTTTGTCTTGGAAGACTGTACTTTTAGTAGCCCTTACCTCAGCGAGAAGAGTATCTGAGTTGCAGGCGTTGAGTGTCAAGAGACCTTACTTGAATTTCCACAGGGATAGAGTGTCCCTACATACTGTGACCCATCCTTCTTTTCCAAGGTCATTTCTGGATTTTCAGTTAACCAGTCTATTGACCTGCCGGTTTTCTTCCCTTGGCATTCAGACAGGGGGGGGGTATATTTTGCATACCCTTGATGTTCATAGGCAGCTTTGTTTTTATTTGGGCAGAACTAAATCTTTCAGGAAAAACAGATCAATTGTTTGTGGCCTTTGCAGGACCCAGACTGGGTAAACCTGTCTCCAGAGTGACTCTATCCTCCTGGCTTAGAAACGTCATTACCTTTATGTACCATCAGAATAAACTGTCTTTACCTTCCAGAGTAAAGGCTCATTCCACTAGATCGATGGCTACTTCTGTGGCTTTTCATTCCAGAGCCTCTGTGGATGATATCTGCGCAGCCGCCACTTCGGTAAGACCTCATGCCTTTATCACTCATTACAAATTGGATTTGGCCTCCAGGGGATGAGCATCTTTTGGTTCTATGGTGCTCAGGAATATCCTTCCTTAGGGCCACCCAGGACTCAAGTAGCTGGGGACTCGGTCCTATCAGTAAGGAATGAATAAAGATTTACAACATCAGATAAAGAAGTTATGTCTTGCCATAACGTTCCATCTGTGTTGTAGATCTTTATTCATTTATTACTTCCCGCCCTCCTTACCCCTGCCTGGACTCCTGGTGGACTTTAGGATCTCCTGGATAAGGTATTTGCTCAGACAGAGCCTCCTACTGTCTCTTTTATTATCTCTCTAATATAAGGGTGGGCAAACGCAATCTGAAGAGACTGAGAGGGGCATTATGGGTAGGTCTTAGCTGAGGGTTTTTGGCTGGCGCAAGTTTGGAAACGGCCATGTCGGTTGAGGACGGAACTGAAGTCCTATCAGTAATGAATGAAGATCTATATCACAGATGGAACGTTATGGTAAGATAGACAAAGAAAAACTGTTGCAGGAACACACAAAAGCAACTGAGGATACAGGAAAGCTCTGCTACACCCTTTTTCTTTCTCAATAAATGAGCCAAATGTTCAAACAAAGCACACAATATTTATTCCACAAAAACACACTTGAAAGCCGGTAAGCGCTTTTGTCCTGAGACACAGAACTTCATCAGACAATCCCCATAAATTAATTACACATATTTAAAGCTAATCTAAGCAATTACATGTACAAAGTCACCTAAAAGCTACGCCCCCTTAAAGTCATAAATCATATACATTTAAAAGACATATAAGAAACAATGACACATTAAAATGACATAAAATAGCACATTAAAACATAAATAGTCACTATAAATATAAAAGCATGTATATATAAATAATATACTAATACATCATGTAATAATAAATATTAAATAATGTATATGAATCTGGACCTAAATACCAACTCAATGTGCAGATCAGTAAATAACTACATAAATAATTAAAGGTTATTAGAAATAAAATCCCTAGGGAAATATAAGCTTAGATATTATTTCATTAATGCTTTAAGTCTTAAAAGGGAACTAATAGAAATACTTTCATTCAATCCTGACCAGCTGCAAGCATTCAAAAGGAGCTGCCAGTAAAGTTCCCTTTTTCTCCAGTAATAATGACCAGGCACCCCCTCTTATTTCAGTGCAAATATTATCTATTACAAAAATTTTAAAGGAGTGCCCCCATTCTCCATTACATGTTTGCTTAAAGCATTAGTTTCCTTTTCTTTCGAATTTCATACAGGTGTTCATAAATTTGATTTTTCAATTTTCTGTCTGTTTTGCCAACATAATAGCAACCGCATAACTCACACGTTGCACAATATATTACTCTCTCCGAGTTGCAGTTATATTCACATTTGTGTTCCTGCAACAGGTTTTCTTCGTCTATCTTGACTTATTTGGTTTGTTATGGCAGCAGACGATAATTTGGATGTCTCGGCTGAGCTTGTACCTAAAAGCTCTGAATTTAGTACTCTACAACGCGCAGTGGTGGACTTAACGAACATTGTTCAAAACCTTTCTCAAAAGTTTGGTTCCTTTTTAGCCACACCTCCTGGTGATGTAAGACGTACTCTCAACTCTTCTAGTGATGGGAATACAGCGTCTACTAGTTTGCGAAATACGCTGAATAATTTTAACTTGCACAATTCTTCCCAACATGCTTCAGTGAGTACCAATGGACTTTTGGACCTAAATACGAACAATAATACTTGCAGCAGCTCTAGTCCATGTGGGCAGCGTTCCCGCATTTAGAGCAACTGGGACAGACTGCCTTTGGCGTTCCTCTACGTAAGGATTGGCTTATAGCAACGGTGTCTCTAAATAATGGACAGACAAACAGGACTGGAACGAGTAACAAAAGCTTACATTACCTTTTAGAAGAATTTGACTATTTGTCAAAAATGAAATCATTACAATTGGATAATGCATATTTTCAAGAATGCATTAAAGAGAAAGTGGTGCCTAAAGGGGTTATGTATGTGGCGGTACCAACAGCCTAACAGTGGATTCTGCTTTGTTTAATGAACTAATTGCTATGTTTGATCAACATGAGTTCGATTACATAAACCTAATCATTAAACATAATGACATTTTAATTACTGGACACTGTTACATAGTTAGACAATGTTATCTGTACGCGTAAACAGTATAATTATTTTAAAAGTGAACATGTTAGGATTTTTAAGAGTATTGATCAATTAACCTCTAGCATTAAGGCTCGGAAGATTAAAAAATTAAATAGAAATAAAAATTAATATGGTAGAGGCTTGGCCTACCCCTACCCCCCCTCACAAGAATGGGGTAATAAATTTAGTGATTTTAATGCAGTCGACAGTAATAGTCCCCATACTCACACTCCCCATATTAACCAAGAAGAGCCTTTTTTAGATCAAGAGGACTATCCCCCATTGAGACGATCAGAACGCCTGAGGAACAGGGCTCCACTCACGAAGAGTGGGAGAGTGGATGGATATCCAGTCCAACAGTTTCCAAACAATCACTGGAACAGAGGGGGGATAACGAATGGGAGGGGGAGGAATTCTTTCTACAGAGGTTGGAACAACAGGAATTAAATTTCTCTAGGTCGAGTTTGTATGATGATAATATAATATTGTCTGATTCCTTAGTGGACCAAAATAACCACTTATTACCTACATGTTCTATTATTACGAACTCCCTGGGTGATTTTAGTGTGTACAATTTTTCTAATGTTAATCTACACACTGGTCACTGTGATGCGTTTTCAAAAGGTTTGACCTTGTACCGTGGCAACATAGTGACGTAGCCAATACTTTAATAGACAAGATTATTTACACGCAAACTGAATTTTAGGGTGTTGTTTCAAAATTCTTTTTCTAATCAATTCATTAATCCCCTGGCTATTTCAAGTACATACAACCCACCATTACACCCTATGGTTTTATTATTTGAAAGGATGTGTGAATTAGATATTAGAAATGTATTGTCCCAACATAGGTGGGTTAATGAGATGGACAAAAAGGAAGGATACATCATTAAGGAGATTAATGTTTTTTTAGATAAAATTAGGATTTTGAAACCTGATAATGGTATTAATGGATTTAGAAGATTACAAAAAGAAAATGTTGTTCATTTTAGATGGAAAAGAAGTGAATTGAATGGGGCATATCTAAAGATTAGAAATAAACTTCAGGATCTATTTATAGAAGGATCTATATCAATAGATGTGCTGAATTATATCTCAGTTACATATCCCATGGTTTCTGTGAAGTTTGGTTTGCCCAAGCTACACATAAATTTGGCACAGCCACCCATGCACCCAATAGTGGATTCAAAGGGGGCCATTACTCAACCTCTTGCAAAATACTGGACTCCAGATTAAAACATTTGGTATATAGTGAGGTTCATATTTGTAAGGCCTCATGGAGTTTCTTAAAATCAATTACTAATATACCATGTAAAGAATCTTATATGCTCCTTACTATCGATATAAAATACCTATATTCTGTCATTCCTCACAATATTGGCCTTGAATGGGTCACATTGTTTTTGTATGATAAAAAGTTAGAACATTTTGAGGTGTTATTATATACAAAACTTATGGAGATGGTCCTAAAAAATAATTTAATATTGTTTGATAATGACATTTTTTTTGCAGCAAGAAGGGGTTGCCATAGGTTCGGCCTGTGGTGGCTTATACGCCAATATAGTGGTGACGCAATGGGAAAGGAAATATTTATTTCCCTGAAGTTATTATGCCTATATTAGATATTATTGTTGATTTTTGGATATGTTTGTTTTGTAGGATGGACCATCTGAAAAAAATCAGAGTTTATGGCATTTATTGATTTTACCACACAGTTTTTGCGATTCACCCATAATCTTAATTTACATGAGATTTCATATTTAGATATTTTATTAAAGACTACAGAAATGGTAAATTTTTATCTAGGATATATAGAAAGGAAACATATTCTAATTCACTACTACACTACACTAGTACCCATCCCCCAAAACAAAAGAAAGCCATAGTAAAGGGGCAGTTGGTCCGTGCAGCACAGATGGTCTCTAACATGGATGATTTTTTTAGACTAGTGTGACTGCCTAAAAAATATATTCCTAAGAAGAGGTTATCCAGTGAAATTTGTTAATGACATTGTAATAGAAGTAGTTAATAAAAGAAAAAGGAAATTTTTTTACCGCTGTTATCTGAATCTCAATTACAGGATGCAATTGTGATTAATGAATTATCTATAGTGAATGATATTAACATTAAAAACTATAATACATCCTTTATAACTAGTTTTAGAGTTGACAGTATGGATATAAAAAATATTCTGGAGAAACATTGGACTATTTTGAGGCAGGAAAGGAGTTTGAGACAATTTATAGACCTGAGCCCCACAATGGTTTTTAGGAGAGGTAGAAATCTGAAGAGTTCATTTGAGAGATACCATGGCTTAGATAACAAAAATGTTGGATATGTGAGTAAGTGTGGTATGTGCCGTTTCTGTAAACATATAAAGGAAGGAGGGGTGTTTCAAATTAATAATTTTAATCTAAAAATCAAATGTAAATATAACTAACTCGGAGAGAGTAATATATTGTGCAACGTGAGAGTTATGTCGTTGCTATTATGTTGGCAAAACAGACAGAAAATTGAAAAATCAAATTTATGAACACCTGTATGAAATTCGAAAGAAAAAGGAAACTAATGCTTTAAGCAAACATGTAATGGAGAATGGGGGGCACATTTTTTATAATAGATAATATTTGTACTGAAGTAAGAGGGGGTGCCTGGTCATTATTATTGGAGAAAAAGGAACTTTACTGGCAGCTCCTTTTGGATGCTTGCAGCTGGCCAGGATTGAACAAAAGTATTTCTATTAGTTGCCTTTTAAGACTTAAAGCATTAATGAAATAATCCAAAACAGTCATAAAAGTGTGGGTACCTAATGGCAGTTCAACTGGTTTCAGTTATCAATTCTCACCACGTCACAGGAATAAAAGTCCTCTTCAGGAACACAAGTCATAAGCTCTTTCAAGTATCCAAGTAAAACGAGACAAAAGATGATAATTTATTGTAGTTAGTAGGCTTCATCAGTCTTTATACAGAATGAGAAATCAGCTCATTTAAAAACTAATGAAACAAAAACCATTGGTCATACATTATCCAATGAAACAGCAAGGTCATTACCTCATATCTAACACATAAAAAGCCTTTGCTGAAAAATGCTGCAAACAGTTGCCTCAAAGCAAGGCTAAAAAAGTAATAAATATATTACCTAAAATACAATGTCATATAAACTACTGACATATATACTAACATTCAATATCTAAACTAAAATCTGCACTAGATAAATACATCTAATAAAAACATTATATATGGTGACCAAAACAAACAACTAACATATAAACTCCTTTTGATAACAGCAACTCTAATGCAGCTGAATTGCGAACATAAAAAGGAAGCAGTCTAAGCAACAAGTGCTTCAAATACTGCAGCGTGCAGAAACACATAAAGTTCACATAATGCATTTAACTTATTTAAAGTGTTGAATTATCTAGAATAAAACAAACATCACACTCTAGTTCATGATGTATCCAGGAAAGGAAAAAAGACAACATTAGGTAAACACAATAAAAACTCTAACTGAATGCAGATGAAAACAGAACCATATGACAATAAAAGTCACTAACCTGAAAACATAACAGCTTGAAAATCCATTCAAAAGAACCAGCATATATATATTGATTACTAACTAAACACTTTAATGTTACAGCAGCTCATAAATCCATTATAGAGAGCAGCTTGTGTTAGCTCTCACACTAGCTTGCTAGGCATTCATCATAGGGTGGTTTACATAATGTTAAAGTAACATAACACACACAATACTTAGACATATATAAGGGTGAAAGCATTGTGTTACAAGCTATAACATAGACTTAAGGTGTACATCAGCAGTAGAGCAGGTCAAAAAGTAAACCAGGAGTACACCATTTAACAAAAACTCACTATAGCAGCACACTCAATCGTGGCAGATATTAAAACTTCACTCACTGTTGAATGCACAACTCTGCACTAGTCCATAAACAGCAATAACAAATAATACATAAACTCAATATAAGTATAGTAGATGGATATGCAATCAGCTCTATCTACCTAGATCTCATAGTTGAAACCAAACGCTCCAAGCAAGGAGGGGGGTATATAGGAAACATATCAGATAGTATCCAAATGACTATCAAGAATAACCCAAGAGTATAGAACTATGTGAAAAATCCACATCTAACTAACAATCCCTATCTAAGTCCCTTCTGAGCAACTAACAGAAAAGTATACATAAAAAGGGGGGGGGGGGGTGGGGGGAGAGACAAAGTCCAGGCTTATAAATAACAAACTGATAAAGACAAGTCTAGCAATAAAACATCCAGTGTCTAAACAACCGGAAGGCATACTAAACTGCAGATCCAGAAAAGATCATAATTTCGGTCTACACACCCTTCTTTTCCTTAATATCGGTTTAATTTGAGCTTTATCATTGAGTCCTGGTGCCTTGTCAGCTCTACATCTGATAATCCACCTTAGCTCCTTTTCTAAAGTCAAATTTACCATATCACCACCTCTAATGTTGTCAAACACAGTCTGGAGAGCACAGAAAGTGAACTTATGCGTCGCATCAAACAACTGTATATGTTTTGCTAAGGCATTATGAGCCGAACTAACACGAATTTGATAAATATGCTCCCTTATGCGTTCCCTCAAAGTTCTATTGGTCTTCCCAATATAAAACGATGGGCACTTGGTGCATCTAGCCAAATATATCAAATTACTACTACCACAATCGGTCCCAGTACTTAGTTTAAACGTGTAGCCTGTAATGGGATGTACAAAACTCATCCTAGTATCTATATAAACACATTGTTTACACCTACCACAAATTTTAGTATTATACTCATGTTGTATATGACTATTCTGATGAAAAATATTCCTAGGGCCACAAAGAATCCTTCTCAGGTTAGGTTTATTTTTAAAAGTAAACTTAGGTTGAGTACCTACTAAGGGGCCTGCCTTGTCATCCAATAACAAAACGTCCCAATGCCTCTCCATTATCTCCCTAAGAAACACAGCATCTTTAGTGAAGAACATGCAGGCTCGTATCTCATTATTGGTCACTTCCGATGTATCATGGCTAGTTATACATGGTTCCAAAAAGTAAGGTCTGGCTCTATCAGATCTGATGTTATCTACCTCTGTCAAAACTTCTTCAAATTTACAAGGAGCATAACCTCTCGAAGTGAAGCTATGCCGCAAATAACTGACTTCATTAACATAGCCTTCTTCTGAGGCATTAAGCCTAGAGGCTCTCATAAGCTGACCTTTCATCACATTGTCAAATACATATTTAGGGTGCATACTCCCTCTATGTAAAAAAGTATTCTTATGGCATGACTTACGATGTATAGAAGTATTCAAGAGACCACTATCCAATCTATGTATATTAACATCTAAAAAAGAAATTTGCTCACGAGAGTAATTCAAAGTGAACTTCAAAAATTCGGTGGATGTGTTAATATAATCATAAAAAGCCAGAAGGCTCCTCTCGTCACCAAGCCAGACAATAAAAAGGTCATCCACAAATCTTTTATAAAGGCCTATGTTTGTCATGAAGCACTGGTTCTGCAATATAAATTCCTCTTCCCATTTTGCCATAACAAGATTGGCGTAGCTATTGGCACAAGAAGTGCCCATAGCTACGCCATCCTTCTAAAAAGATCTTCACCAAAAGAAAAAATTGGAATAGAGAATAGTTTCAAGGAATAGTGCTAGCAGATCTATTTTCACCATACTGTATTGTGACTTACGGCTTAAATAATCAGAGACACTGGAAACACCTAGATCATTAGGGATAACTGTAAATAAACTGACAACATCCAGTGTCACCAGGTAATATTCTCTATTGTCATCAAGTTGTTTAGTATAATCATATAAGTCTAACAAAACTGTTTACTGTCTCTAAGAATAACTGTGTTAAGATCAACCACAGGAAATATTCCACATAAATAGAAAGGGGCTCAGTAGCCCAGCCTTGTCCAGCAACAAATAGGAGGGTTGTGTAAAGATTTATGAACTTTGGGGAGACCTTGTGTAATAGGTATGATTCTTGACCTTCAAATAGCCATATGTCTCATCATCAAGTAAGCCGTTCAAAACTAAATCATCTAACATATATATTTGGAAAACTTTTTCAGTAATATCTCCCATTGTAGCTTTATTATAAAATTTCACATCTCCCAACATCTCACACATCCATCTAAAATAATCTGGTTGGTTCATAACCACACAAGAGCCCCCTTTGTCAGCTGGTCTAAAGACTACAGATCCATCTAGCTTTAACTCATCCAACGCTTTCCTCTGTTTATAACTTAAATTATTCCTGTAGTTCTTCTTGTGGTTAAAATCATAATATGTATAGATATCATTTTTGACCAGTTTAGCATAAGTATCTACTAAAGGGCTTAGTTTAGGCATATATACACTGGTAGATTTAAAACGTGGATTGTACGTCACATCTTGAGTTGTGCCAAAATCTATTTTCAATTGTAGATTCCTAATAAACAGTCTCAAATCTATGATGGAGTCTACTAAATTACCACTACAGCTGGGTATAAAACTCAAACCTTTCTCTAATACATTTTGTTCGTCACTAGTAAGGACTTTATCAGATATATTGATAACTAACGATTTGTGGTTCTCTCCCACATTTTCTTTAGGGTCGGGCCATGTTGCTCCCCCCCGACCCTTTCCTCTTCTGTCTGCCTCTGCTTGCAGACCGTTGTCTGCTTACATAGGAATGTTGGGCTATGGGAAAAGGAACACTGGCCTTCGTACCTAGGTTCTCATAAGATGTGCCGGGTAGTACTTGACCAGTAATCTTCCTACGTACTACTTCACTATTCACCTTGTCAGTTGCCAAATTATCCAGCTTAGAGTTCTCACCAATGTTAACTGCATTAGTAGCTGTAGGAGTATTAGATGTAACAAGACCAACACCATTGTCATTAGAAATCTGACTATCTATGACATCATTCAATAAAACATTATCAGTACAGGTATCAACCAACACATTCTCAGTTGTAGCAGGTAAAACATTAGTAACTGTAGCAGGCAAAACATTAGTTTCATGTCTCCCAGGCAAAGCTGTCCTGTTATCAGGTAGCTGCCTAGGCCAAGTAAAGACATGACAGTTATTAAAGTCCCTTAAATCTCTAAGGATTTTATTTTTCTTTTGTTCAAGTAATCGCTTTTCAAACAACATGACATTGACACAACAGAGTTTGTGTGACTGGTAGAGAGAATCTTTTGTTGGACTATGCACCGGCTTTGAATCCTGATGCTAATCTAGATAATAATGTTAATAACATGAGCTTGACTGAAGACCTTGCTAAACTTGAGGCCGATTTATTAAAGTTAAAGAGACTTCAGTTACAGAGACACCATTTTGAGGCCTGTCTAGCTAAGAAAATTGTACCGAGAGGCCTCAGGATCTTGAAAATGCCTACTACAGGTAACAAGTTTCCAGAACTGTTGTGTCAATGGCAGAAACTAAACCTAGAACTCAGCTTCAATTATATGAGACTGTTGATTAACTTTTTTACCCCTGAAGAAGAAACCCTTAGAGATGGAGCTAATACACTGTATGACAAGATTAAACATAGTTTTTCTAGTGACTTAATCGATCCTAAACTCGAGAGGGTTTTGGACAATGTCATGTTGTTTGAAAAGCGATTACTTCAACAAAAGAAAAATAAAATCCTTAGAGATTTAAGGGACTTTAATAACTGTCATGTCTTTACTTGGCCTAGGCAGCTACCTGATAACAGGACAGCTTTGCCTGGGAGACATGAAACTAATGTTTTGCCTGCTACAGTTACTAATGTTTTACCTGCTACAACTGAGAATGTGTTGGTTGATACCTGTACTGATAATGTTTTATTGAATGATGTCATAGATAGTCAGGTTTCTAATGACAATGGTGTTGGTCTTGTTACATCTAATACTCCTATAGCTACTAATGCAGTTAACATTGGTGAGAACTCTAAGCTGGATAATTTGGCAACTGACAAGGTGAATAATGAAGTAGTACGTAGGAAGATTACTGGTCAAGTACTACCCGGCACATCTTATGAGAACCTAGGTACAAAGGCCAGTGTTCCTTTTCCCATAGCCCAACATTCCTATGTAAGCAGACAACGGTCTGCAAGCAGAGGCAGACAGAAGAGGAAAGGGTCAGGGGGGGAGCAACATGGCCCGACCCTAAAGAAAATGTGGGAGAGAACCATGAATCGTTAGTTATCAATATATCTGATAAAGTCCTTACTAGTGACAAACAAAATGTATTAGAGAAAGGTTTGAGTTTTATACCCAGCTGTAGTGGTAATTTAGTAGACTCCATCATAGATTTGAGACTGTTTATTAGGAATCTGCAATTGAAAATAGATTTTGGCACAACTCAAGATGTGACGTACAATCCACGTTTTAAATCTACCAGTGTATATATGCCTCAGCTAAGCCCTTTAGTAGATACTTATGCTAAAAAAATGATATCTATACATATTATGATTTTAACCACAAGAAGAACTACAGGAATAATTTAAGTTATAAACAGAGGAAAGCGTTGGATGAGTTAAAGCTAGATGGATCTGTAGTCTTTAGACCAGCTGACAAAGGGGGCTCTTGTGTGGTTATGAACCAACCAAATTATTTTAGATGGATGTGTGAGATGTTGGGAGATGTGAAATTTTATAATAAAGCTACAATGGGAGATATATCATATATTTGGAAAACTTTTTCAGTAATGTTAGATGATTTAGTTTTGAACGGCTTACTTGATGATGAGACATATGGCTATTTGAAGGTCAAGAATCCCTCCCATTATACAAGGTCTCCCAAAGTTCATCTCCTATGCCCATTGTTGCTGGACAAGGCTGGGCTACTGAGCCCCTTTCTATTTATGTGGAATATTTGTGGTTGATCTTAACACAGTTATTCTTAGAGACAGTAAACAGTTTTGTTAGACTTATATGATTATACTAAACAACTTGATGACAATAGAATATTACCTGGTGACACTGGATGTTGTCAGTTTATTTACAGTTATCCCTAATGATCTAGGTGTTTCCAGTGTCTCTGATTATTTATTCCTTGAAACTATTCTCTATTCCAATTTTTTCTTTTGGTGAAGATCTTTTTGCAGAAGGATGGCGTAGCTATGGGCACTTCTTGTGCCAATATTTATATTGCAGAACCAGTGCTTCATGACAAACATAGGCCTTTATAAAAGATTTGTGGATGACCTTTTATTGTCTGGCTTTTATATTAACACATCCACGAATTTTTGAAGTTCACTTTGAATTACTCTCGTGAGCAAATTTCTTTTTAGATGTTAATATACATAGATTGGATAGTGGTCTCTTGAAAGTCATGCCATAAGAATACGAGTATGCACTAAATATGTATTTGACAATGTGATGAAAGGTCAGCTTATGAGAGCCTCTAGGCAATGCCTCAGAAGAAGGCTATGTTAATGAAGTCAGTTATTTTTTTGACAGAGGTAGATAACATCAGATCTGACTTTTGGAACCATGTATAACTAGCCATGATACATGTGACCAATAATGAGATATGTTCTTCACTAAAGATGCTGTGTTTCTTAGGGAGATAATGGAGAGGCATTGGGACGTTTTGTTATTGGATGACGTACTCAACCTAAGTTTACTTTTAAATAAACCTAACCTGAGAAGGATTCTTTGTGGCCCTAGGAATATTTCTCATCAGAATAGTCATATACAACATGAGTATAATACTAAAATTTGTGGTAGATGTAACCAATGTGTTTATATAGATACTAGGATGAGTTTTGTACATCCCATTACAGGCTACGTTTAAACTAAGGTAGTAATTTGATATATTTGGCTAGATTATATTGGGAAGACCAATAGAACTTTGATCATAATGCCTTAGCAAAACATGTACAGTTGTTTGATATAAGTTCTGTGCTCTCCAGACTGTGTTTGAGAACATTAGAGGTGGTGATATGGTAAATTTGACTTTAGAAAAGGAGCTAAGGTGGATTATCAGATGTAGAGCTGACAAGGCACCAGGACTCAATGATAAAGTTCAAATTAAACCGATGTTAAGGAAAAGAAGGGTGTGAATTATGATCTTTTCTGGATCTGCAGTTTAGTATGCCTTCCGGTTGTTTAGACACTGGATGTTTTATTGCTAGACTTGTCTTTATCAGTTTGTTATTTATAAGCCTGGACTTTGTCTCCCCCCCCTTCCCCTCCCCCCCCCTTTTTGTGTCTACTTTTCTGTTAGTTGCTTAGAAGGGACTTAGATAGGGATTGATAGTTAGATGTGGATTTTTCACATAGTTCTATACTCTTGGGTTATTCTTGATAGTCATTTGGATACTATCTGATATGTTTCCTATATACCTCCCTCCTTGCTTGTTGGTTTCCACTATGAGATCTAGGTAGATAGAGCTGATTGCATATCTATCTACTATACTTATATTGAGTTTATGTATTATTTGTTATTGCTGTTTATGGACTGGTACAGAGTTGCATTCAAGTGAAGTTTTAATATCTGCCACGATTGAGTGTGCTGCTATAGTGAGTTTTTGTTAAATGGTGTACTCCTGGTTTTACTTTTTGACCTGCTCTACTGCTGATGTACACCTTAAGTGTATGTTATAGCTTGTAACACAATGCTTTCACCCTTATATATGTCAAAGTATTGTGTGTGTTATGTTACTTTAACATTATGTAAACCACCCTATGATGAATGCCTAGCAAGCTAGTGTGAGAGCTAACACAAGCTGCTCTCTATAATGGATTTATGAGCTGCTGTAACATTAAAGTGTTTAGTTAGTAATCAATATATATATGCTGGTTCTTTTGAATGGATTTTCAAGCTGTTATGTTTTCAGGTTAGTGACTTTCATTGTCATATGGTTCTGTTTTCATCTGCATTTAGTTAGAGTTTTTATTGTGTTTACCTAATGTTGTCTTTTTTCCTTTCCTGGATACATCATGAACTAGAATGTGATATTTGTTTTATTCTAGATAATCCAACACTTTAAATAAGTTAAATGCATTATGTGAACTTTATGTGTTTCTGCACGCTGCAGTATTTGAAGCACTTGTTAGACTGCTTCCTTTTTATGTTCGCAATTCAGCTGCATTAGAGTTGCTGTTATCAAAAGGAGTTTATATGCTAGTTGTTTGTTTTAGTCACCATATATAATGTTTTTATTAGATGTATTTATCTAGTGCAGATTTTAGTTTAGATATTGAATGTTAGTGTATATGTCAGTAGTTTATATGACATTGTATTTTAGGTAATATATTTATTACTTTTTTAGCCTTGCTTTGAGGCAACTGTTTGCAGCATTTTTCAGCAAAGGCTTTTTATGTGTTAGATATGAGGTAATGACCTTGCTGTTTCATTGGATAATGTATGACCAATGGTTTTTGTTTCATTAGTTTTTAAATGAGCTGATTTCTCATTCTGTATAAAGTCTGATGAAGCCTACGCGCTAACTACAATAAATTATCATCTTTTTACTTCGGTGTCTCGTTTTACTTGGATACTTGAAGGAGCTTATGACTTGTGTTCCTGAAGAGGACTTTTATTCCTGTGACGTGGTGAGAATTGATAACTGAAACCAGTTGAACTTTTATGACTGTTTTGGTTTATGAACTTTTTTCCTGTGTGGGCACCGTGCTCTGTTTGCTGTGTGTGGCCTTTTGTTGCTTTGTTATTAATGAAATAATGTCTAAGCTTATATTTCCCTATGTTTTTTTTAATAACCTTTTTTAATAACCTTTATTTATTTATGTAGTTATTTATTGATCTGCACATAGCACATTGAATTGGTATTTAGGTCCAGATACATATACATTGTTTAATATTTATGTGATGTATTAGTATATTATTTATATATACATGCATTCATATTTATAGTGACTATTTATGTATTTATGATGTTTTAATGTCTTATTTTATGTCATTTTAATGTGTCATTGATTCTTATATGTCTTTTAAATGTGTATGATTTATGACTTTAAGGGGGCATAGCTTTTAGGTGACTTTGTACATGTGATTGCTTAGATCAGGTTTAAATATGTATAATTAATTTATGGGGATTGTCTGATGAAGTTCTGTGTCTCAGGACAAAAGCGCTTACCGGCTTTCAAGTGTGTTTTTGTGGAATACATATTTTGTGCTTTTTTGAAACATTTGGCTCATTTATTGAGAAAGAAAAATGGTGTAGCAGAGCTTTCCTGTATCCTCAATTGTTTTTGTGTGTTGCTGCAACATTATGGCAAGACTTAACTTCTTTTTTCCTGATAAACCAGGTGCTGTATGACTATCCTATTCTTCCCAACCACATTTTTCTCTCTTCACCTTTCTCTCTCTCTCTCTCTCTCTCTGTTTGGTTAAAGAATACTCAGGGCTCCTGGGTTCTGTCCATTATCCACCAAGGGTATTTCACGGTATGGAAATATCTTCCCCTTTTTATGGGAGTTCCTCAGCCCCCTCAGGAAGAGATGCCCTTCTTTCCAGGGGTGCTTTGGGATCTCTTGACTCTGGGTACTATTCAGGAAGTTACAGTTTCCCAAAGGGGAGGGGATTTTACTCCAGAATATGCTTAGTTCCTAGGAAAGCAGGTCTTTGGAGACCAGTTTGACTTCTCTCATCTAAATACATGTCTGAAGGTTCCCTCTTTTTGAATGTTGTCCCTTCAGACTTTTTGTTCCCTCTTTTGCTTCCTCAGGCTTACGTGGTGTCTCTGGAGCTCAAGGATGCTTATCTCCATATCCCAGTTCATCCCCTTTTCAGGAAGTTTTTACATTTATCTGTTGCTTCCTGGCATTTTCAGTTCTCTGTTTTGCCTTCGGCTTTTCTACTGCCCCAGGGGTATTTACCAAATGCCTCACTCCTGTGATTGGTTTTTGCAGGCTAAGGAGGATCCAAGTCTTTCCCTTCTTGGATGACCTCCGGTTTCAGACATCCACTCCAGAGATCTTGGCGCAAAATCTTCACTTTGCAATCTCCTTTATGCAGCACCTTGGCTTCACCATAATTCTCAAAAAGTCTTTTCTGACTCCTTCTCAGGATCATGTCTTTCTTGAGTGCAGGATCCAGACTGTTCTTATGCTGGCATCCCTGCCTCGTCCCAAGGCCCTAACTTTCATGTCCTTTTTTCAGTCCCTTCTTCCTCTGACCTCTGTAACAGCAAGGGAATTTCTGAGACCTCTTGGGTTCATGGCTTCCACTATTTCTATGCTTCCTTTTGCCAAACTCCCCATGAGAAAACTTCAGTGGTTTCTAAAGTCAGTTTGGCTTCAGCATTCTCATCCCCTCGATTTCCTAGTTGTTCTTCTCCTTTGTCTCAAGCAGGAACTTCAGTAGTGGATTCATGAGTTGACTCTCAACCCAGAGCTCCCTTTTCATCCACTTCTTCCCTCTCAGAAGCTGTTCACAGGTGCCTCAGATGTGGGATTGTGGAGCAGCTTCCAGCTCCCTAAAGGTGCAAGGAGTCTAGTCACCTCTTTAACAGAAAGACCACATCAACATGAAGGAGATGAGAGCTCTTCTGCTGGCTCTTCAGGCCTTTTATCCTCTTTTACCCAGGACCTCTCAAGATGTTTACAGACAACAGGATCATAGGAGATTACTAAGCTATCGACCCAGAGGTCATTTTAAACCTAGCCGTTTCAACCCAATGTAATACCGTAGAAGTACTAGTCAGTACCCAAGATTACATTTAGTGATGACTGCCCATGTCCAGAAGGGTTGTGAGCACTATCCCTGTTAAGAATTTACGGTGCTCCATCCACTAATTCAGGTTCCTCTTGAACAGTGTCATAGAGGTGCTCTATTTCACATGAATTGGTAGCCTGTTTCAAAGACATGGCAGCTGCTGGGATATAAATCTGTCCCTCCAGCATGTCCTGTGTAAGTCACAGGCCATACTCTGAAATGGGTAGCCCTAGACCCATTTGATTTACAGATATGCAGTAAATTCATTAGGTTTGGGTCTTGGGTTTCTCTGTAGGCCAGACATAAGTCTCTCCTAAGAAGTCTATAAAATATGGAGTATTAGAAATTGTATTCGGTCCTTATAAGGCACATGCTGGAGGCCCTTGATGATCTTTGTTAGAAACCTGTGCAGTCTAATTGCTGTAGGTCCTTGTTATGGTACATACCAAATGGGCCGTTATACTTAATTATGGGCCGGATAATTGCCAAGTATAGGGGGGGGTTATAACTTCTTTTGTTCTCAAGGTGATGCCTTTACTAATCAAGTGAGCTACGTGGAAAGCTTTATTTAAAACAGTAGACATGTGGTGGTCAAAGTTAAGGTCATGGTCAACCTGTGATGCCAGATCCCTTACCACTTCATGGGTACTTAGGGTATTGTTATTGATTTGTTAGTGTGAAGGGACACTGTTTGTGCTGAAAGGAATGATGATGCATTTCTTTTCATTCAGTTTGAGACAGTGACTAATACATCAGTTGTTGGTCTGTGTGAGACCCTCCTGGAGTAAACTGAGATCATTTGTGGATTCAGTGATTACACCTAGTTTGCAGTCGTTTGAAAACTTGGTCAGCCACAACCCTTTAGTTTTGACCTGAACTTCTGAGAAGTATATATCAAACAGTAGGGGGACCCAGTACTGACCCTGTGGCACCATGCTGGTAACAGGTCTGGTTGATGTTGAATCACCCACTTTGATAGTGTGTGTCCGGTCTGTGAGCCATTTGGCAACCTGTTTTACAACAAAGGGGTTTACATTCAGTTTGCTAAGTTTTTTCAGTAATGTCTGAATGTGGGGTGGGATTGTGTCGAAAGCCTTTGCCAAGTCGAGGTATTCTGTGTGGGCAGATTTGCCCTCATCAATGGCCTCTGTCACACTTTCAAGGAAATCCACTAGATTTAACAGGCAAGATCTGCCCTTCACAAAGCCGAATTGGGTAGGATCCAGGGTTTGGAGGTCAGCTATATCTTTATTTATGAGGTCCATAATGATACATCCCATAGCCTTACAGGTGAGGCTGGTCAGTCTTATGGGTCTTTAATTCCCCGGGTCTGTTGGTCTGCTACCTTTGTGGATGGGAATAATTGTAGCTGTTCCCCATTACGCAGGAACAAAGCCTGTGGTTAGGCTATGATGAAAAGCGTACGTAGTGGTGATGCTAGTTCATGTTTTAGCCTATTTAGAAGACAGCCTAGAATGTTGTCTGGTCCCATAGAGGCTGTGTTTTTTGTCTTGGACAGGGCTTTGGGGACCTGCTCTTCAGATATGTAAGGTTGGGGGGTAAGTTTGGAGGAGGGTTTGTTATAAGTTAGGAGGGGATAAGAGAGTGAAATCTTCACCAAACCTATCTGCTAGCAGGTTTGCTATCTCTGTGTGGTCAGTGTGTGTGATACCACTGGCCACCAGTTCTGCACATGCTTGGGTCCTACCCTTTAGGTTACGTACATAGCTGTAAAAGACCTTATGGTTATCCTTGGCAATACTTGCTAGGTTTCTCCCAAAGGAGCTCTTGGAAGATTTAACAAGTTGTTTTATTTGCCTGTTAAGGCTGCGGAGGGTACTTTTCCATTGTTGGGTCCTTGTCTTTGTTTGCTTGGACATACCACAGTGATGTGCATGTCAACAAAGGGGGTGGGGGACAAGATCTTATCTTCTTTGTCATTCCGCACTGTTAGTGTGGAAACTAGCTGTCCGGCACCAAGTGACTCTTCAGGCCGTATACATTCCTTCAGATCAAAACATTGTGACAGACTCTCTGAGCAGACCCATGGCTCAATCCCACAAATGGATGCTTTACGGAGATGTGTTTCTGGACATTGTCCACCAGTGGGGTACTCCTGGAATGGATCTTTTTGGCTTCCCTCTGAACAGGCAACTTCCTCTATTTTGTGCCAGAGTCCCAGGTCCTCTGATTTGGAAGGTGGATGCCCTCATTTTTTTTTTCTTGGGAGGGGTGTTTCTTTATGCTTTCCCTCCCCTTGCCCTCATTCCAAAGGTCCTGTTCAAAATTCAACAGGATGCTCCCAAACTCTTGTTGGTGACTCCTTTTGGCCAAAACAGCATTGGTTTCCTCTTCTGCATTTAGCCATGATGGTCCCAAAGTCTTGATATTGACCCCCTTTTGGCCAAGACAGCATTGGATTCCTCTTCTGCATTTAGCCAGGGGCAATCATTACAAGTTACCTCACAGGGTAGACTTACTCACACAAGACAAGGGATCTCTCATCCATCCCTACCTGTCCACTCTTCAGCTGACATTGTGGGTGCTAGGATTTTGATTCCACATAGACACCTTTTTCCTGAGGACATGCTTAGGATCCTGCAAGAGGCCAGGAAACCCACTATGAGGAAGTCATTCTTATCCAAATGGAAAAGGTTTTCTTTTTGGTGTCTTTCTTGTAACCTGCATCCATTTTCTGCGGATGTGCCTTTGGTTCTGTCTTGTCTGTGTGAGTTGCTTAATGCTGGGTAGGGTTATTCTTCTGCTAAGGCCCACTTATCGGCTATTTCTGCTTGTCTGCTGTTATTACCTCCTTTAGCTTCTAGAGTTGAAGCTAAATGATTCCTTAAAGGCCCTTTGTATTAGGCCTCCCTGGAAGCTTGTTCTGACTCCCTGGGATCTTAATTTTGTTTTAGAAAATTGACCCAGGCGCCTTTTGAGCCTGCAGCCTCAGCTTCTTTGCAACATTGCTCTTGGAAGACTGTACTTTTGTTAGCCTTTACTTCTTCCAGATGGGTGTCTGAGCTTCAAGCCCCTTATAGCTTGTCTTTCTTTTTTGATGTTTCATAAGGACAGGGTGTCTTTTTTATGCCTAAGATGGTGAATGATTTGTTTATTAATCAGTCTATTCATTTGCCACTTTTTTCCCTTCTCTGCAATTTGGAAATGAGAAAGTGCTGCACACATTGGATATGCATAGACAACTCGGAATTTATTTGGATAAGACTTAAGACTTTTCATAAATCTGTTCAGCTCTTTGTTTCATTCCATCCTAGGTCTTTAGCTTTGGATGTATCCAAGAAACTATTTCTTCCTGAATTTCTAAAGCCATTTCTTTTTCTTGTTCCTTTCATGGTAAGTGCCTTCCTTCTTCTGTTAAGGCTCATTCTACTAGAGCTGTCACTTCTTCTGCTGCTTTTTTCAGGGGTTTGGATACTAACCCTGCTACCTGGACATCTGTGCATACTTTTACCAAGCACTACAAGTTGAATGGAATTTCAAGAGCTAGAGCTGGTTTTACTAGGGCTATCCCTCATGGCTTCCTAGAGAGTTCTGCTTGGTCCTTCCTCTTCCATATCTGCTTCCTGAGCTTTGGCACTCTCCCTTGTGTAATGAATACTGCAACAGTGAAATGGAAGGACATAGTACAATTGTGTAAAATCTTACCATAAAGGTAGATGTCCTTCAATTCACTGTTGCAGTATTCACTCCCTCCCTCTACCCCCTGGTCTATTTGTCTTCTGGATGTACTGATTACCTTTCTTTTCCCTGGACTGGGGCTTTCAGTTCTGAGGGTGGTATACTGTCAGGCTATTGGGCCGCTATTGGCAGGGGATCCCTAGTCTAATGAATACTGCAACAGTGAAGAAAAGGACATTTACTGTTATGGTAAGATTTTATAAAACTGTACTTTTTATATGTTGGTCAGGGACAAGAAAAGTACAGGCTGTACATGCTGTCAGGCAACAAGACAATAAAAACACTGCTACATTTGTATGGCTTTTGTTCTGAAACCACAGCTAGGGAGCTTTTTTTCAGGTATAGTCATTTTGCCACACTTGTGTAAGTTAAAAAACAGAAAAAGAGCACTTCTATAAGAATATCTGTTAAAAATGGTAATGGCTCCAGTTGTACTGAGGCCATTACTCAGAAAACTGACGTAATAAAACAAACAAGTCCAACAGGCATTAAGGGGTTACTTTAACTGTGAAGTCATCCTGCAAAAACAAATATAGCTGATGCCTGCCTTGTTACTGGTATCAGTATGATGGATTACATTGTACAACATTCATTTAGCCTAATGATGACTTATCTTTTTTAATTAATTTCCATTCCTGAACTGTTCAGTCATATTTCTTTGTTGTCTCGACACTTGTGTAAATTAAGAGAATCACAAAAGCATTTAACAGTACAGCTTCCTGTAATGCTTAAAAAAATCTGTAGCGTACTTCCAAGCCTGTGCTAACTAGACCGATACTTTAACCTGTGTATGTTGTGAATGTTCATAATAGTTGTAACTACATTTTTTGACGCTGTTGATGGCCATGCAGTGAAAAACATTAGTGGTTACCTACCCCATTTTCCAGGTGCCTCAATGTTTTAACTTTTGCATTTACCGTTCCCATTGATTTTATTACTAACAATTGTATATCAGTGTCATTGAGCAATAGAGATTACAGTGGTAGGCATTGTTTTTTTTTTCTCTGTCTAGTAATTCTATTCAGAAAGTTCTGTTTTGTCATTGTTCTTTACTCTCTATCTCTCTCTCCTCTAGCTAAGCCTGAAATGGGTCTAGTGGGATCTATACTGCTGTACTCCAACAAATAGTTAGCTAGTTAATTAATTAATTCATAAATAAATGCAAATGCTATACCCAGAATGCTTATGTCTGTCACCTCATAAAAACAACAGCTGTTTTTATTTTTGGCAGCTAAATTTCGTGAAGAAGAAGAAATTGCCTACTAGGACTGTATCCATCCTTTCACCCTCCCATTGTTGATTCTCTGCAAGCCATACTGTACACATAAAGATAAACCAGGATTTGACTCTTTGACATAGAAGGATGAAACCCTGACTGTGTTCCAGATGACCTGAGATTAACTACTGGGTCAGGTGGTGGAAGAGCTAAAGTAGGGAGGATAGGAGTGAACGGCTGCTGCTGACTCACCTTTCTTTGGAGGGAGGGAGGTGGCTTTGTCTCACCACTTGGGTGAAATCTAAAGGGACTACAGGGTGTTTCACCCCCAGAGCACAAGGTCTGTTGTGCACATGCTGCCTCTGCATTGCAACCCTGGCTAGGAAGGCCAGAGTGCAGAGGCATCCTTCCTGCAGCAGACAGCACTGAGTGGCTCTCATTTGAGCAGCTACAAGGAGGAGCTCCAAGTGGGAGGTAGTTCGCTGGGTGGAACCTGAAAGCTGGCCCCTCTCCCTACCACCCAGCTGCGACCATAGGGAGAATGGCGGTTCATCAACAGACAAGGAGGAATCTGCTCTTACCCCTTGTCTTGAGAGCCAGTGAGAGTGGCAGTGGGTGATCTCTTCCAACCACTTTCTTTTGGCAACACACATTTCAGGGATGTCCAGCATTTTAGCAGACAGACTGTGCAGGTACATTTTCTGCTTCACAAGTGATCTCACTCTTTCAGTGGCAGAACAGATTTTTCACAAGTGGGGCCAGCCATACTGCGACTCTTTCGTCTCTGCCCACAATTTCAAATGCAGCAGGTTTTTTACCATAATCTCTCCAGAGGGGGAATCATCAAGGGACTGTCTGATCCATGATTGCCCCCCTCCCCGTTTTCTTTATACTTACCCTCATACACCTCTGATATTGAAGTTTTTTACAGAAAGCTTGTCAACAGAAGAGCAAGGTGATCTTCATTGCTCCATTCTGGCCTCACCACGTGGTTCCCATTCCTTTGACCTCACCATCCTTGGGTTCTTGATCCCTCCCAGGATCTTCTGTCTCGCCCCCCTTTGCTACCTCACTCAGACATACAAGTCCTGTAGTTGACTGCATGGTTTCTCCACTTCCTATAATGGCAGGACAGTATGGGCTTTCCTCCTGGGTATAACATATCCTTACATCTTCTCAAAAAAACTCTTCTAGGAGGACATAGAAGAGCAAATGGAAACAATCGTCTATGTAGGCTGAGAGACACCTAGACCCCTGTTAAGCACCCCTTCCTGCAATTCTAGAGTTTCTGTCCTCTATTTTTCATAATGGAATAAGTTACTCCACAATCAAGATTCAGCTGGATGCAATCTCCAGTTTTCATGCAAGTCAAGGTAGTTTGTCCTTGGCTTCCCTTAAGTTATGCAAAGCCTTCCTCAAAAGTAGGTTTTTATTCAAGCCACCTGTCAAGAAACCCCACCCCTCCTTGCAACTTGACAACTGTTCTTCAGGCCTTAACTCATCTTCTATTTAAACCTCCAGCTAAAGCTGATTTAAATATTTTGTCCTGCAAAACCATTTTCTAGTTGCCATTACATCTGTTAAATGAGTATTGGCACTTCAGGCTTTGTCTTGCCTGACACGTTATATAATTTTCCATAAAGATGGGGTTTCTCTTCATGCCAACGCCTCTCTTCTTCCGAAAGTAGCTTCTGAATTCGCCCTTAACCAGTCCATTAATTTACCAGTTTTCTTCTTGAGATTCTCCAATGAAGGGGAATATATGCTTCAATTGTTGGATGCACACAGACAATTGAGATTTTATCTACATAGAACAAAAACTTTAGGATATTGGACCATTTTGTTTATTTCATTCTCAGAAGCTAATTTGGGACAATCTGATTGTATTTCTTTTGTTTATAACAAAAAAAAAGTTTGATTATACCAAGCCCACGACATGCTCATTAAGTCTCCACTTCCTTTGCCTTTCTATACAATATGTCTGTTGATGACATTTGTGGTACTTATACTTGGTCCAGTGTGTTCATACCTTCATAATGCTTTATAGATTGGATACCCTTTCTAAGAATAGGGCAGCTTTCAGTTCTGCTGTACTCCAGGATATACTTCCCATGAGACCACCCTGGGTTTTAACTAGCTGGGGACTCTTGTACTAGTGGTTGAGGAAAGGACAAAAAAAGACAAAATCCGATGCACAGGTTATGTAATTACCATAATGATGCGTCTCTGTTGTCTGTTTTCATCCTTCCTCAACCTACCCTCCCTCCTTCTCCCTTCCATTGCAAGAAGACATTCATATAATCTCCTGGTATGACCTGGAGGTATACCCTTTCGGCATCTTCCCTCTCTCTGGTCTAGATACTTTTACTGTAATGCTTCTAGATAGTTACAAAATTGCTTCCTTCTGTATGTTCATATCAAAGGGGCAAACTCAATATGAAGTGATCTGGGGCTTGGGAGAGGATTATGGGTAAGGGGACGGGCTTGAGCTATGGATCCAAAGTCGAGAAGTGGCGTAACTCGGATCTGAGGTCATATCCGAAACCTAATGATTGAGGAAGGATGAAAACAGACAAACATGGATGTATCATTATGGTAAGTACACAACTTATATTTATTCTCATCATAACAAATCTATTCTGGGCATTGTCAAGACCCACTCTACCAGGGCCTTGGCTTCATCTGTGATTTTTGGAAAGGGTTGGATTCTTTTATAAAGCACTACAAGTTTTATTCCTTCTCTAGATCCAGATCATTCTTTGCTGAGACCATTCTCCAGGGGCCCTGAACTGTTCTCCTTCCACCTTGCAAAGTAGTTAGCCATGGTAATCTACCCATATAGCTGAAGCTACTGCAGCAGTGATCAGTATGGTCAGCATAGCACAGTTATGCAAGTTGCATTTACCTAACAGTACCTGTTGGAAGGATCACTGCTGCAGTAGCCACTCCCTCCCTCCATCCAAACTTCTTTTTTGGTGTGTTTTTATACCAGGGTGTGGACATTAGTATTTTGTTGTCCCTGGGATTGTCTTTTCAGGGCTCAGCCTCCCTCTCTCTGCTGACAGGAAAGCTGTGAATGGCTCTGCACCAAAAATGCCTTTTAGTCAGCTCAGCTCAAGTTGCTTGACAGTTTGTCACATGGAATGTACCCTAAAGCTTTGGAAGCTGGTCAGCCTTTATATCCTTGCTGGATATAACCCATGTAATAGCCAAGGCTACTACAGTAATGATCTTTCCAACACCTGCCATTGTGGTAAGTTCAGCTTACAGATTTGTACTTTATGGTTTACAGAGCAAATCCTCCATTCAAAAAGTTGTCAAGAAGTTATTTTTAACACATTTCATAAGACATGGTTTGGAATTATGAATTTCATAATTGTGCACATATTCCATGTTCGGGAGATAGAAGGAAACCACAGCATTGTTAAGAGACCCATGCTCACACAGGAATACGTATTCCTTATAAGCTGCAACTAAAGTCATTATTGAACCATAGTACATGCAGGGCAGCAGCGCCAATCACAGTACCACTGTGCTGCTGATATCAACAGAGGTGCAATAAGAATATGACATTGTTTTTAATAATTGTTTTACTAACTGACATGCTGTAATTCATTTTCTGTGTAGATTGTAACATTTGTGTATCTGGTGTTACTTAGATTTAATATGTAACTGTTCAGAACCAGGAATTTGCTTGTAACACCATTTTATTTAACTTGGAAAAGTGTGTCAACATGTAGAGGACTGCTCTGGAAAATAAAAGATCTGAAGTTGTCTTCATTTGCTCTTCAACCTGTGGGACATGGATCTGGGATGGATCCAACTCAGCCGCATTTCTCCAGCATCAGGTCCGAGCTTCAAACTCCTCCCCTACCCATAATGCCCCCTGTCTCTTTCCTCCCTTTAGCTGTCGTTTGCCGTACTCATTGCAAGCATCGTGGTCTACTGCTCCAGGCTATTTTGGGTAAGTGTGTTAAATTTAGTGACATAGATTCTCTTTCTATCTAAAAATCTCTCTTTCTATCCTTTTCCTATCACCTCCCTTTCGTGTTTCGCATCGGTTTAAAAAAAAAAAATCTTTCCTTGCTCCCACGGTTCAGGTTCTAGGAGTGTGTGTGTGAGTTTGTGCTTTTCTGCTTGGGCCTGTCTCTTGATAAGATGTCAGAGACTCCCAAACCAGGCTTCTGCAAGTACACAGAGTGTCACCATAAGCTTTCCCCAGCTGATGGCCACACTCTGTGTGTTGTTTGTCTAGAGGTTACCCATCTTGATTCCTCCTGCTCAATCTGTGTGTGGTTCAATCCCTGCACATTGATCGACAGGAGGAATAAACGTATTCTCAAGGGTCATCTCCCTCCTCCTACTACGGGGGCCCAGGCTACCCTTCTAATTCTACCCTAGCTGCTGCTTCTGTCTCTGCCCCAGCCTCTGGGACTCATCCTCCCGCTAAGAGGACCAGGGATGGAGATAAGCACAAGCATAGAGACAGGCCGAAGAAGCGGTCCCCCGACCTCTGTTCCTCAGCTGAACCACCAGCCAAGCTATTCTTGGCTCTTAGTATTGGGTCTCCCCGACTCCGTTCCCCCTGTTTCTCCCCAGAGCTGGTGGTGCCTTGAAGCCGTTTCCCGGCATCTGTGTCACCTCACTACTTCTCTAGGCTGGTGTCAGTGGCCCTATCCTCCAGATCCACCCACAGCCTTTCCGAAGTGCAGAGTTGGACAGAATGTGGAGATTTGTCTGCACCCAGATACAGATGGAAGTTTTGCCTGTCCCCTCTCCCTCCGGAGCAGTGGGCATGCAGCCCGCCTTCATCCTGTTTACTCCTTCTCCGATCTGATCCCCCCCCGATTTCAGAGTCCTCCGATCTAAAGACCTGGTTCCTGGTACATCGATGCCAGCCGTTACTTCGAGCAGGTCGGATCTGACGAGCTTGGATCCATCCAGCTCTCAGAGCCATAGCCTTGGTGCCATATCCGAGGGGATGGTTTCAGCTCCGAGTTTTTCGGAGCAGAGCCTTCCAACTGGAGTCTTGGTGCCTGAAGGTTCGGCTTTGGCTCCCCCGTTGATTCAGAGGATTACAGACCCGATCGTAGCCCCAACTCAGGGAGTTCATTCTCCTTCTGCCGTTGACGTGGTAGAGAGGGTTCTCTCGATCCCATCAAGACCCTTGACGATCTCATCCTCTGAATCCATCCTGGCTCCCTCTGTTTCTGGTCTGGATTCCTCAAACCTGTTACCTCAGGGACAGCCTGCTGCCTCTCAGCCCCAGGGAGCTCCCACACGGGAACAGATAGACATTTTTGAGACCCCCCCCCCCGAGGAGGTTCCTTGAAAATGTACATATAAAAGGAGGCACTTAGACTCCCTGCTGGAGTCTCTCGCAGTGGACACCAACTTGGAGGAATGGGAAGGTCCCCCCCGATCCCACCCAGAGGATGTCTCATTTGGAGACATCATGGAGATCCTGTGGCAGCACAGGGGTGGTCTGTCCAAAAACCCAACCCTGACAAGTCTTTGTTCCTGGAGGCATTTAGCACAGGACCCTCTACTTCCTGGGTGTCCCCTCCCACAGATCCTCTAGTGGATCTTGCTGCATCTTGGGCATGGAAGGAGCCCAGCACAGTGGAGCCTATCCCCAAATGCCCTGATAAGGTCCTCAGTGCTCCTACCCACAAACCACACCAGTCTAAGGGACCCCCTGTCTATGCCATGGTGGTGGCAGTGACCACCAAGAAGGAGCACACACAGGAGAGCTCCATGATCCATCCACCAGACCGAGAGTCTAGGAACTTGGACCGTTAGGCCTATGCTTCAGCAACATTCTCAGTACATGCGCTGAGCTGTATGGCACATGTTATTAGGCTTCAGCGAGTCTTACTGAAGGAGGTAGCCAAGTCTTCCCCAGGGTCCATGTCAGCAGAGGATAGGAAGGTTTTTCCCCTCAAATGGCCACCGTCATCTCCATTAAACAGTACCTCTATGCAGCTTCTATCTCATGCTACTGAGGCTGCCGCCATAGCAGGCGTTGCCATCAGGCATCACACCTGGCTCAGACTTTGTATCTTTTTGGAGCCCTTCAAGGCGTCATTTACAAATGCCCCATATGATAATTTTGCTCTCTTTGGAAAGACTGTACACAATACACTGGTCCAAAGCAAGAAGGACGGGAAGACTCTGTCTGCTGTCGGAATCCACTTCTCAACCCCCAACAATCTTTCTCCAGGAATCAGCGTGGGGGAGTGAAGAAGATGTGGTTCTGGGAATCTCAGGGTTATTCCTAGGATGCTCAGAACTCACCTTCCCCCAGATGCAGAGGGGGATTCGACAGACACCGCCCTCGCGGCAGAGTGGCCTGAGGAACCAAGGGTCTCGGGACTTGTTCTCATATTGAAAGGTTGCCTGTCTGCTCATCTCTGGAGGCAGTCAGGGGGGTCCACTATTGCTACACCCAACAGCCTGGGAATCTATCACAGATGATCAATGGGTGTTGCGAATCATATCCAGAGGATACTCGGTTCCCTTCCTGTGAAGGCCAGTTCTGTCCAAACACCTCCTGAACGTTCCACCCATGCAAAGGGAGGCAGCAGCACAGGAGACTTCCAAGCTGCTAGCAAAGCATCCAGCCCATCCCCCCAGACCAGTCCAGATTAGGCATTTATTCCAGGTTTTTTTAGTGCCAAAGAAAATGGGGGACTTGTTCTCAATCTCTCTACCCTGAACCTGTCAGTTACCAAGACGAAATTCCGGATGGTCACACTTCAATTTATTCTACCTTTCCTGCAGGAGAACGACTGGATGTTCTCAGTAAACCTCCAAGATGCGTACTATCACATCAAAATGGGCAGAATCTCTTGGAGGTTTCTCCGCTTCCAGCTGGGGGCCAATCATTACCAATTCAGAGCGCTACCTTTTGGTCTCAACACAGCCCCCAGGATGTTCACCAAAGTGATGGTGGTAGTAGGTCACCTGCAGCTGCAGGGCTTCCAGGTCTTCCCCTACCTGGACAATTGGCTCCTTTCTGCCCCTTCCAGGCATTGACTCTGCCAAACCAGGGATTTCCTCATCCAAACCGCCCACCAGTTGAGTATCACCATCATTCTTAACAAATCCCTGTTAAAACCAGTTCAAGTTCTGGACTTCATTGGGGCCCAGTTGAACACCATTCACACCAAGGTTTTTCTGACACCTGACAGACTACAATCTCTCATACTTCATGTCTGGCATATTCTTCAGGTCCCATCTCCTCCAGTGGAGTTTGTTTTAAGGGAGGTGGCGTCCATGGCATCCACGATCACCCTCCTTCCCACAGCTCGTTTGCACATGAGGGTGCTGCAATGGACTGTGGGGGTCCAGTGGTCATTTCTAGATCTACTACTGGCACGTCCTGTTTGTCTCTTGCTTGCATGCATGGGTTCTGTTCACTGGTGGATTCAATCCCTGGATCTTCTTTGCAGTCGGCCATTTATTCTTCCCACCCCTCTGACCACAGTGACCATGGATGCTACAGTTCAAGGCATGTGGTCTTCCCTGGAGACCCAGTTGCATGTCATTGTCCTGGAGATGAGGGTGATGCTATTGGCGTTGCAAGCTCTTCATGCCCATCTTCCCCTAGGGACGATTGCAATCCAGACAGACATTTATTTATTTATTATTTTACATTTGTTTACTGGAAAAGTCCAGCTGGACATTGGTCCTTTTTCAGTGAAGGCCTGGGGAGAAAGGCTCCTAATACAGGTGAAAGTGATACATCTGTCAATTTTGTTTACATCAGTAATTTTAAAATACATGGTAACAGTACACAGTAGCTTGATAGTCATTAACAATGCAGTAGCTAGATAGTGGTTAACAATGTAACAACAATTAGATACAATTACATAAGGTACAAAAATTCTGACTTCAAACCATTTTTATATGTGTTCTAATTTTGCAGGGCCTCAAAGCTAAGGCTATAATAGAGGTTAATATAAAAGGAAGTGTGAGTGGTTAATGAGATTAAAGGAGAAACAGAGTGGGTACATTAGTGGGGAGTAGAGTAATGACAGAGAGGGAGTGTAGTGTGATGAGAGGGAAGGCAATGGAAGAGAGCAGTAGGATGTAATAGATGTAAAGACAGGTAGCAGAAGGTGGATTATAAGGATGTAATACTAGTTGGAGAAGAAGGGTGGTATGAGGGGTTAATAAGATTTGGGTAGAGAAGGGATGGGTTACAAAAGTGGGAGTAACAAAGTGCTAAGAGAGAGGGGATTAGTGATAGAGCAGTAGGTTGTGTAAGAGATTAGTCGTGGTTGTCACAGTTAGAGGCATGATTGCTGTAGGTGGGATTTTAAGGCTTTTTTGAAGGAGGTAACAGAGGTTGTAGCTGAGATGTTGGGGGGGGGTGTTCCAGTGTTGTTTGGCAATAGTGCTGCTGTATAAGGGATGTACCTATGGAATTATTTGGCTTTGGTTGCATTTACTAGGATCTTTTGACAGTAGTCTGGTACATCAACAAACAGGGGGGAACCAGGTCTTACCCTCTGTCGTGAAACCATGAGATTGGGGGAGTGGGCAGTTTCTACCAGCTGTTTTGTGGTGGCAACACACATTCCGGGGAGGTCAAAAATTCTAGTGGACAGGTTCAGCAAGTCTATCCTGGTGCCTTATGAGTGGTTTCTGAATCTTTCAGTAGCAAAACTGATGTTTCTAAAGTGGGGTCAGCCTTGCTGCGATCTCTTCACCTCTCCTTCCAACGAGAAGTGCAGCAAGTTCTACTCTCTGATCCCCCCTCTGGCAAAGTTCCCCAGAGATGCACTGGTTCATGCTTGGACCTGCAGTCTCCTCTATGCTTATCCTCCACTTCCCCTGATTCCGAAGCTCATTCAGAAAGCGCAGCAACTGGGGAGCTCAGTTATCCTCATTGTCCCCTTCTGGCCTTGCCAAGTATGGTTCCCTTCTCTGTGGTCTCACATAGTGTGTCCTCCCTGGATGTTGGATCTGGTTCCAGATCTGCTTTCTCATCCTTCAGGGAGTCTGCATCCAGATCTGGCCAGTCTGAAGCTCACCACTTGGCTGCTCCAGTTCCCATGATAGTTAGGACTCCTGAGCTGTCTTCTCCGGTTAAGAAGATCTTGGTAGCAGCTCATAGATCTTCCACGAGGAAGGTCTGGTCAAGTAAGTGGAAGTGTTTCTCAATTTGGGGATCTTAAAATGATTTGGATCCCTTCACTGCTCTGATTCCTGTTACCTTAGAATTTCTGGCAGGCATTTTTCAACAGGGTGCCAGTTTCTGTATGGTTAAAGTTCAGCTGGTGGCTATTTCCAATTTCCACATAGCGGATAATTCAGCTTCTATAGCCTCTTTTTAACTCTGCAAAGCATTTCTCAAGTGTACCTTTCTTCTCGAGCCACCAATCAAGGACCCTATCCCCCTTGGGACCTTACTCTGGTACTTCAAACCTTGGTTTCTTTCCCCTGTAAGCCTACTGCTTCAGTGGATCTGCAGTTTCTGTCTTGGAAGACACCCTCCCTAATTGCTATTACTTCAGCTAAAAGAATGTCGGAGCTTCAGGCCTTATCGATTAAACCTCCTTACATGATCTTCCATAAAGGCAGGGTATCTTTGCACACTAACCCTTCCTTTCTGCCGAAAGTGGTCTCAGAATCAAACATCAATCAGGTTATCAACCTCCCTGTCTTCCTTCCGAACTTTCAGAATAAGGGAGAGTATAAATTGCACTGCTGGATGTTCATAGACAATCACATTTTTACTTATACAGGACAAAGGGCTTTCACAAATCTGATGAACTTGTTGTTGACTACTCTAAGCCCTTTTTAGGGAAACCTGTATCAAAGGTCACCATTGCTCATTCTCAGTGTATTCTTTTGGCATATTTAACTAAGGGATTATACCTGCCAGGTCAAGTTAAGGTGCATTCTGCTAGGTCTATGGCTACTTCAGCTGCCTTTTGGTCCAGAGTTTCCTTGGATGACATTTGCTCTGTGGCTACCTGGACATCTTCACATACTTTTATCTCCCATTACAAGTTGGACCTTCTCTCCAGAAGTAGAGCATCATTTGGCTCTGCTGTGTTATGGAATATCCTTCCTTGAGGGCCTCCCAGGTGTTTGGTAGCTGGGAACTCTGTCCCACAGGTTGAAGAGCAAATGAAGACAATTTCAGATAAAGAAATTATGTACTCACCATAACGTCCATCCCCCTGCCTTATATGGGCTGTGTGGTGGTCTGGCTGGAAAAGACATGGCCCTTCTTTTGGCATAAATGGTCAGTCCTTATAATACTATCTGGGTTATTGTACCAAGGGGTAAGATGTTGTGGCAGGTTGGATTGCTAGGGTGAGCAGCAGACTCGATCTGAAGGGAGGAAGGAGACAGGGGATATTATGGGTAGGAGAGGAGCTTGGAGCTCAGATCTGATGCTGGAGAGATGCGGCCAAGCCGGATCAATCCCGGATCCATGTCCCACAGCTTGAAGACAAATGAAAAGCAACAATTCAGATGGAATTTTATGGTGAGTACATAACTTCTTTTTATACAAACAAATCTTGCCATTACAACTGTGTGTTTTTTTGAGATCAGTGTGTGTTAATGCTGTGCAAATAATTGGTTTTAAACTTTGCATGGATGTTTTGTAGTACAGGTTTCACACCAAGATTTCCCACTGTGCACTGCTCTGATGCAGAATTGCCTTTATTTGCAGTGGGATGACTTTGGGATAGCTACTGCTGTTCCACATGAAAGACCCACTTTTTGAATGTAGCCGGTGATACTTGTGTTGCTGACTACATGGTTATTGTGCTTTTTGTGACTTTAGACGGATATGACTACACAGTACATGCATACAACATTCATTGCTAATTGTACAATTTCTTAGTAGGAAACTATAGACCCAAGTGGGAATTCAGAACCTACAATATTCATCTGTATATATTTGAATAACTGGTTAAGTGGAATGTTCATGGAAGTCATACTGCTGGAGTCTGTTGTGAAACACACAAATGGCTTACGTTATATGCGACAAAAAAAAAAAAATCAGAAGACCCATGTTTGATTTAGCGGTACAGGTGCTAGAGGGACTCAAGGCAGGAGATCGGAGTGAGCAGCCATCATCAGCTCAACTATCCTAAGAAAAGGGTAGTGGCTGTGGCTTGTTGCATGAGTGGCACCTTGTGGGATCACTGGGTATTGCACCTATAAGTATGAGCCTTCCAAGTGCATGCTGTTTCTGGTATGCAGTCAAAAAGCTGGTAGTAGTCTATGGAGCTTATGGAAGCCACTGTGAAAATTGCTCCACAAGGTATTGTAGGCAGTTCTGCTGGACCTGAAACTGGCCTGATCCCATTACCAGATTCTTGCCAGGAGAAGATATATGGGCTGATTAGGCACCCTAGGCAGGACCAAATGGGTCATAAGACTTTTGCTTTTCTGGAGATGCCTGGCCATTGCCCCTCAATGAAATAAGTGGGCCAACTGGGTATAGAAAGACTTGCCATTGGGCAAGTCCAGGCAAGGGATTGTGGGGGAGTCGGGATATCCTAACTGTAAGCTTATTCACAGACATATAGCCTTTATGGAATGTAACATAAAAGTGTACTTGCATTTCCAGATTTTGAAATATGGAAGTAATCTTGTTTTAGAGTTACCACACTAACTGCACATCTTCATACCCTGTCCAGGTGGCACATATTTCTGCATAAAGGATATATATTTTGTTTCATTGGTTCTGTGGCAATGGGACCATCAGTTTCGGACTTGTTCATAGGTTGGTACTAGGCTATCGGCCCTAGGGCCTATACAAGCCTAGCCATAACAATTCCCTGGCTATTTCTTCCTTCTTTAAGCTCTGGGTCTTCCATATCTGGATCTCTTCTGGGTTGTAGTGGTAGCCATCAATTGGTGATGATGGGTGACTTACTTATTTGCATACCTCCCAACTGTCCCAAATTACTCTGTTTTTACCAAGTTTTTGGGGTCCAAAAATGGGGTGCCACAATTCCCGAGTGGCACCCCTTAATTTCCAATTTTTTTGTGTGCGTTTTTTATTTTTTTATTTTTCACGCTCTGTCAGCTGATGTCATTGCACACACGATGACATCAGCTCCGTTAAGGCTTCCAGCCTGTCGGAATTGAGCTCGCTCACGTAGGCTCACATCAAATGCTTTTACGAGTGGGAATGGCTTGTTTGTATCACTCGCACCTGATTTTTATTTATTTTAGAAGCTCCTTCCTGCCTGCTTTTTTGCTCAGCTGCTGCTTCAATGGAATGTGGATTTATTACAGCCAAATGGAGATGTATTATCACTCGTCGGATTTTAGAAACTCGGCTGCTGCAATGGGAAACAGAGATGTATTATCATTCATTGGCCTGCAAATAGAGAAGGACAGTGTGTGTGTGTGTGTGTGTGTGTGTGTGTGTGTTTATACAAATAAATAGCAAGTACTAGCCCCTTTCAAGGAATTTAAAATTAGAGGAATCACAGAAGGAAAATAAGCTGATAGATGCAAAAGCAAAAGAAAAAAAGTCTATATGAATGTGGTGTGCGGTTTTTTTGTTCTGTGTGTGTGTGTGTGTGTGTGTGTGTGTGTGTGTGTGTGTGTGTGTGTGTGTGTGTGTGTGTGTGTGTGAGTGATCATTGTGAGGGTATACACATATGTAGATTTATTAGATTGTGCTTGTTATGAAGCTAAGAAGTTAGATCAGGAATGCTGGAAAACTGTTTCAAAGTTTGAAAGTTTTACAGACACAAGCCTGATAATGTGAAGAATACAGCCTAAATTGCTAGTTCAAGACTTGTGTGCTGTTTAATTTTTTTAATTATGTAAGAGAGATTCATATTAAATGATTTCTTTTGATATATATATATATATATATATATATATATAAAAATAAATATAAGCTTTTAATTTCCCTGACATGAAAACACATCCCTCAAGGTGGCTAGAGGTACTCAGGCTCAAATCCCGTACCTTGGGTACACGGTAAAAAGAGCCTAAAGTCCCTAGCCACCACCACTTGTGAGCTTTGCCCAGGTTTTTTGTGCTAAGAGTTTGAGAGCTGTGGTGAGAAGTGAGAAATGAATTCACTAAATGATAGCCGTTAAATTTCAGTCTTCCTGTTTTTCAGGATTTGGCATAGTACTATGTTGTTCTGATTGTAGTGCATAGGGTCCTGGGTTCAAAACTTTTCAGTGAAATGCACGGTGGTAACACAACATTTTATTCTAGCAACTTTTCAAAATTATACAAGCAATGTTTAAAATGTGTCCCTGGTTTTTGACCTTTTGTCCTCCCCTCCCCAAAAAAATTAAATTGAAAATAAGTGTGAGATGCTGTGCAAGATGCCTATGGCTTATACTGCTGTCATTCTATTTGTAGTCTGGGTGTTGAAGTAGACTTTTATGATGGAAATGTTCTGAATTGGGCAGTTTTGTCATTAGTGGTTCATGTGTTTTGTTTCATTGCCTACAGTACAGCCTACTGGAAAAATGTTCAAACAATAAGTTTAAAATGCGCTCTGTCTAACAAGTGTGTTGTATTATACAAGGAATATAATTTAATAAAGTCAGGAAGGTGGATCAAAGAAAAGAACACGTGCATGTTTCTTGTTTTGTGTGCAAGGGGCCAATGATTTGAAAACAGCCCAAAGGTAATCTTTATCCACCACAGGCCAGATGCATTTTCTTTGCATGTGTTGTGGGTTTCAGTGCTATTTCAATGAATGTGAGTTTCAAGGGCAGAGAAGTTTTAATGCCAAACTTATTTTCATTGTGAGACATTATTGCTTTGTTTACCAGATGTCTATTAGTGTTTCTGCATTGTTGTGCTGTAAAATTGAAAATAAAATCCAAATAATCATTGTAGAAGTTAAAGCAGTATGCATAAATTAATGTTTATGGTAAATGGGGTGAAAGAGACAGGTAATGGGACATTGGAATGGCTGCAGGGGGACCCTGGTGTCATATTTTGGTTGTCTGTTCTTCAATTTGCATTTGAAAGTTGGTATCCACACAATCCATTGGAGTGGGTGGGGTTACATAATTATGTATGCAACTTAGATGTTAATTAGCATACAGATTTAGACCTATTTTTGATGGGCCTTGTCCAGATTTTTGATGTTTCCAGGTTGAGAGGTACGCTTATTTGTAAGCAGCTTGAAAGAAGGGATGATAGCACTCAGTCACCTGTTCAAGGCCCTATGCCTAAGAAACAGATGCTCAAAATGGCAGAAGATTTGATTTCTCTTATCAGGGGTTCACAGCCTCCTCCTGACAAAAGGCCTAGACAAGAGGAAGAATCTGTTTCCTCTGAACAACTGTCTATTTCTTCGGATTCCTCTGGGGACCAAGACTATTCCTTCTCTCCTTATGAAGATTCTGATGCTGAGGAATCTATTCCCTCAGCTTCCCCTCCAGAAGATTACTATTTTGGGGAAACTTTACACACTATAAGGGAACATTTTCACTGGGAAGGTCAGAATTACTCTGATTCCAAGAAAAGGCTGAGAGAGTTTCTTTTACTCCCCCAACACAGACCTGTAGCCATCCCTCCTGTTTTGGACATTGTGGATGATGTCTACTTAGAATCCACCTTCAACCCTGACTCTCTACCTCCTGCCCTGGCCAAGCCTGACAGATACTACAGAGTACCTGATTCCCACAAAGTCCTTTACAAAAGCCCAGTAGCTGACCCAGAGACTATCTCCCAGGGTCCCAAGGGGGCTAAGGCTTCTATGGCTAAAAATCCAGTACCTTCTGAAAGGGATTCAAGAGCACTAGACATATGGGGGAAAAAGGTTTACACCTCAGCCACTTTAGCTATGAGAGCACTAAACTGTCAATTTCATATGCTTAAGTATCAGCAATTTCTGATCTCTCAGTTAAAACAAAAGATAACCACCTTGCCTCAACAATCTGAAATTAAAGAAGTACAGGATTTGTTGCATGCCACCGAGCAGGTGGGCAAACATACCTTACAATGTGGGTTTGATTCCTTAGAGGCCTCCTGCAGAGCAGCTGTCACTGGATCAGTTATACGTAGGCATGCCTGGTTAAAAGAACAAAGTCTCCCTGATCATGTTAAAGCAAAACTATTAGATGCTCCCTTACAGCAGGATGTTCTTTTTGGTGTTAAAGCAGAAGAAGTTTTAAAGAAAATGGAAGATAAGGCAAAATCAATGCAGACAGTCAAAGATTTTCTACAAGTACAACCTCCTCGCTTCAGCAGAAACTGGCCAACAAAAAATTGGTCCTTTCCAGCCACTGACAGGCCTCAGAGGGGTAAATACAGATGCCCAAGGGGCAGAGGACAACCACAAGCTCAATATAAGCCTCGCCAATGGGGCACTCCAACCCAGAAGGGAGGAGAAGACAGGTCTCAACCTACCAGAAGCCAAACTCAATGACTTGCACCTCAGCTGGCCAAACAAAGCTCTTTTGTCAGCCCCCTTGGGGGGAAAACTAGCACTATTTGCAGACAACTGGCACATGGTCACAAAGGACAAATGGGTCCTAGACATAATTTTACGAGGATACAGATTCCACTTTCACACCTTGCCAATAAAGAGAGGAATGCCAAACCTGCCACAAAATTAAAGGGCAGAGCCTCAAAAACAAATTACAGCTCTCATGGCCATGAGAGCCATTCAAAGGGTACCAACTCAAGAGCAAGGCCAAGGATTTTACTCAAGACTCTTCCTAGTACCCAGGAAAGAAAATGCTTGGAGACCAATTCTGGACCTTTCTATTCTAAACACTTACAAGTTCCCAAATTCAAGATGCTAACACTACAGCAGCTACTTCCCATGTTGGGTAAGGAAGCATGGCTGGTAACGTTGGACCTCAAGGAGGCATACCAGCATGTCCCTATCAGACAAAGTTGCAGAAGATACCTCCGTTTCATTGCAGGTTCAACCCATTATCAATTCTCTGCACTGCCCTTTGGCTTATCTACTGCTCCAGAGTATTCACAAAATGCCTGGCACCAGTAATTGCATACTGCAGACAAAGAGGAATTCAAATATATCCATATCTGGACGACTGCCTCATCCAAGCAAAAAGAAAGGACATTCTCTTACAACATCTGGCTTTTGTGAAGCATCTACTAAATTGTCTGGGGTACACAGTAAACGAAAAGAAGTCAAAACTAGTACCCTCACAAAAAATGACATTCTTGGGTGCCGGCTTGGACACAATGGCCCAGAAGGCTTATCTTACACCAGACAAGAAATTACAACTGACCCAATATTTCAAGACAATGGCAACAAAGACCCAATTAACTGCAAGACAAATTCTGCAGGCTTTGGGCTTCATGGCATCTTGCATTCTGATAATACCATTTGCAAAACTGCATATGAGGAAATTACAGTGGTACCTAAAAAGCATATGGTCTCAACACAGCCACAGCTTGGACACCATGATATCTCTCATTCCCTGCCTTCAAAAGGAATTTCTATGGTGGGCACAGGCATGTCACCTCAACAAGGGTCAGCCTTTCATCTTGCCCCCACCCAGGCAAACTATCACAACAGATGCTTCAGACTATGCCTGGGGGGCACACATTGCAGGGCAATGCATTCAAGGCCTGTGGACTGCAGAACAAAGAAAACTGCACATAAACCAAAAAGAGATGCTAGCTGTTCAGAAAGCTCTGACAGCCTTCAAGGATCTACTACAGCCAGGACAACTTGCAATAAAGACGGACAACACCACAGTAATGTGGTACATAAACAAACAAACAAGGGGCACACATTCCTACCCTCTTGCAGGCAAGCAATAATCTTATGAAACACAGCTCTGGCCTACCAAGTCCAGTTACAGGCTCAATTCCTGCCAGGACAGAAAAACACATTGGCAGACGACCTAAGCAGAAACATCAAAGATCCCCACGAGTGGAAGCTAGACCCACAAATATTTACAATGATAACTCAAAGATGGGGTCTACCAAATATAGACCTGTTTGCCAGTCCTCAAATCTACCAGCTGACAAAATTTTGTACAAGGACATTCCACCATCAAACTTGGAAAGTGGACGCTCTCTCCTTCAGTTGGAAAAACCTGACAGCATATGCCTTTCCTCCATTACCTCTTCTCACAAAGTTTCTTTTGAAGGTCAAAAAGGAGAAACCTCGACTGATTCTCATAGCCCCAGACTGGCCACGCCAGCACTGGTACCTGCTATTGAAGAATATGGCTCACAGTCCACCATGGATATTGCCTCAAATTCCACATTTACTCACGCAGCAAGACAAGCAGATTCTACACAGCCAGATCAAAACCTTAAACCTGGCTGCATGGCAAATCAATTAAACATCCCACCAGCCCCTCTTTCACAAGCAGTACTGGATGTTATTCTAGAGGCCAGGAGGCCAAGCACCAGGAAAGCTTACTGGGACAAATGGAAAAGGTTTTGTGCTTGGAACCAAGCTAAAGGCCAAGACACAACTCAGCCTCATATGCCTCACATTCTGCAGTATTTAACTGAGATGTTGCATAAAGGACTTTCCTTCTCCTCTATTAAAATCCATGCTTCAGCTATTTCAGCTCACTACAGCACTAATCCACCTTTATTTTCCAATCCACTACTAAGGCAGTTCTTCAGAGGGGCAAAAAACATTAGACCACCTAGAAGAGCCCCTACACCAACATGGGACCTCAACTTTGTTCTGGAAAAACTAACGCTACCTCCCTTTGAACCAGCTTTTTCTGCAGACCTTCAGTTCTTATCCTGGAAGACTGCCCTGCTCCTGGCAATAACTTCTGCTAGGAGAGTCTCAGAATTACAGGCACTTATGGCAGTGGAACCTTTCCTCATTTTCCATCAAGACAGAGTTTCTCTACGAACTAATCCTTCCTTCATGCCTAAGGTGGTTTCCAGTGTAGCTTTAAATCAAACCACCCACCTACCCACTTTCTTCCCCAATCCACAGAACAAAGGTGAGAGATTCCTGCATTCCTTGGACATTCACAGGCAACTTCGTTACTACTTGGATAAAACTAAGGCTTTCAGAAAAACTGACCAGCTCTTTGTTTCCTATGCTACAGCTTCTCAAGGGAGGGCCATATCCAAGCAAACCATTTCTAAATGGATAGGCCATTGCATACGATTCTGCTATACCCATCATGGGAAACCAGTTCCTCCTACCATTAGATCCCACTCTACCAGGGCAACAGCTTCCTCTGCTGCCTTTCTCAGGGGGGTTCCTACCAAGGAAATTTTTAGAAGCTGCAACTTGGAGTTCTGTACACACCTTCACCAAACACTATCGCTTACCTCTTTATTCTAAATCCAGGGCAGGCTTCGCCACTGCAGTTCTGCAGGGCCTCATTGCCTCCACTAACCCTCTATGATGCCTCCACCCTACCTTAGCTTTGGGACTCAACCCAAGTGTGATGACTGCAGCAGGGTAACACGATGAACATAGTACAGTTTTGTAGATGTTAGAGTGTTCACCCTGCTGCAGTCCAGGTTACCCTCCCTCCAACCCCTCTGATCTACTGTCTAAATCTTTGCTATGCCTTTCTGATGTATTTGCTTATAGCTGAAGGGATTTTGTGTTTGTACAGTGTTCACACCTTTTTGGTACTAATTTGGATCACCTTTTTGGGGGCACCTGACATCTGGGGCAAGAAAAACTGAAGAAAATGGCGTTGGTTGCAATATATGTACCCCTGGCGCACTGACGTCAGGGATGAGGTGACAGCAACCGACGTCGGACCAAGACTTTGGAAATCCGGCCGACTGCGGGACCGCGTGACGACAGGATAACCCAAGTGTGATGACTGCAGCAGGGTGAACACTCGAACATCTACATTTATGGTAGGTACAAAACTGTACTTTTTGTCATTAGTGGTTCATGCGTTTTGTTTCATTGCCTACAGTACAGCCTACTGGAAAAATGTTCAAACAATAAATTTAAAATGCGCTCTGTCTAACAAGTGTTTTGTATTATACAAGGAATATAATTTAAAACAAGTGTGTTGTATTATACAAGGGATATAATTTTTAATAAAGTCAGGAAGGTGCATCAAAGAAAAGAACACATGCATGTTTTTTGTTTTGTGTGCAAGGGGCCAATGATTTGAAAACAGCCCAAAGGTAATCTTTATCCACCACAGGCCAGATGCATTTTCTTTGGATGTGGTGTGGGTTTCAATGCTATTTCAATGAATGTGAGTTTTCAAGGGCAGAGAAGTTTTAATGCCAAACTTATTTTCATTGTGAGACATTATTGCTTTGTTTACCAGTTGTCTATTAGTGTTTCTGCATTGTTGTGCTGTAAAATTAAAAATAAAATCCAAATAATCATTTTAGAAGTAAAGCAGTATGCATACATATTAATGTTTATGGTAAATGGGGCGAAAGAGCCAGGTAATGGGACATTGGAATGGCTGCAGGGGGACTCTGGTGCCATATTTTGGTTGTCTGTTCTTCAATTTGCATCATTTGAAAGTTGGTATCCACACAATCCATTGGAGTGGGTGGGGTTACATAATTATGTATGCAACTTAGATGTTAATTAGCATACAGATTTAGACCTATTTTTGATGGGCCTTGTCCAGATTTTTGATGTTTCCAGGTTGAGAGGTACGCTTATTTGTAAGCAGCTTGAAAGAAGGGATGATAGCACTCAGCAGCATCATTAGTGAAGTCCACAGAGATTTTGTGGAGTTATGCCATAACTCTATCCCTAATTGCCTTGTAATGCTTCCAGTTTGGTGTTATAATGCGGTTATCTATAACTTTGCAGTGGGTCATCCTCAGCTGTGTTTTCCACCCCACCTGCTCACTGCCACCTTCATCAATGGACACTGGTCTCCACCTGGGGCCATGGCATCAGCTGCACCCCAACATGTTTACCACACACTCCTCCCAGAGGGAGGCACACAGGCATATACCTTATCATTATTTTAGTGTCCAGTTATTCCCCTCATAACTTGTTATTAACTGAACCTGAATTGTTTGTATTGTAGTTAAAACTTCATCCCTCTATATCATGGAGCTGACATAGAACCTTGCTGCTTCTAGTAAGAAAGCTTGAATTCCTAATGGCCTGTTGGCTTGAGTACCAAATAAATAATTTCAGCAGCATAGTACTGTGGCAAAGTACTTCTCTATCGAAGAGGTCTCATTACTGATTGAGGGACTGAGGACTTGGCTCATACTCTGGTTTTATATTTATTTCCATACTTAGTTGTTGTGTCTTTTAGCTTTTCCCGGTTAGGGGTCGCCACAGCGGAACTCCGGTCCACTGATGATTGGCAGTAGATTTTTACGTGCCGAGTTGCTGGCTCTGACGCACAACCTTCAACGAAGGTACGCCCATTCACGCATGTCTCATTTCCATACTTAGTAATGAGCCCAAATTGAGGCATTGATATTTTCCAAAAATGCATGCAGATGCAGAGAGGCTTGCACACATTTAAGATTCAAATGATTAAAGACATGCACTACAAGCATACCTATCCACATGCATGGACATAAACACAAACACACGTCTGCACACAAAAATGTAGCTCTGATCTTTATGCATAGTAGAAGTGTTAAGGCTGAGGATTGTAGACAGCACAATGTTTAAGACGTTGGTCTTGGAAAAAAAGCAGATGATCAAAACTGGTGATACAAGATTTTCACTGAGACATTACTTTTGAACTCCACTTTTTGTCTGGGCATTAAAGTAGGACCTGGCAGGGATAGTTTGAGGAAAGAACAGCTACATTGGCACTTGCTTTAAAATGCCTGTAGGTTGTTCACATAGCCATTGTATGTTCATGATCTCAAATTTCTGCAATTAAGCAAGTTGTGAGCATTCAAGGGGATTTTAAAGTATGGAAAAAAGGAGGCATTTACTGATTTTTTTTCAGTTACCAGTCATAGGCACTTGTGATTTGAATGCCTAGCCCCTTGATGGATTTTGGAATACTCAAGTGTTTTTTCCTCTACTGATTAAGCTGCAGTCATGCTGAAAGAAAGGAGGAGCATAAGGTCACATGCCAGGAATGGCTGAGAAGCCAAATACAAGTGGTGTTGAACACTTTTCAGGCTTGTGTTGTACAAAAACAGGAATAAAGCACTTACCCTACATGTTCTTAACACTGGCAAGTCATAATTAAACATAATGCGATATGAAGAACACTAGAGTCATATTTGACTCTTGCTGTGAAAGTGGGATATTGATATTTGTAGCAAACACCAGCACACATGTGCTCATACAGATAAACATAAAGGTCCGACTTAGAAAAGGGTAGGAGCAAATTACTTAGAAAATATTGGAATTGTGGGAACAGTGTGTACAGAGGAGGGACGAGGCTTAAATAAGGCAGGATTTGAAAGAGCTATGTAATGTCTGACTGACAATGACTGGATAGATTATAAGTGATGTATAATGTTTGCAACTAAAATTGTGTCAGTATGGTTTATTTTCAGTTATATAAAAGTACGATTGCCAATGTCATACTTGATAGTTCAATAATGATGTTTCTTTAAAAAAAAAAAAAAAAAACACATAAAGGTCCGATATGCAGTGTTACATACTGTGCTGTGATTTTTGTCATTTATGTTTGACCACTGTTTTTAGAAATTTACAAATCTGATTTCTCTCACCCTTCAGTAGTGCTTTTATTTGCATGTTCAGAATTGCCACAGTTGTGTAGCTTTTGTTGCATGATTCTCAGGAAATTGTAATTTCCTGGTCTACCTGATAGAGGCAGTTGCTGGGTTTTTCACTGTTCTCCTTCTGTTTCTTTATAGTCATGTAGTGAGAGGAATACAAACCTCCATGAGTATGGCATGCTGTTACCCTGTGGCATTGATGTGTTCCGTGGCGTTGAATTTGTCTGCTGCCCTGTCTCTGAAGACAACGAAAGAGTGAAGTCGGCAGACACAAAAGAGGATGACTCTGATGTCTGGTGGGGAGGAGCGGATACCGATTATGCTGATGGAAGGTAAAATTCTATTTTTTTCCTCAAACAAAAACTACTTGACTTGTCCTATAAACAAGATCTCCTGTGAGATGAAGCTTGGTAGCTCTAGAAGGCTAGAATTTCTTTCATAAAACTCAGAAACTGAAGAAACCATGACCTGATCATTCATAAAAACCCTGAAACTGAAAAAAATTCATGAAGTTTTTGATATCCGTATGTGTGTGCAGATTGATTTTCACCTCTAATCAGCTTTTTTATTTTAAAGGAACCTTTTGTATGGAAGATGACTTAATGTTTTAAAACCCTAGTGCCTTTTGTTTCATGGTGTTCCGTTCCAAGCACTGCAATTTTCCATTCAGTTTTATGTTTCAGTTTCTTAGACTCATTTAAAATTTTCCAGCCTTGCTTATCTTTCTACCGCCACTTGAACAGATGATGATATAATTCTAAACTTGCAGTTAACATGGTCTGTTGCTCCAGCAATGACTTAGCTAAAATGAAATTTATTCAGGAATGTGAGGGAAATGTAAGTGCAGCAATGAATATTAACACCCTTGAATTAATATTTTAGATTTGTGTTTGTATGTTCTGCTCATCTGCTTTTTAAGGAATAGATTTATTCCAGAAGACTAGAAACGGTCAACAATGGTGTTTATTTTTTTAAGGGTAGACTGCTCCAGACTTAGTTTAATTACCATTCTGGAAAAATGTTTTGAATATTGTGTACTCAGCTGTTTCAAATATACATTTCCAATAGGCATTACCCAATGTTTGTCAGTGGATGTTCTACTTTTGACTTGTATGATAACACTTTTATGAAATAGTAAGGCTCATGATTCATGTCTGACTGCCCTAGTGTTAAATCTTTCAAAAGCTTTCCCCACATTTCTGCATAAAGTGTACTTAAACAGCCTTTTATTACATGACATCATCCCATATGTTGTCTGTTCAGTTAATAAGTTCCTACTTCGACAATCACACAAGGTCATAATATTGACTGAATGCTCTTCTTGGAGAAGTCTTACCTCTAGAGTATATCTGGGGTCCATGTTAGGTCCTTTTTTCTTCAGTTATGTGTTTTCTGCCTTTCTTTGGACAACAGACTGTTAAGTTGCAAACTATGTAAGTGACTGTAAGATTGGGGCATTTATCTCCACACTAGAGAAGCAGTGAATACCTGCTTATTCATAGACTAGTAGCTTAGAGTTAGTATTCCACTGCATTAAGAGTTATGTTTTTACGTTTGGTAACCTTTCATGGAAGCTCAGTATCAACCTGAGTGGTTGTACACGTTTCTTTTGGTGTAAATGAGAAGGACCTAGTTCAGGTTTTTATTTAAGGAAAATGCATTTAATGTAAATGCAACAGCAGAGAGACAGATGTCTGTTATCTCTAAGTCTTTAATGTCATAGAATTAAGGATCATTATTACTCAGTCAAATGTTAGTCTGCCATATGGGTGCTTCCTGAGTATGATGTCCTTTTCTAATTTCTCCAAATCGTTTGGATTTCTAATACTATGATGAGAATGGACCCCATTCTTAAGTCAAAGTATGATTAAAGTTCATGAAGTTAGTATTGTTTTAATCTTTGATGTCAGCCTGAAGTGCTCTTCACAGCACCCTCAATGTACCCAGTAATGACTCCTGCAATTTGTACAGAGTTGCATCTGTTTGTAACATATCTATATGCAATTATAGATTCTTTATTATAAGACCCGTTGCTCCTACTACTGTTGGAACGGTCTAGGTATCTTTCTTCCACATTGCTCTCATTTCTGCCTGCAAATCCTGATATTTTATGATTTTATGTCTCTGTACGCAAGACACTGTAGTCACTGGTTGTAGCAGTGTCATTGACCAATGCTTCTTTTGTCTAATTTTCATGGACCACTATATCTGTTTTTCTCGCATTTATCTTTTGAACTGTTGGTAATGGGTGATCCCATGTGATGTTGGCTTCATCATTTTCAATGATGTTTTGTGGATTATGTTTCCAATGTTTTTCCCCTACTTCAGTATTATAATTTGTGCACAATCCCCAGTGCGACAGTCTTGCCACCTTATTATGCCTTTCAGTATACAGTCCTTCTGCCATTAGTGTGTCACATGCAACTGTATTTATACATTTTCCGCATTTCTTGCCTTCTCATCTGATCCTTCACTTTATATTCTTTCTTTTGTTTTTTTGGCACATTCAGTTGCTGCCTGATTTTTATCTACTTCTAGTTTGATTTCCATTCCTGCTTGATGCCGATATGCTTCTGCTAGACTAAGAAGGGAAGTCATCTTAGATTTATTCTCCTCATGTTTCAAAATTTTCAGTATGTTTGGTTCTTGAGAGTTCACAGATATGTGAACAATCGCACGATTGCAGATCTATAAATGTAATCAATTTCAATTGTCCCATACCTCCAATGGAACAGGAATGTATAATCTTGGGATGCACTGATTTTTATAAATCATTTGATGAGCATGGAGCATCATTCTTGTTTTCCTATTTCACCTTTTGGGACCAGTCAATCACTCGAAAACTGTAAATTAGGATAGGAAGAGCAGAGTGGTTTATATCTTGACTTTTGTTCCTAGATGTCAACATTCTTTTCAAAATTAAAGTCTTCTAAAATATTCCTTGATAAGTTTTATTTGCATTTGTTCATGTTTTATTGTTGATCCTTCATCAATTGACAAATATTTATACACTCCCTCTTGCTCAAGTTCTTTTATATCACATTATTGTCCCAAACTGATGTTTTCTTGGTGCTGCAGCTTTCCTGCTTTAAAGGTTGCTTTTGCACATTTATCAAAACCAAGTGACATTCTTATATCATCTGAAAAAGGTTTGACTACTTGCAGTTGTGCTTTCAGCTCCTCATCTGATGAGCTATACAGTTTTAAATCAATCATCAGTAAAGAGAAGATGAGAAATCTTTACACTTTCTTGTTTTCTAGGAGCCAAATTATACCCATGGCCTAATCTCTTAAGTAGACAGCATAATGGGTTAAGGGCAAGACAGAATAGCAGTGGTGACAGGGAGTCACCCTGGAATATCCCCCTTTGAATTTGTTCTTTATTATGGCTTAATTGCAAAGTGGTCTGCCACTGTTTCATGTTCACTGTAATGTAATCGATCAGTGTAGGGTGTATCTTATGCATTCTTAAACACTCTTTTATCAATAAATGTGAGATACTGTCAAATGTTTTTTGTAGTTAGTCCATGCCATACTTAGATTCTTCCCCTTTTTACACATGTTCTTCGTGTTTCACTGTTGCAGTCATCACATTTGGGTTATCCCTGCCAGGGTAGCCCTCGGCCGGCCCGAATACCAGAGGCTTAGTATTTCTGCATCGGTTGCTGTCGCTTCAGGACTGATGTCAGCTCATCAGTAGTATAAAGTAAGGCAGCCGACACCATTGCATCAGTCTTTCTTGCCGTGTAGCCTGAAGCAGAAGCAGTTCGCACGAGTGCCAGTCGGCCACTACCTGAGTTTCATCTACCGAATTGAAGCTGAAGTCTTCTAAAGCCATGAACCCCGTTGGGGATCCTTTTTTTCTTGCACTAAGTGATGTCAGAAAAAGTTAACAACTGTCTCGCCTGTGGAAAGCAAATACCACACCGAGACTTTCATTCTTACTGCATCACTTGCTTAGGCTCAGACCACGACGTCCCCCGCTGTTGCTTCTGTGCCAGAACTATCCATTGTCGGGCCCTTATTGTAGCTAGATATTTTTGCTTACAGTCCTCGAACTCCGATATGGCTTTAGTAAGCCATCCGACAACAGATCTTCTGAAAAAACGTAAAGATAAAGACAGAGACAGACAATACAGGTTCAAACCTACCGATGCTCCCGCTAAGCTAGTTATCAGTTCTCCAGTCCTCAGTGAGGTGCTTTCTCAGCCCCTGATGCCCACTTGTATGGATTTGCAGGCCGCTACCGAGACCCTTTTGGAGTATGGTATGCCGCAGAACTCTTCATCGACTAAGGATCCTGTGGTCATCTCGACCTTGGATGGGTCCGGAGCCGCTGAACAGACACCGGCTTCTGAGGAAGTCCTTTGCACTACCGATTCTCGCCACAGACATCTTCTTTTGTTACTACTGTTCTTTTGAAAACGACCGAGTTTCTTAGGCCCAGGGTACAAACCACACCCAACAAACCAATGACCCATCTCAGGCACCTGCTTCCTTGCCTTAGTCTCAAATGCTTAAAATGGCGGAAGGCTGCTTATGCTGATCATGGGAAGCCAAGCTACCTCTTCCAAAAGGAAAAGAGATTTGTCCCCTGTATTTTTCTCTGAACAGGAGTCCGATGACTCTGATGCATCTGAATATGAATACATGCAACCCCTCTCTGTTTGAGGATTTTGATGCAGAGGATTCCATTCCTTCAGCCCCTCCACCTGAGGACTTTTCCTTTGGGGAAACCCTTCATACCTTAAGGGAGCATTTTCAATGGGAATATCAGGACTACCCTCAGTCTAAAAAGAGACTCAGAGAATTCTTGGATCTTCCACAGCACAGAACCCTGGCCATTCCCCCAGTCCTGGATGTTGTGGACGATGTTTACCTGGAATCCAGTTTGACTCTTGACACCCTCCCTCCTGCACCCAGAAAACAAGACAGGCACTGCAGAGTCCCTGACTAACACAAATTATTTTTTAAAAATCCTACTGCTAACCCTGAGATAATTTCTCAAGGGCCTAAAGGAATTAAAGCAACCTCTGCTAAGAATCCCACCCCCTCAGATAGGGATTCCTGAGCACCAGACAGATGGGGTAAAAAAGTATACACCTCAGCTACTCTTGCTATCAGAGCACTCAGTTGTCAGTTCCATATGCTAAAATTTCAGAAACATACCCTGGAACTCCTCAAACAAAAAATGTCTTCCTTTCCTGCTTATGCAGAATCTAAAGAGTTACAAGAGTTAATGCATTCTGCAAGTCAAGTAACTAAACACACCTTCCAGTGTGGTGTTGATGCCCTAGAAGCTTCTTGCAGGGCAGCAATCACTGGATTTGTCCTTAGAAGGCATGCATGGCTTAAGAAACAGCCCTTGTCAGACCATGTTAAATCTAAATTGTTGGATGCCCCCTTGCAAAAAGACAGCTTATTTGGCACTAAGGCAGAAGAGGTCTTAAAAAGGATAGAAGAAAAAGCAAAATCTATGCAGACAGTTAAGGATTTCTTACAGGTCTAGCCACCCAGGTTCAGCAGGCATTGTCCCACCAAACACTGGTCCTTCCTGCTCCCACCAGGACAGTTCAGCCCAGACCCTGGGGAACCAGACCCCCCAGACAGCAGCCACAGGGAATGCAGAGATCTAAGCAGTGGACTAACTCCACTTCAAAACCAGGGCATTCTAAGGCACCCCTTTATGGTAAGAACTCACAATGACTCTCCTCCCCCACCCCTCCCTCTTCCCACTTTCACTTACTCCTAGGAGGAAAACTCTCCTTTCATGCAAGCACCTGGGCCAGCATTACCAACGACCACTGGTTTCTCAACATAGTGTCCCAGGGGTACAAATTTTCTTTCCCCACCCTTCCAACTCTAAAAGGGTTCCCAGATCTACCTCCAAAGCAGTGGGCAGAGGCGCAAAAGCAGGTCCTTTCCCTCTTATCTATGAGGGCAGTAGAGCACGTTCCTGCAGAACAGAAAGGCCAAGGTTTCTACTCCAGACTTTTTCTGGTACTTAGAAAAGAGGGCACCTGAAGCCCCATCCTCGATCTATCCATTCTAAACACCTTCCTGGTGATCCCAAAATTCAAAATGTTCACCCTCCAGCCATTGCTGCCATGGTCTCCAAGGATGCTTGGCTAACCACCCTAGACCTAAAAGAGGCCTACCTCCACATTCCTATCAGGGAATCATGCAGGAAATATCTCCATTTCAGGGCAGGATCTTGGCACTTTCAGTTCTTTGCGCTTCCCTTTGGCTTATATACTGCTCCCAAAGTTTTCACAAAATGTCTGGCTCCAGCCATTGCCTTTTGCAGACAAAGGAATATCCAGATTTACCCATACTTAGATGACTGCCTAATTCAGGCAGACAGCCAGGAAAAGCTGCTTAATCACCTGGCCTTTGTAAAGTCTCTACTAACCTCCCTAGGTTACACAATCAACAAAAAGAAATCCAAACAGGTACCCATCCAAAGGATTATATTCCTGGGAGCAAGTCTGGCCACAGCTTCCCAGATGGCATTCCTTACACCAGAAAAGCAAACTTTCCTGACAGCCTGCTTCTCTTAACTAGCCACCAGACCCCAGCTATCTGCAAGGAAAATCCTGCAAGCTCTGGGGTTCATGGCATCTTGCATTCTACTCGGTCCATATGCCAGACTGCATATGAGGAAATTTCAGTGGTACCTAAAAAGCCTTTGGTGTCAACACTCTCAAGACCTGGAGACTCTTATACCTATAATAGTTTGCCTCAGAAAAGATTTAACAGAAACAACAGAAACACTTCTGGGGTAAGGTACCTCCAAATCAAAAGAAGTATCCAATAAACGGATGCTTCCTCAGACTTCAACTATTAAAACAGCTCCCATCAGTTATTTTAAGTGGTTTTATATAAGAGTGTTTATAAAAACAAACATATGTGTATTTTTAAAGATATGATATTTACTATATGTCTTTTGCATATTTACTTTGGTTTTAAATTGTTTGTATAACAATGAAGTGTGTCAGGATCTGGTCTTTTGACAGTTTTGTCATGTGGTTGTGTATGCAGAAATCCACTGGCTATTAGCTTAGTGGAACTAATATTTAAATGGTTATTGGGAGCTGTTTTAATAGTTGAAGTCTGAGGAAGTGTCTGTGGAGACGTGAAAGTGCTTACCAAATAAAAGTTTTGTGTTTACATCTATTCAGTGGACTGGTTTGCTTCGATAGTCGTGGAGTACCTACTTATTCTTTTTATCAGAAAAGATTCACTTTGGTGGGCAACAGTATGCTCCCACAACAAGGGACTACCTTTCTCACCACCCCCTGCCACCCAGACCCTCACCACAGATGCATCAGAGTATGCCTGGGATGCACACCTGGATGGCAGGTGCATACAGGGCCAATGGAGCCCACAGCAAATCCCTCTGCACATCAACCAAAAAGAGATGATAGCTGTCCAGCACACCTTGATCGCTTTCAAGCCCCTTCTCTCCCCAGGGGCTCTCCTGATCAAAACAGACAGCACCACTGTGATGTGGCATATCAACAAGCAGGGAGGGACTCTCTCCTACCCTCTATGCAGGCTGGCCATGACCCTTTGGCACACAGCCTCTGCCATGCAACTCCATCTGTTAGCACGATTCTTACCAGGTTCTCTCAACTCTCTGGCAGACCACTTAAGCAGAAATCTTCTTGACCCACATGAGTGACAGCTCAACAGAAGAACCTTCACCCTAATAACTCAGAAATGGGGGATCCAGAAGGTTGACCTCTTTGCCTCCCACAACAACCATCAGCTCAGTATGTTCTGCACCAGGGAGCATCACTGCATGGCTTGGAAAGTGGATGCCCTGTCCTTCCCCTGAGTCGATCTATTTGTCTGTGCCTTTCCTCCACTACCTCTCATCCCCAGGGTACTGCTCAAAATAAAGGAGGAAATACCAAGGACAATTCTTACAGCTCCAGACTTGCCTCGCCAGCACTGGTACCCCTTGCTGTGCAGCCTGTCCCCACTGCCACCGTGGCATCTTCCTCAGATTCCAGACCTCCTGACCCAGAGGGAAGGGGAATCCATGCATCTCCAATTGCAGACACTCAATTTGGCAGCTTGGCTTATTCCCTAACCCCCGAACAATCTGCCAACCTCAGTAAACAGGTTCTAGATTTAATACATGAAGCCAGATGCCCTTGCACTAGAAAGTCTTATGCTGACAAATGGAAAAGGTTCTGCACCTGGATTCAGGCTAAGGGGGCCAATACGGCACAGCCTTCCCTCCCTCTCATCCTGGATTACTTAACTGACCTGCTACACAGTGGCCTCTCTTTTTCCTGTATTAAAATTCATGCCTCTGCTATCTCTGCTCATTTTCCCACTGGGCAGTCCCTTTTCTCACACCCTTTGATCAAACAGTTCCTAAGAGGGGCTAGCAACATGAGGCCACCCAGAAGAGCACCAACCCCAGCTTGGGACCTTAACTTTGTGTTGGAAAAGCTCACCCTGCCCCCCTTAGAACCAGCCTCTTCAGCAGAGCTAAAATTTATCTCCTGGAAGACAGCTTTCCTTCTGGCCATCACTTCAGCCAGAAGGGCCTCCGAGCTGCAAGCACTCATGGCTGTGGAACCCTTCGTCATCTTCCATGCTGACAGGGTATCCCTCAGGACTAACCAGTCCTTCATGCCCGAGGTGGTGTCCAGTGTGGCTCTCAACCAATTTATTCATTTGCCCACCTTTTTTCCTAACCCACAGAACAAGGGGGAAAGGATCCTGCATTCTCTAGATTCTATCTAGACAGGACTAAATCCTTCAGAAAGTCTGGTCATTTGCTGGTTAGCTTTGCTGCAGGGGCAGAGGGCAAAGCCACCTCCAAACAAACCATTTCCAAGTAGATAGCACACTGCATCCATTTCTGCTACAAACAACATGGAAAGCCTCCCCCCAAGGACTCACTCCACCAGAGCAGCTTCCACCTCTGCAGCTTTCCTCTGAGGAGTCCCCACCAGGGACATCCTGGAGGCTGCCACCTGGACATTTGTTCACACCTTTACCAAACATTACCACATGCCTATCTTCTCCAAATCCAGGGCAGGGTTTGGCTCTGCCGTCTTGCAGGGCATCCGAGCCAGCCCCTAGATGTTCATCATGTTACCCTGCTGCAGTCTTCACACTTGGGTTATCCTGTCGTCAGGCGGTCCCGCAGTCGGCCGGATTTCCAAAGTCTTGGTCCGGCATCAGTTGCTGTCGCCTCATCCCTGATGTCAGTGCGCCAGGGGTACATATATTGCAACCTACGCCATTTTCTCCAGTCTTTCTTGTCGCGCGGTGCCCGAAGCAGAAGCAGTTCGCAAGTGCCGGTCGGCCGACTCCTGAGATTTTCGAATTCGAATTTCAGACCGAAGTCTTCTATAAAGCTAAGTACCCCATTGGGGAAACTTTTCTTGCCTCAGACCGATGTCAGAAAAAGTTAACAATTGTATTTCTTGTGGGAAGCAAATACCTCATAAGGATTTTCATTCTTATTGCATACCTTGCCTAGGCCCTGATCACGAAGTCACTTCTTGTCGTTTTTGTGCTAGATTTAATAAACGTACTATTAAAAGAAGTTTTGATTTCGCACAACACTTTTTTGGTAGAAAATTTAACTATAACATGCCGTCGGAGCTACCAACTACCAGCGTGCACAAAAAACGCAGGGACAAGGACCGACAGCCCAGGCTTAAGCCCGATTCCGAGGCCTCGGCTGATCCGGTCTCCGGTTATCAGTGAGGCTCCGATGCAGCCTCTGAATACCGCAGTTCTGGAACCCGAGACTGCTACAGATATTTTGTCAGAATGTACTAGGCCGACGCAGCCTTTTACTTCAGGCCCTACCGACGATTTACCTTCCAAGGACGTCGGTACTTCTGAAACGCCATCAGTTTCTGAAGGCGTTTTCAGACCGACGACTCTTAGTCAAAACGTTTTCCAAGTCGAAGACTCCTTCTAAATCGAAAAAGGCTTCACTTCAGTCACCTGTTCAAGGCCCTATGCCTAAGAAACAGACGCTCAAAATGGCAGAAGACTTGATTTCTCTTATCAGGGGTTCACAGCCTCCTCCTGACTAAAAGGCCTAGACAAGAGGAAGAATCTGTTTCCTCTGAACAACTGTCCTTTTCTTCGGATTCCTCTGGGGAACCAAGACTATTCCTTCTCTCCTTATGAAGATTCTGATGCTGAGGAATCTATTCCCTCAGCTTCCCCTCCAGAAGATTACTCTTTTGGGGAAACTTTACACACTATGAGGGAACATTTTCTCTGGGAAGGTCAGGATTACTCTGATCCCAAGAAAAGGCTGAGAGAGTTTATTTTACTCCCCCAACACAGACCTCTAGCCATCCCTCCTGTTTTGGACATTGTGGACGATGTCTACTTAGAATCCAGTTTCAACCCTGACTCTCTACCTCCTGCCCCGGCAAAGCCTGACAGATACTACAGAGTACCTGATTCCCACAAATTCCTTTACAAAAGCCCAGTAGCTGATCCAGAGACCATCTCCCAGGGTCCCAAGGGGGCTAAGGCTTCCATGGCTAAAAATCCAGTACCTTCTGAAAGGGATTCAAGAGCACTAGACAGATGGGGGAAAAAGGTTTACACCTCAGCCACTTTAGCTATGAGAGCACTAAACTGTCAATTTCATATGCTTAAGTATCAGCAGTTTCTGATCTCTCAGTTAAAACAAAAGATAACTACCTTACCTCAACAATCTGAAAATAAAGAAGTAGGATTTGTTGCACGCCACCGAGCAGCTGGGCAAACATACCTTACAATGTGGGTTTGATTCTTTAGAGGCCTCCTGCAGAGCAGCTGTCACTGGATCAGTTATATGTAGGCATGCCTGGTTAAAAGAACAAAGTCTACCTGATCATGTTAAAGCAAAACTGTTAGATGCTCCCTTACAGCAGGATGTTCTTTTTCGTGTTAAAGCAGAAGAAGTTTTAAAGAAAATGGAAGATAAGGTGAAATCAATGCAGACAGTCAAAGATTTTCTACAAGTACAACCCCTCGCTTCAGCAGAAACTGGCCAACAAAAAATTGGTCCTTTCCAGCCACTGACAGGCCTCAGAGGGGTAAATACAGATGCCCAAGGGGCAGAGGACAACCACAAGCTCAGTATAAGCCTTGCCAATGGGGCACTCCAACCCAGAAGGGAGGAGAGGACAGGGCTCAACCTACCAGAAGGCAAACTCAATGACTTGCACCTCAGCTGGCCAAACAAAGCTCTTTTGTCAGCCCCTTGGGAAACTAGCACTATTTGCAGACAACTGGCACATGGTCACAAAGGACAAATGGGTCCTAGACATAATTTTACGAGGATACAGATTCCACTTTCACACCTTGCCAATAAAAAGTGGAATGCCAAACCTGCCACAAAATCAAAGGGCAGAGGCTCAAAAACAAATTACAGCTCTCATGGCCATGAGAGCCATTCAAAGGGTACCAACTCAAGAGCAAGGCCAAGGATTTTACTCAAGACTCTTCCTAGTACCCATTAAAGAAAATCCTTGGAGACCAATTCTGGACCTTTCTATTCTAAACACTTACTTACAAGTTCCCAAATTCAAGATGCTAACACTACAGCAGCTACTTCCCATGTTGGGCAAGGAAGCATGGCTGGTAACGTTGGACCTCAAGGAGGCATACCTGCATGTCCCTATCAGACAAAGTTGCAGAAGATACCTCCGTTTCATTGCAGGTTCAACCCATTATCAATTCTCTGCACTGCCCTTTGGCTTATTTACTGCACCCAGAGTATTCACAAAATGCCTGGCACCAGTAATTGCATACTGCAGACAAAGAGGAATTCAAATATATCCATATCTGGACGACTGACTCATCCAAGCAGAAAGAAAGGACATTCTCTTACAACATCTGGCTTTTGTGAAGCATCTACTAAATTGTCTGGGGTACACAATGAACAAAAAGAAGTCAAAACTAGTACCCTCACAAAAAATGACATTCCTGAGTGCCAGCTTAGACACAATGGTCCAGAAGGCTTATGTTACACCAGACAAGCAATTACAACTGACTCAATATTTCAAGACAATGGCAACAAAGACCCAATTAACTGCAAGAAAAATTCTGCAGGCTTTGGGCTTCATGGCATCTTGCATTCTGATAATACCATTTGCAAAACTGCATATGAGGAAATTACAGTGGTACCTAAAAAGCATATGGTCTCAACACAGCCACAGCTTGGACACAGTGATATCTCTCATTCCCTGCCTCCAACAGGAATTTCTATGGTGGGCACAGGCGTGTCACCTCAACAAGGGTCAGCCTTTCATCTTGCCCCCACCCAGGCAAACTATCACAACAGATGCTTCAGACTATGCCTGGGGGGGCACACATGGCAGGGCAATGCATTCAAGGCCTATGGACAGCAGAACAAAGAAAACTGCACATAAACCAAAAGAGATGCTAGCTGTACAGAAAGCTCTGACAGCCTTCAAGGATCTACTACAGCCAGGACAACTTGCAATAAAGACGGACAACACCACAGTAATGTGGTACATAAACAAACAAGGGGGCACACATTCCTACCCTCTTTGCAGGCAAGCAATAATCTTATGGAACACAGCTCTGGCCTACCAAGTCCAGTTACAGGCTCAATTCCTGCCAGGACAGAAAAACACATTGGCAGACGACCTAAGCAGAAACATCAAAGATCCCCACAAGTGGAAGCTAGACCCACAAATATTTACAATGATAACTCAAAGATGGGGTCTTCCAAATATAGACCTGTTTGCCAGTCCTCAAAACTACCAGCTGACAAAATTTTGTACACGGACATTCCACCATCAAGCTTGGAAAGTGGACGCTCTCTCCTTCAGTTGGAAAAACCTGACAGCATATGCCTTTCCTCCATTACCTCTTCTCACAAAGGTTCTTTTGAAGGTCAAAAAGGAGAAACCTCGACTGATTCTCATAGCCCCAGACTGGCCACGCCAGCACTGGTACCCGCTATTGAAGAATATGGCTCACAGCCCACCATGGATATTGCCTCAAATTCCTCATTTACTCATGCGGCAAGACAAGCAGATTCTACACAGCCAGATCAAAACCTTAAAACTGGCTGCATGGCAAATCAATTAAACATCCCACCAGCCCCTCTTTCACAAGTAGTACTGGATGTTATTCTAGAGGCCAGGAGGCCAAGCACCAGGAAGGCTTACTCAGACAAATGGAAAAGGTTTTGTGCTTGGAACCAAGCTAAAGGCCAAGACACAACTTAGCCTCATATGCCTCACATTCTGCAGTATTTAACTGAGATGTTGCATAAAGGACTTTCCTTCTCCTCTATTAAAATCCATGCTTCAGCTATTTCAGCTCACTACGACACTAATCCACCTTTATTTTCCAATCCTCTTCTAAGGCAGTTCCTCAGAGGGGCAAAAAACATTAGACCACCTAGAAGAGCCCCTACACCAACATGGGACCTCAACTTTGTTCTGGAAAAACTAACGCTACCTCCCTTTGAACCAGCTTATTCTGCAGACCTTCAGTTCTTATCCTGGAAGACTGCCCTGCTCCTGGCAATAACGTCTGCTAGGAGAGTCTCAGAATTACAGGCACTTATGGCAGTGGAACCTTTCCTCATTTTCCATCAAGACAGAGTTTCTCTACGAACTAATCCTTCCTTCATGCCTAAGGTGGTTTCCAGTGTAGCTTTAAATCAAACCATCCACCTACCCACTTTCTTCCCCAATCCACAGAATAAAGGTGAGAGACTCCTGCATTCCTTGGACATTCACAGGCAACTTAGTTACTACTTGGATAAAACTAAGGCTTTCAGAAAAACTGACCAGCTCTTTGTTTCCTATGCTACAGCTTCTCAAGGGAGGGCCATATCCAAGCAAACCATTTCTAAATGGATAGGCCATTGCATACGATTCTGCTATACCCATCATGGGAAACCAGTTCCTCCTACCATTAGATCCCACTCTTGTAACAAAAAACAAATGTTGACACCAACAAACTCGAGAATTAGATCCAAAATGTATAATCCACACATTTTTATTAACAGTCCAAGTCTCCGAAATAAAGCACAAGCTGATAAAAGTGTCCACACACTGTTATTGACAATTCAGCTCTCCGAGTTAATGCACAGGCTGGCAAAAGCTAAGACAAGTGTAGTTCAGGTCTCCGAACCAAGCACAAGCTAAAAAAATGTCCACACACTGTAATTAACAGTTCAGGTCTCCAAGCCAGAAAACAAACTGACAAAAGCTGTAAAAGTTAAACGCTGCCAAGCGTTTTTCGTTCAGATAAATATCTGCACAAGCTGAAAAAAATGTCAACACATTGTAATTAACAGTTCAGGTCTCCAAGCCAGAAAGCAAACTGACAAAAGTTAGTAAAAGTTAAACGCTACCAAGCGTTTTTCGTTCAGATAAATATCCAAACTTCATCAGACGAAACGCTAGCATTGAGATCAGTTAGGAATTAAATACATACAAACAGTCGCAATAGTTCAGTGTTAATTACGCAAACTTCTAATTAACCTAATTTAAAGGCGATAAGGTCTAGGAAACCAGTTTTTACTACAATATAACTAATAACTAATAGTTTTTAATGATTACACAAACTGTTATTGTATTCTCCTGCCATGTGTATTTAATATTCCTAAAATATACGTATTTAATGCAACAAAATTAATTCATTAAAACACATTAGATGTTAATAAATAAAATTTATGTTGCAACCCTATGCCTACAAATATTAAAATCCTGCTCATAAAACTGTGATCTGTATTGAAGTACAATAAACGCTAACTAACCTGAAAGTATCTATGTTTAAAGCATATTTTTGTTCAAGGTATGTGCCTATAATTATATAACAGGTTACATACTCCTTCAAGATTATAAATCTATAACCGACAATGTAAACACTCAAAAAAGTGGACATATAATGCAAACTAGTTGTTAATTGTTAAAATATTCTCTCTATAAAAACAATAAGTAATAATAGTCATAATAAATAGTAAATGTAATAATTACTATGTATATTTTACTTAAATTTTATTGTAACATTTTATTAATTACTTCAATTAATAAATATCAAGTATATAAATGATTAATAATAAAATATCAAGATTAAAATAAATTTTGTCAGATTGACATACGTATGTATATTATATAAATTAACTAATATAAAATATATAATGTATATAGTGTGACAAATGTCTCCAGTAAAATGAATTTCACTGTTTATCTTAATAGGCTTTTCATTTTTAATACACATGCAAGTGAGCAAAATTCATTAAGCCCTGGCTCTCTGCATGCTGCCAATCCGAGTTGCCAGGATAGTTCGTTTCTTTCTAATTGCAATTTCAAATAATTGTCATTCAAAAAGTCAAGTTTGTGTAAATTATTTTTGATTTGATTAATTACCATAAACTTGAAGCTGTGACCTACATTTTGTGTACAATGCCTAGCTAGGGCGTTTTCATTTTTATTCTTTTCAGTTGCATAAATATGCTTGTAGATCCTGTCCCGTAAGCGCCTATCTGTTTTTCCTACATAAAATGATGTACAATGTGTACACTGAGCTAAGTACACTATTGCCTTTGAATTACAGTTGTAGAAATCCCTGACAAAGAACTTTTCTTTCCTAATAATAAACATTTCAGATGTTTCAATGTAAGCACAATACCTACATGCCCCACATTTATGTGTACCTCTGTTGTTTTTCTTCACATTAGGTTTTAATTCCAACAGTTTTTTCATGTTTGTTCCTCGTCTATAGGTCACAATAGGGCCAAAATTTAAAATTTTAGCAAGATCTTTGTCAAGTGATAAGCAGTACCAGTATTTTCTCACAATTCTACATATGTCCAAAGCTTCTGGGCAATATGTAAAGGTGAATACAATAGTAAAATTCTTTTTAATGTTTTCACTATTATTTACACCCTGCTCTATATTAACCAAGTGTTGTAAAGATAACTCAGTGTCATAGCTTGTTACATCATTTACTGTAAGTGTTAGAGTTCCTTGTCCATTATTCAAAATAGCACTATATATACCTTTTCTTCTTTTACTAATTACTTCTTGGAATATTTCATCCAAGAATGAAGGAGGGTAGCCTCTGCTGTGAAACATTTAGTACAAAAGTTCACATTCTTTATCGAATTCCTCTTCAAGTGTAATCATCCCCGCCGCTCGAACCAGTTGGCCTTTGACCACTGATTTCTTCTGGTGGCGAGGGTGTGCACTTGTGTAATGAAGAAAGGTGTTCGAATAAGTGCTTTTTCTGTATATTTTTGCTACATAACCTGCTACGTTCTTGCTTAATTCAATGTCCAAGAAGTTAATAGTGGTTTCTTGATAATTTTTCGTAAATTTTAAAAATGAAGTTGTATTAAAATAATCAACTAACTGATCTGCTTGTTCTTTCTGACCTCTTAAAATAATAAATATATCGTCCAGAAATCTCTTGTATGTAAACATTATTTTGTTCCATTGACTAATAAAAATATGGTTTGTTTCCCAGTAGGCCATTACTAAGTTTGCAAAACTTGAGCCTACTGGTGACCCCATTGCTACTCCTATTTTTTGTATATACAACTTGTTTTCAAAGGAAACAAAGTTGTATTTCAAAATAATATCTAGTAGTTGTACAACTAGGTTACACTCGTTGGTAGTTGCCCCTTTTGACCTAATAAAGTCTACTACCCACAATGTACCTAAATCATGTGGGATACAGGAATAGAGATCAGTAACATCAACGGTTAAAAAGTTTAATGAAGCATCAAATGTCATGGATTGCATCTCTTCCAAAAAGGACCATGAGTCCTTAAGAATTTGTTTTTCTTTATTTACATAATTTTTTAGTATTGAGTCCACTAGTTTGGCACATGCGTAGGTCATCGACTGTCTTGCATCCACTAGTGCCCTAAAAGGTGGATTAGATAAATTTTTATGAAGTTTAGGAATCCCAAAAACCTTTGGGATTCTTGGTGCCAATATTGTTAAATAATGATTTTGACTAATATCTATTAATCCATCTGTATACAAATCACTAATGAACATCTTAATATTGTTAAAAGCTTTGTTTAATTGATTCTTGTTTGATAGTTCATAAGTGTTTTTTTCTAAAAGTGTTAGCATGATGTTAGAATAATCTCCATTATACATCACTACAAGGCCCCTGCCTTTATCTGGCTTCATAAATCTCAGTGGGGAGGCTCCTGAGAAGTGTTAATAATTCTATTTCATCTTCTGAAATGTTATGTTTATGTTTCCCTCTCATGCTATTTATTATATGTCTAAATTCATTTTCACACAGTTGCTCATATATATTTAAACTAGCATTTTGAGGAGGGTTAAATGTGCTTGCCACTCTTAGTTCATTTTCATTGAAAGTAGTGTTACCAAACAAGATACTTAAATTAAGCTTGCGAATAAACAATTTAAAATCAATCAGTAGTTCCGCTATGTCACATTTCCTGGATGGTACAAAAGTGAGTCCTTTTGCAAATAGTTCGACAAGGGTCATGTCAATACAGCACTCAGTGAAATTATAAATTTTAAAATCACCTTCCCTGTTGGTAATAATTTCATGCAATTTCAACCCTGGAATTTGTTGTTGCTGTGAGTGTTGTATTTTTTCTCCAACCCTTGGTGTCGGTTCGTTTTCCAATTCTCCCCCCTCCCCCCTCTGTAGTTTTTTTGGTACTGTTGTTGCTGATCTTGACCTTGCATTGGTTGTTGTTCACAGGATCCGGTTGAATTGATCCCTGTGCGCTTTCTTCTAGTTCGAAAATGTCACCATCAAAACTGTCATTAATTGTGCCGGTATTAGAAAGGCTCCTAGTATGTCCATCACTGGTATTTTTGTTCCATACTATTCTTTCCTGATTCCTTATTGTGGTTTGGTCTGTGTAACCCCTAGGGTTACGAGGGTTGGAATGGGAACTGGGGGGTTTTGGAAATGCTGACCCATCTTGATATGCTTTCAGGTCTCTGTTTAGTTTCTTCAGTTTATTTATTTTTAATTTACTCATTTGTTGGGCAATACTCGATAATGTCCTGTTATATTCAAACTCATATCTATTGTAGTCAAGGTCATCTTTTATTTCTTGTTCCAATGTAGTGGTTTCCCTTATCAAATTATTCAGTGTAATTTGATAATGTTTAACCATACATCGTAGTATTTCCAGACCATGATTGATGTTCTTCATCTCACATTGCTGCAGTCCTTACATATGGGTAGTCCGCTGTCCTCGGTCGGCCCGAATACCAAAGTATTAGGCTGACGTCGGTCAAGGCGCTTAGAACTGACATCAGGACGTCAGGGTACAGCTCTAAACCAGTAGGGTACGAGTAATGTCTTAAGCCCTTAGGCACTATTTTTTCTTTTAAACATCTGTTAAAATAATTCAGCTCAAGTTGAAGTTTTTTAATTTTAAAAAGTTTATTATCAAATAATTTTAATTTGTCCACTATGGTGCAGTTAGAGTCATTGTCGGTTACTAAATCAGTCCGTTCTGTTGAAGAATCCATATTCAGTTCATTATTTAACCAAGTATTAGGGTCAAAATTATTAACAAGAGCAGTTTCAGTTACCTCATGAACTTCCCTTGTACGCCTCCGCTGTGGTAGACCATTACTTACATTGTGTGTCGCCTGTGCACCAGGTACCTCCAATATAGTGCTATTTCTTTGACTGGATCCGTTGCCGCCGGAACTGGTAACAAGGTCCACCTTTTCCAATAAGCGGTCAAGTCGTTCATTTATTAACTCCAAAAGTTGTGTCAGGTTACCTTGTGATAGTGGTTCCCCTTCATTCAAGGTCTCCATCCTCTGTAGTTGGCGGTCAACAACCAAAAAGCAAACTGAAAAACTATAGGACTGCACCAAACTTGTAACAAAAAACAAATGTTGACACCAACAAACTCGAGAATTAGATCCAAAATGTATAATCCACACGTTTTTATTAACAGTCCAAGTCTCCGAAATAAAGCACAAGCTGATAAATGTGTCCACACACTGTTACTGACAATTCAGCTCTCCGAGTTAATGCACAGGCTGGCAAAAGCTAAGACAAGTGCAGTTCAGGTCTCCGAACCAAGCACAAGCTAAAAAAATGTCCACACACTGTAATTAACAGTTCAGGTCTCCAAGCCAGAAAACAAACTGACAAAAGCTGATAAAAGTTAAACGCTGCCAAGCGTTTTTCGTTCAGATAAATATCTGCACAAACTGAAAAAAATGTCCACACACTGTAATTAACAGTTCAGGTCTCCAAGCCAGAAAGCAAACTGACAAAAGTTAGTAAAAGTTAAACGCTACCAAGCGTTTTTCTTTCAGATAAATATCCAAACTTCATCAGACGAAACGCTAGCATTGAGATCAGGCCTAGGCCCTGATCACGACGTCACTTCTTGTCATTTTTGTGCTAGATTTAATAAACGTACTATTAAAAGAAGTTTTGATTTCGCACGACACTTTTTTGGTAGAAAATTTAACTATAACATGCCGTCGAAGCTACCGACTACCAGCGTGCACAAAAAACGCAGGGACAAGGACCGACAGCCCAGGCTTAAGCCCGATTCCGAGGCCTCGGCCGATCCGGTCTCCGGTTATCAGTGAGGCTCCGATGCAGCCTCTGACTACCGCAGTTCTGGAACCCGACTGATATTTTGTCAGAATGTACTTGGCCGACACAGCCTTTTACTTCAGGCCCTACCGACGATTTACCTTCCAAGGACGTCGGTACTTCTGAAACGCCATCGGTTTCTGAAGGCGTTTTCAGACCGACTACTCTTACAGTCAAAACGTTTTCCAAGTCGAAGACTCCAAAAAAGGCTTTACTTCAGTCACCTGTTCAAGGCCCTATGCCTAAGAAACAGACGCTCAAAATGGCAGAAGATTTACCTACAGATAGATCTACCATTAGATCCCACTCTACCAGGGCAACAGTTACCTCTACTGCCTTTCTCAGGGGGGTTCCTACCAAAGAAATTTTAGAAGCTGCAACTTGGAGTTCTGTACACACCTTCACCAAACACTATCACTTACCTCTTTATTCTAAATCTAGGGCAGGCTTCACCACTGCAGTTCTGCAGGGCCTCATTGCCTCCACTAACTCTCTATGATGCCTCCACCCTACCTTAGCTTTGGGACTCAACCCAAGTGTGATGACTGCAGCAGGGTAACACGATGAACATAGTACAGTTTTGTACCTACCATAAATGTAGATGTTTGAGCGTTCACCCTGCTGCAGTCCAGGTTACCCTCCCTCAAACCCCTCTGACCTACTGGCTAAATCTTTGCTATGCCTTTCTGATGTATTTGCTTATAGCTGAAGGGATTTTGTGTTTGTACAGTGTTCATACCTGTTTGGTACTAATTTGGATCATCTTTTTGGGGGCACCTGACATCTGGGGCAAGAAAAACTGAAGAAAATGGCGTCGGTTGCAATATATGTACCCCTGGCGCACTGATGTCAGGGATGAGGCGACAGCAACCGACGTCGGACCAAGACTTTGGAAATCCGGCCGACTGCGGGACCGCCTGATAACAGGATAACCCAAGTGTGATGACTGCAGCAGGGTGAACACTCGAACATCTACATTTATGGTAGGTACAAAACTGTACTTCTCCTTGACTGCCTCCACCCATTTCCTCAGCTTTGGGAATCAACCCAAATGTGATGACTGCAGCAGTGAAACATGAAGAAAATAGTACAGTTGTGTACACTTACCATAAATGTAGATGTTCGAGTGTATTCACTGTTGCAGTCTTGGTTTCCCTCCCTCCATCCCCCTCTTCTTTCTTCTCTTTTCTTAGAAGGGACATATTGGTATTTACTTTCTATTGGTGGGGTTCTTCCACCAGAACCTGGCTCCCACTTGGGGGCTCCTGACAGGTTAGGGCAAGAAAAACTGATGCAATGGCGTCGGCTGCCTTACTTAATATTACTGATGACCTGATGTCAGTCCTGAAGTGACAGCAACAGATGCAGAAATACTAAGCCTCTGGTATTCGGGCCGGCCGAGGGCTACCCTGGCAGGGATAACCCAAATGTGATGACTGCAACAGTGACTACACTCGAACATCTACATTTATGGTAAGTGTACACAACTGTACTTTCTCCACTATGACTTTATTTAGCAACAAATGATCCTTTGCTCCATATGACTTTCTTTTATTACTCTTTTGTTCTATTACCAAGTGACAGTAAACTCTGTCAGCATCAATTCCGGCGTATAGTTTATACATCGTCGAAAGCCAAATTATTGGTCTGTAATTTTTAGGGTAACTTGCAGATTCACTCTTAAGTAGAAACATTGTTTTTCCCGTTGTTAGCCGGGCTGGTGTCTGTTCGGGGTGCGCATACAAATAGTTCTTACTCATGGCTAAATCTTTGTGCAAAGATGTTAATACTTTTAGCCAAAAGTTGGGTACTGCATCTGGGCCTAGGGTTTTCCAATTAGAAGCTTTTCTTAACTTTGTTTCAATCTCTCTGGCTGTTACTTCATCCCATTTCATATCCTATACCTTTGAACTTCTTAGTCTTTCTTTTACTTTTTCTGTCCATTTAGCAGCTTTGTTATGTTCCACAGGATCTTCATAGATACTTCTCCAAAATGTATCTATTTCTTCTTTTTTGTTGGTCTTTCAATTCCTTTTGTCTTATTCCCAATTCTCTATAAAACATTTTGGGTCATCAATAAATTGCTCATTTTGTACTTTTCCTTTATATTTATTTGCATGTCTTCTAGGTTTTTCTGCCCAAGCTGAGATTTGTATTTTATTTGCAGTAGTGCATGATAGATCCTGATCTGTCTAATACTGTGTGTTGCTTTTAACACATCTATCTTTCTCAGTATTTTTATCACTCTGTTCCCTCTTCTGTACTCTTCTAACAGTGACACTTCTTGTCTTAACTGCTTTACAGTTTTCTCTATTCGATACTTCCAGGATAGTATTCGATTTCTCCCCTTCCTTTCCGTTACTACCCTATGTTCTTGTGGTAGAACTTTGTTATTAATTTGGCTGCACAGTAATATATCCTGTTTACTTCTGTTATACTACATGGATCTCTGTGGACAGTCCTAATTACTGTGATCATTTGTTTTATCAAACTTCTAACTTTTTGGGTTTTATTGACTTTCTGCAGTCTATTTCTTTCATTGATCTTCATATATCTGTCTATCTCTATTAAATCAAGCAATTTTTCTCTTTGCTCATTTTCTTCTAAACTGTTTTGTTTTTCATTCCCTGCAGGCATTCTATAGAAAGTTCTGTAGCATCTTCCTGTGGTACATTCTCTTCAGTTTCATCCTGTGTTATCGGTTGCTCAGTCATATGGGAACTCACTGGCCTATCACTCCTCAACATTGACTGCATCAGAGTTACCACAGTTTCCTGTCCTTCCCTTGCTGTCCAGCGTCAAGTGAATGTTTGTACTGGTTTCTTGTGGAAGGCTCCAAAATTGCCTCATGTAGCAACTGCTTCCCATTCCACTGGTTTCTCCTTAATTTGGATGTTCATTCCTCTATCCTCCTATGGTGCTTTCTGAGTTAGATTTTCTACACTGAATCCTTCACTTTGTAGGTACTCCATAACCTTGGTTTCTATTTCTTTAACTCTCCGTTACTAATCTCTTTTTCTACTTTTCATCTTTGTCTTCTTATTTTTTTGTATTGTAAAGTTTTCCATGTTGGATTCTTTTGCCTATATTTCTATTCAAATATCTTTGGTGCTGCTCTTTTATGGTTATTATTATGATAATTATTATTATTTTATATTTGATTACCCGGAAAGTCCAACTGGACATAGGTTCTTTTTCAGCGGAGGCCCAGGGAGAAAATCTCCACAAATAACATTTACATAAACAATAATAGTTTACAATTTAGTTCACACAGTCAAGTACAAATGATGATTAGCAGTATTTAACATATAACAAAAAGTATATCAAAGGATCAGCAATTTGCAATCTTAGCTTCACTATAAAGTATATTTTACATTTAGCAGTTGTCAAAGGGAAAAACAAGGATAAGACATGGATAGATGTGATTATATAAGAAATCTGAAGCGCGAAAAGGTGAGAAAGCGCAAATGATCACACGAAAGGAGAGGGGGGGGGGTAGGAAGGGAGGATCTAGTAGTAGCCTGTACTGTCACATTTGGAGAGCCTTGAGTTCAACAAATGTGATTTTAGGGACTTTTTAAATTCCAGTATAGAAGCTGTGGCTGTGATGGAGGTACGGGTTGGAGTTTATTCCAGTGTTTTGCTATATTGCTAGAGTAGAGGGATGAACCTGCTGTATTATTATCTTTAGTTTGAGGATAAATTTGTAAGTGGAGGATAGTTGTCTGGTACAAGAGTATGGAGGTATCAAGTCTTGTAGTGAGGGGCTTTTCTCAGGATGATATAGAAATTTGTATGTCAGGGTAAGTTGATTATATAATAGTAGATGAGGAAGTTCTAGCCAGTGAGCTTTTTGAGAGCTAGACAGTAATGTGATCTGAAGGAACTGTTGGTAGCGAATTTGGCAATTTTGTTGTAGCAGGCTTTTCATTTGGTTAGGTCAGATTTTTGAAGGTTGGTTAGGATTGGAGAAGCATATAGTAGAGCTGAGATGAGATGCGTGTGTGCAGTAGTGGCCCTAATAGTGTCTGTTAAAAACTGATCATTCCTATATAGAGTACCTATTTTTTTATGGACTTTCTTTATAGTGATAGAGATATGTATATCAAATTTCATGTTTGAGTCTATCACAACAGCGAGAAGCTTTGTGTGAGTAACAGGAGATATAATAGTCTTGTTACTGGATATGATGTTGAGTGAGAGGTCAGGATTGGTGTGTTGTGTGGGTTGGAAGATGATAAGCTATGTTTTGATTGGGTTCAGAATTAGCTGGTGGCCAGTGATCCAAAATTTAACAGAAAGAAAGGAAGCTTGAGTTTGTTGGTGCAGTTCCTGGAGAGTAGATGAGGCGCAGATTAACGTAGAATCATCCGCATACTGGATGACTGGGGAGTGTAGAGTAGAGGTTATTGGTAAATATGGTAAACCATAGAGGTCCAAGGATGGAACCTTGTGGGAACCCCTGTTGTTACTGGGAGAAGAGGAGATGGTGCCTGGTGCCATTTAACTGCCTGCTGTCTACCTGTTAGGTAACTGTGAAACCATACTATAGTGTTTTGGCTAAGACTGAATTCTGATAGAACTTTTAATACTTTGTTATGATTAACCATATCAAAGGCCTTGGAAAGGTCAAGGAAGATGGCTGATACATATTTACCATAATTTCTGTGTCCATTAACTAAGTGCGTGATTGACAGTGCAGTGGTTGTGCTATGGGAAGGCCTGAAACCATACTGAGTGTTAGTAAGCAATTTGTTTGTGCTGAGGTGATCCATAATGTGTATATGAATACACCTTTCTAGTATTTTAGAGAGAGGAGACAGTATGGCTGTAGGGTGGTAATTAGTTAGTTCGTTTGACGAGCCCCCTTTATGAAGGGGAATAATATAGAAGATTTTCCAGAGGTCAGGGTCTAGCTTCTCAGAGATAGAGCAGATGATGAGAATGGCTACTGGATAAGCTGTTACATCAGTGGCTATTTTTAGGAATTCAGCTGGGAGTCCGTATGCGGCAAGTGTAGTTGGTTTTAGCCTTTTGAGTAGTTTTTTAATCAGGCTTATAGGGACGAGTTGAAAGGTAAAGTTATTTTCAGTATTAAGGTCTATGTGTGTCTCATTGTGGTTGCGGGAGTGTTGAGAGTTTGCTAGTGTGAGAATGGATTCAGTAAAGAATTTGTTAAATTGGGTAGCAGTATTATTTTGAGGTGTCTGTAGTAGCAGGGGGAGCAGTTTTATATGTTCCTGGTTGAAGAACCTTATTAATAGCTGTTTAGACATTTCTTGGATTGTGTTGATATGTCATTTGTATGCTGAGATAATAGTTAATTTTGTCTGTTGTCAGCATTTTTTTTTTGGCTTTGTTTCTAAGTTCTAGGTATGTTTGTTTTGAGTTAATTGTTTTTTTCTTTTTTCCAGTTAGACCAAGCCTTATCTCTTGCATGAAGCAGAGATCTGGTTTCTTTGGTGAGCCAGGAGGCATAGTTAGCTTTAAATGTTCTTCGTGTTTCACTGTTGCAGTCATTACATTTGGGTTATCTGCTTGCAGGTAGCCCTCAAGTCAGCCTGATTAACAAAGTCTTGGGTCCTGCGTCTGTTGCTGTCCCTTCTTCCATGACGTCAGGGGTATAAAACATGCAGCCGACGCCATTACATCAGTTTTTCTTGCCCCAGATGTCAGGTGCCCCCCTAATGGGAAGCAATTAAATATAAAAGTACAATGATATACCTCCAACAAAAAAGCAAATACACCAAAAAGCTTTTAAGCATAGTAAAGGAAAGTAGAGGCATAAGCAAAAGAAGTTAGGGGGCTGGAGGGAGGGTATCCAGGACTGCAACAGTGAATACACTCAAACATCTACATTTATGGTAAGTGTACACACAACTGTACTATATCACTGTTGCAGTCATTACTTTTGGGTAGATTCCCAAAGCTGTGGTTAGGAGGAGGAGTTTAAATAGCATTAGGACCAGCTATAAGGCCCTGCAAGATTGCAGTGGCAAAGCCAGCTCTGGATTTAGAGAAAATTGGCAAATGGTAATGCTTGGTGAAAGTATGTACAGAACTCCAGGTAGCAGCTTCTAGGATGTCCCTGGTAGGGACGCCTCTGAGAAAGGCTGTAGTGGTAGATGCAGCCCTGGTGGAGTGAGGTCTGATCCCCTGAGGGATAGGTTTTCCATGGTGCTTATAGCAGAAATTAATGCAATGGCCTATCCATTTAGAAATGGTTTGCTTTGAAATAGCCTTCCCCTCTGCCCCTGCAGCAAATGCCACCAGCAGTTGGCTCAGATTTCCTTTGAGGTTTAGTCCTGTCCAAGTAGTCCCCTAAAATTATGGTTTCCTGAAGAAGTGTCTTAGAGGCCCAGTCAAGTAAGTACTCAAGGGATGATATATTTTTACCAGGTGAGAAGTAGCAACCAATTAAATTGATAGTCTTTGTAGTGTTAATTAGGTTAAGTAGGTTAGTAAGTAAGATTTCTGAGATACCTAGATCAGGAGTTGGTATGTCTAATGTTGTGACATTTAGTTGGTCTTTAAATAATATTGCGACACCACTTCCCTTTTTGTTCAGTCGGTCTTTGCGTAGTAGTGAAACCTGGGGCAGTAATCTCAGTATTGGAGATGTTAGGTTTTAGCCATGTTTCAGTTAGAAGTACTCTATCTGGAGAGTATAGGGAAGGATTAGCATGGAGGTCATGGACTTTGAGATGCTTCTAATATTAATGTTTAGTATTAATAGGCCAGTATTATTTCTGGAGAAGCAGGTGGGACTAGTAGGTGTATTTTGTACTGATTAATTTTGCTTTCTCCTTTGCATAAATATTACACCATATTAAATCTCTTTTTCTTTCCCATGTCCATATTTCTTCTTCAGATGTCTTCTGATCTTCCTGTTTCTCCTTACTTTGGGGACTCGTTCCATCATGCTGTGATGTAACCTGTGTTAGACCTACAAATCTTTCACTTCACAGGCATTTCATAACTTCAACTTCTATTTTTTTCAACTTCTACTTTCCTAATCTTCTTTTCTACATTCCCTCTTTGTGATGTTATTTTTTTATTGTGAAATTTTCCAAATCTGGGTGACTTTGCATATATTTCTCTTCGAATATCTTTGGGGCTGCTTTTTTTGGACTGATTAATTTGGCTTTCGACTTTGCATAAATATTGTACCATATCAAATCTTTCTTTCTTTCCCGTGTCCATATTTCTTCTTTATACTTTTTAAAAATCTCTAGGTTTTGTTGTTTATATTTTCACACTTCCTCAGATGCTTCTTTTTCTAAACAGATCAAAGTTTCTTGGTCTATATACGGTTTTCACAAATCTGTTGTATTAATGAACACAATTTTTTTTTTAAGCTTCTGACAGTTTTCTTGTGTGTATTCTGTGATGGATATAAATTCTTTTGGAATGGTTCAAAGAAAATTTTCTACACTGTAATAATGGATGTAAATTTTTTGTTAGAATGGCTTGTAAAAAGTTATCTAAAAAATTCCATACATTTAGATGTCTTCCTTACAGTGATGGATTGGTTAAACTGAACCTATTGTAAATTATTGCTTTTCATTGTTTTAAGGATAACTTAAAGTTGCTGTGGATCTTGAGCTCTTAGAGTCTTCTAGAAGTACAAGATCCCCTTTGCTGTGATGTTATGCAGATTCTGGGAATCTGAATCACTTCCAAGTCTAAGTCTGCGTATTTTCATTTTAACAAAATGGGAAAAAAGTTTCAGAAGCTGGAAGAGTAGAATCATCATATTTTCAATGGTGATGTCACTAGCCAAGTCTCTTAGAAATCTTTAACCATACCTTGGTGAACATAATAGTTTGTATAATCACCTTTTTATTTTTCTGTTATCTGTTTTCATTAATATATATACACACTGCTTTGTTATTCTTTGTTTGTCAGTTACTCCTAAAGGAATAATGTGTTTTTAACCATGCTTTCTGTTATGGCTACCGTGGACCTTCTTAAGAGCCCAAAGTCCACACCTCTTAAGCCAGAGACTTAAACATGTCAGCATTTTTCACTGCTGAAATGTTTTAAAGTGTATTCCTAGAGAGCAGCAGTTAACTTGTTTTAAACTATTTCTACAACCACGATCCAAATGTAACTGCAATTCTGTTCTTCAGGTAACACAAAATAACCACGTAGTAAAACACAGTCACTTTATTCTAGGACCTCGGTATAACCACCTTCAAGGAATAAGGTTTACTACGTGGTTATTTTGTGTTACCTGAAGAACAGAATTGCAGTTACATTTGGATTGTGGTTGATATTGTGGAATAAGAGAAGGAGTTTGGTCGTGGTGTTGTTTTAAACTGTTGTTATCTGTGCTCTTCCTGAGTAAGGTTGACAGTGGATTCTGCAGCACTTTAATATTCTTAAGCTTAGAAGGCAAACAGGAAGATTTAGAGAAAAGACCTACTGTAAAGATTTTGTTTTGCACAGTAATCCCACTTCATATGCCTCATGCTCCTTCTGACATTTTTCTTCTGTGAGCTCTTTGCAGCTAACCATTGACTGCCACAAGGCCTCTTCTTGTTCACAAGGTCTTCTGCACTGTCCTTCCCCCACTGGACTAATTCTAATCCATGCATGGGGCTGAGGAGATTGAGGTACCTGGGATAGCATCATATTGCTGTCATGGAGTGTTTTTTTTCCATGGTTGAGCTTCTCTACCTATTGTGTGCTCTCGTAGTCCAGGGCTGGATATGCGGTGGAATGTGCTGATGTATCATCTCATCTTTATAGCAAATCAGCCAGTGTCCCACATTGCCTTAAGGATAATGTCCCTTCAAATTTCCTAGCTCACCTCTATGGATAAACAGAGAAATGCATCTTGAGTATATGCCTGACTTCACCATGCCAATGCCTCAGGTTCCTGACCCATGTGCAACTATGGTAAGCATTCTTATACTGTACAAAATATTTAATAAGCCTTCTCAAGAGAAATTTAAATCCTTTCAGATTCAGCCAAGGGGGTGGGTGGCATGGGCATTTCTGCATGCAGAAGTTGCTGGCTGGAAGTTTCTATATTTTTTCATAGCAAACCAGCTACAAAAAGCATTGAATACCTGTTTCAAAAGTGTTCATTGTTTCAGGTTTTGTAGACTCTTTAACAAATGCTAGTCCTTAAAATGTGCCATTGTGTCACTGTATTTCATTTGTCATAGATATCACTGTCTTCTTGGAGAAGTACTGCCTCTAGAGTACAGGACCTTTTTAGGTTTACCTCATAAAATGTCGTCCTGTTGCTGGTTTAACTTCTCCTTGTTAGCTATTATTCCATGTAAAACGGCTCACCATCTGGCACATTTTTGTAAAGTACATCTGTTTAAGTACTCCTACATTCTTTTCTCCTTTATGTTCATCATAAGGAACATCGCTTTATGTGAATGGGAAATAACCAGAAGTATGTTAGTCTCCTGGCCTGATCGTTGTAGTGGTTGGACATATGTGGGGTATTTGCAGTCTCAAACAGTGGCTGTTGGAAGGAGCTCATCTCTAAGAGAGAATTACATGGTTCCTAGTATCTTTAGCACTGTATATAAGGATTCTAGGCTAACCACAGCATGTGTTTTCTGTGTTTTGTTTTAGGAGCATCAAATGTTTGGCCACATCATCATGGCATTAGAAGTAAGTTAGTGTTGTACTTTACGTCTTGTGTAGACATGACAGTGTGTGAATATGCTACAGGTACACCGTTTTAGTGCAGGCAGTCATGCTTACTCTGGTGTGTGTTTCTGGGCAGTACAACAAGATGATCTTGGTATTCATTTAGGAGCTGACTATGATGAGACACAGTTACCTGAGTCACAGTCTAATGACGCAGGGTACTGTCCGTCTCCAGTGTTGAGAGGATATCTGTCCATAATACAGGGAGAGGATGTGGCCTCATGTCAAGAAGAACATGAGACCATACATTTAGAATGCTCACTATCCCCTATGGTTGAGGAGGTCCCTATAGCACTAAGCACCAATGTTGTTCCCCCCTGCAGTATCAGAAGAGTGCTGTACATCTGTTATACCTGCCTCTGTGCAACCAGGCAAGGGTGCCTCACATCTCATATGTCATGGTTCATGATATGCAGGAAATACCAGGATCATTCTGCAGATGTGCTAGCAGATCAGCCAAACACTGCTTACTACAAGTCGGTCCAGCATGGAGTCGATTGTAGCATTGTGTGGTATACGTGAAGATGTAGAATCTAGGAACACAGTCCCCCTTGATCTTTTGAGGTATCTGGTGGCACACACAGCAAGCATCTCTACCTCCATGCAGAGGTTTTACATTGCCATTGCTGTTCACACTGTCTGTATTGACTGAGGTCAGGGTAGGGGGATGTGCTAGTGGTGGCCATGTAGAATGGGGCCATTGCAAGATACACAGCCTTCAAATGAATGTGAAAGTATACATTGCTGTACCACTTCTGTGTTGTGGGTGGCCTTGACACCAGCATTCTAGCAGATTGCATCCACTTCAGGGTACTGCAGTAGCACATCATCCCTGCCAGGCAGGAAAGGGAAGTATAAGTCCTAGTGCAACAAGCTAAAAGGGTGGCTGCAGTTCACAGTCATGTAATGCCATACCTACCCTATCACAAAAAAAATTTGTCATTGACACAGAGTACCTTTCACCTTAAAACTCTCCTGTGATATGCCCCCACCATGTGCCGACAGACATGCATCATTGTGTTTTTATCGATGTAGACACATGATGATGACTGTAACCCATTTCATTGTCTCTTGTGTAGGATAAATGTGGGAATGGCTAATGCACGGTGTGACACAACCATGCACTGTTCAGCATAGCCTGATGTTAAGACTGCATGCATCTTGTTTTTTCTGTGCTATACCACACTGCCACTGTGTGCTCATATTGGCCTAGAGTTCTGAAACTGAATAATGTCATTGCCTCAGCAGGTAGCATCTTTGTCTTTGGTACTGGATGATCAGAAAGCTGTGGGCTCAGCCTACACCAGATTCTTGGAGTCATTGTCCATTGCTGATACTGCAGTGCAGCCTAAACTGGGTGCTGTACTCCTGAATGTGCCATACTTGAAATGAGATGTTAAACAGAGATCCCATCTATCTGTGTCGGTTGTAGATTAGATGAAGGTAAAAAATCCCTTCAAACTTAAAAAAAAAAAAAAAAAAGTATGTGTACTTTATTAAAACTAAACATGCATACAGACATATTTGCTCCTCTTTAGCTGTTTACAGATTTTCATATTTACATATACTTTATCTTTTTTTTGTAATTTTCAACCTCCCCACTAATTTTTCCACAACCAGAGTTTTACTTTAACACATTGCCAACATTACAGCAGCTGTTGACTTCTTTTTTTCTATAAAAATCTTAATGTTGTCAATACTGCTTTATCAACCTCATCTTATATCATCATATAATTCATATATTATCATATTCATGTTTATATCTGTAAGACATTCCTTCTTAAATCCCAGTGCATTTTTTTCCCAGCAAATGCTTCTGTCGATTGTATCACATTCTCCTTTACTTTTGTACTTCATGTTAATTTTTATTTGATGTTTGTCAATAATTACGATAAATCTTCCCATTTACCCACTTATTTTAGTTGTTCCATTCTTTTCCATATTCAATTCTTTTCACATCTAAATATTCCCAAATAAATGGATGCCAGTAGATTGAAGTCACTCAGTTCAAACTCGGATATTGAAAGAAACACACACACACACACACCACAGCTGCCTCATTGCAAATATCCTGACATCAAAATACGCAAAAACAAAGCTGACTGTATTATGTTAAGGTTAGTGAAGTGGTTGCGGTTAGAGTTAAGGTTAAGTCTGGAGTTATGGTTGGCTCACCTGAGTAATGGCAGTGCAAGGGGCTTCTCTTACTCCTGTACTTTTTCTGTGTGATGACTTTTTTTGGTACCAAAAATTTGTTTCAGCGTAGTACTCAGTCTATCAAACTGAATCTAGTTTTGAATCTCAGGTTCATTATCTATCGCATCAACATCAATGTAGTATTCGCACAGATGTTGGCCTGTTTTTTTCTTCTGTCAATCAGTTTTAATGTCTGTATGGTCTTTACTTGAGCTGACTGTGTTTTTTGTCAGCAAGTACTTCCGTAACAATTTCATTTCTTGAGTTGTGTCAGTAATTCTGGTACAGATGTAGGCATATTTTATCTGTGCTTAACCCAAAAAAGATCGCTTGAGAGACATCAGTGTTAGGAGTTGTTAGCACTGACCTCAAATATGTCTGAACTCACTGTTCAGAGGCAACCTTGTGACCACTACAACTTTTAAATCCATCTTGCCTTGGGAAACTCATGAGTGTGTGCTTACATTTCTACCCCACCCCCCGGGACTCAACTCATGTAAGCGTTCTGGAATACTTCAACTTGTTCAGTATCTGGGGTACTGTGCTGTCCTGCATCAGATCTTACGCCCTCCTTCACTGTCCTGGCTAGAGATGCAATTTACCTCATTAATCTTACATCAGTCTGTGTAGCGCTCTACTTCCTGTTCTGAATAGGATACAAAGGAGTGTCTCATTGTATCAGTTTTTATTTGTGTGGTACTTTTTTCAAACCAAACTACTGGACTTCACCCCCCCCCCCCTTCCCATCTGTCTGCATGGAAGAGGCATTTGGTATTGGGGACTAGCATGTGATATAGCTTTTGGAACTGAGGCATGTGTTAGATTAATGTGGCTTTATAACTAAATAGGTTACTGTGCTACTATACCATTTGGTGTAGCCTTTTCTTCCCTCCTTTCCTTTTAGAATTTTCATATGTAGCTTCTTATATGATCTCATTCACCTCTCTAAGGCTGCAGATAGACCTGAGTTATTTATTAGTTTACATAGCTGTTTATAGAAAGTACCGCTTCTGCTGGTGACCATATTTCTGATTACCATCCCTTTGCTTTCAAGGGATCTCGCTCTACATATATTTATTGCTTTCATAGTTTTTATTAAAAAAAAATCACTTAAGTATTGTTCCGTGTTATAATCAGGCTTATCAATGCCATACATGTCTGACTACTGGTGAAACATATGATAGTGTATCTATTCTTTCTGGTAATCTAGTGCTTTGTATTTATCCCAGTCCGTCTAGGAGTGTCCACCCTCAGCCCTGTCCCATATAAAGACCAAAGCTATTTCTGTGTTTAGTTACCCTGAAGTTATCTCCTTTCTAGTGTTTAGAGGAGTGGTTTAGAAAATGCACTTGGATACATTGACATTTATGTTTTGCCCTTGTACAAGCAAACCCATGAAGTTGGTCAGAAGTTTGAGTTTGATTACCACCACCTGTGTTAATAGAAATTAGTTGTAATCAGTCCTTTTTGTACCACACAATTCAGTGTGTACTGCCCAAGGAACCTATCTTCTGGCATTTATCCCAGTTTATCCAGGAGTTTCCACCTCTTTTCCAGTCTTGAATGGAAGTGGAAGCTATTTCCATATCTAATTGTCTTCAGAAAAGTTATCTTTGTTTGTCTCCTTTCCAGTATTCATTGAAGGTAGTTGGGACATACTGTATTTACACTTTGACTGGCTTAGAACCATTAAGCCAATGGCATCTTTTCAGGGAGACCCAACACAGTAATCATACTGACAAGGGGAAATTTCGTCAGGGCACTAGGGAACTTTCTCTACCCTTTTTTTTTTTTTTCAATAAGTGCCATGCGATCTTTTCCATCCATTTGAGTTACTACCAACTTGAGTAGGTATGGCCTGTGCTTAACATTTCATCCAACAGATAGATGTATACACATTTATATTTTCTGCTGTACTGCTGTTAGATTAAGCCAACACTGTGTTGTCCACCATCTCAGTTAGTACAAACTAGTAGTTGTCAGTAGTGGGATTTTCTGCCTTGTACTCAGTTTCATGTGGGTGTGAGAGCATACAGCATATGTTTTATTTTCTTCTTTATGAAGACCATTCTGTTATCATAAGTTAAGATACACCTGTGATGCAAAAGGCTTTGACATATGACTAGAACTGCATGGAGGCCTTCAGAGAGCCTAAGGATAATGATCCATATGAAGCACAAATATAGTGCCTTGTCATTTCAAAGCTTATTCTGAAGGTAGGGCTAGAGATGAGTAAATAAAGTGTAACAGAATCACCACTGATAAAGTGAGGAAAAAAAAGCTGTGGGGTTACTTTTAACGTAACCTAGCCAGGTGTAGGAGAAGTGACTTACATGACCTGAAAAGGACAAGAGTAGTGAGTCTGTAAGAAGAGACTTTAAGTGTAATGCAGATATTATTTTTTCTAAGGCAAAGAAAAAAATATGCCCCTTAAAAGGGTCATGCTGCCAAAAACAGGAATCTTTGGAAGGACTTGACCTAGCCACAGGAATTAGAAAAAGGATAGTAGGGATAGGCATAATGGAACCTAAATGGAAAGGTCTGGGATAGCTCTGAACAGCTATCCTAAGGCTCAGGCATATGTAATGCCTTAGAACCTAAGATAAAAAATGGGGATGTAGTTTATTGTCCATGTAGTAAATTGGTACTTTTTGATTGCTTAACTGTAAGGAACAAAGGCAGTGCTTTTAAAAAGAAATTGAAATATTCTGCCAAGAGCAGAATTCCTTTTCATTTGGTGTTCTAAGTGCAGCTATTTTTTTTATAACTGGTGAGTTTACGCAGAATAAATTAAAAAAAAATCTACTCTGTAAGAAAGGTTCTGATGTGTAAGGCTTACCATACAGTGGAGCTGCCATTGGACATTAGTTTGAGGCTTAACACAGCACATTGTCAGACACTGATTATAGAATAAAATGTGTTTGAAGTAACTCTGAATTGTGTTTCATACGAAAGTACTGTAAAAAATAAGAGAAGGTTCTCTTCAAGATGAGCATTAACACACCAAAAAAATCTCAGTGTCATGACTTCACACTGAGACATTGGAATCTTGTTTTCAAAGCAGCCAAGCCTTGGAGCCCATAAGGAAAGTGGGTATTATAAGGTCTCCAAAAAATGCAAGCCAGCAGCCTTTTATATAAATGACGGTGTAGTTGAGCCAAGAGGCTGGTCCTATCATACCTCTCAGCTGTCCATGACTTGACTGTGCCCTCTTAATCCCACTTAAAACTGGTGACTTTTGGAGAAAAGGTGGTGTTATACATAGTAAATAATGACAATGTTTGTTTGTGTCTTATAATGACAATAATTGAGTTATAAACTTCTTTTACTTAAGAAAATGTGTATTAATTCACATTGTTATTCTGTCACTGTCTAAAGTTAATACTACTAATATTTTAAAAACATCTTTGATTATTTCTGGGTTTGTCCGTTATTCTTTTGAAATTTGCCCTTGATTTAGTTGAGAGCTATGGGTGTCATCTTGTAGGTCGTGAGAGAATCAAAGCTTATTTACATGTAAAGGAGCAGAAATAATAGAAGGATGAAGGCGTGGTCTGCTTTATTACCACCCTTCAGCTGGAGAGCAAATGCCTGAATGGGCTAATAGTTTCAATATTTCCATGGAGCAGATGGAGGTAAATGGAAATATCTAGCCTGTTCAAAAGTTACATATAGAAGAAAAAAATGTGGAGGACTCTGGTCATTGGAGTTTGTGTATGAGTTTAGCAGGCCTCTAAAAGCTCTGCATGAAAATGTGTACACCTCTAAGTGTCTTAGCTGCCACCTGGCAAAGCTGCATTACTTTTGTCACTAGTGCAGTAGATAGGTGGATAACTTGATGTCTTCAACAGAGGATATTTGCAAGTTTTATTTGTATTTTCCTTACAAAGGACTAACAAATGACCCCTGGACTGACTGGCTGTGTTCGCACCAATAGGCTGGTTTTGGCAATGTACTATCAAGCTGAACTTCTTTCCATGCCTGTAACTATCTGTTTTTACATTGCTCTCTTCAGAGTGGCCCTGTCCTTGCCAGCCTGGGGAGGTTGTAGCATTACCTAAATGCTTTAGCCTAAACTAGGATTCCATTATCATGGCTCTGCCGTTTGTTGGTTATTGAGATACAGCTGTCTTGGCATTGTGTAATCATTTACAGTACTCCATGCTTCAGTTTATGATTTTTACGATTTTAGCAGTTCTGCATGTTTAGTCAGAAATTTGCCCACGTTCCAGCCAAATGGAACCCATCTCTGCCTCTTGGAATACTGCTTTAGCTCATTAATCAGACAGTGCCCCATACTCGTGTCTTGTCTGTTTTAGATCTGATCTTAACTGAAGATCTCTTTCTGATCTGCATTAATTAGCAATATCACCCATAGACAAATCTCTTGTCATAACTGTGATAATAATGCTGTTATTATTAGGGAGTCCAGTACATTCATCAGTGCCATTTTACGACATATTCAGGTCCAGTGAACTCCACTTCTACTTATCCTTACAGATGCTACCTTTAGACAAATTTTTGTTACAATCCACTCATTATGATAAGCTTTAAACTATGTAATCTTGAGTAGAGGAAGAGGGACTGGTCTTCTCACATATGACAGTTTTTTTACTTAATATAATGACAGATGTCCATCTTATTGTACAGTCTATCCTCCTTTCTCTGGCCTCTTCTGTTTGTTCAGGAAGTTATTTTGGTCTACCTTGTCCTTTGAGTTTTCTTCTTGTTGTGCCATAGCAGGTCTTTCAGAAATGTGGAAAGGGGTTCCTCCTTACACAGGCTTATAGATAAAAGGGAAGAGTTTGTTGTCTGGGAATATTTTAGAAGCTAGCCTCAAGCCCTGTGATCAAAGGAAGAAGAACTGTAATGCACATCTGCTGTTATGGCGAGTAAATAACATTAGTTATGAAGTGTAAAAGCAGTGGAAAGAAACACGACTGGTGATAAGTCGATTATAATGTATAGCAGAGAACTTGAAAAGCAGCAAGGAGGAACATCTAGTATGACATTAAAGTGTTTTTGCTCTCCAAATTTGTTATGAGTAGTAATAAAGTACAGAAAGCTGTTTTAGTGTTTGAGAGAAGTCGAAAGAAAGTACAGAATTCAAAAATCTGGCTGTGAACATTGAAGTGATAAGGAAAGTAATTAAAAAAAAGCTGCCCTTCTGTGCCGAATAGTTAGGGGATGTAAGAGAGTCAAAAGACATTGGTTGTGTGGATATACATTATAATAAACCCAGAACTGTATTGTAGACTGAAAGGGCAATGTTATACCTGTACATATCAGTCTTAACCTGCTAGAACGATTTATGTGTAGATACCATGGAAAGAGGCATAATGTGAATGGCTTAAAACTGTATGCATTTCTTTGTGAAGTCAATCAGAATATTATTACCACTGTAGAGAGACTAGTCATACACTGAAGAGTGGTCTGGTATCCATTTTTTTGTATCCTAACTGCTGTCTTGTGCTTAGTGGCTGTAAAAATGCAGTTGTCCAAGATGACTTTTACAAGCACTTGAATGGTCCATGGAGAGGTATTAAATGAAGCACAAAACAGGTTTTATTGGGATTCTAGCTGTTTATTACTTTCTGAAATCTGCTTTTCTGTTTGATGTCAACACAGACTGTTTAAAGCCTTATAAATATGCTTTGCCTTTTCATGCACTGGGCTTGAAAATCCATGTTCATGCTAATAAATACACAGACTTGAATAATTTAGTTAGGTCATTGCTTAGACTATCCTAAGTAAGAATTTTGCTTTTATAATTATGCATTATTACACAGCATACCTTAAACAAATGTATATTTTTTGTATCAATCAATCATTTTGACAAAGATAGATTTGGCTGAAAGAAAAACATTGGGTACAAATGACTTGATATACATTTGACTGAATAGTCACTTAAGCAAGTAATACCTGACAGGGTGTGTGTGTTAATGTGTAATTAATGCCTGTCCAGGGGTGTTGTGAGGCCTGACGTCGCAGGTAGAGGGTCTCTACACCCCTGGAAGGGTATTAATTGCACATTAACATGCACCCTGGAGGGCATTATTGAGCTTAGACAATGGGCTCTCTGTAAAATTGTTGTTTTACTTACTTATGTACTATTTTATTTTTTTAATATATTTTTGATGTAAAATAGTTCCTCTGCCTAATGTTTCATACTTGCTGTAGTCTATGTTGATGGAGTTGGAGGTAGTATTTTACATCAAAATATATAAATAATAATAATAGTGCTTAAAAAGTAATAAGCAAGTAAAACAACAATTTTATATACAGCCCATTTTCTCTCCCATACACACATACGCAGTCTCTTCTGGTTTCACACACACACATGTACACAGTCTCCTCTTCTTTTATACAGGTCTATATTATATCATCGAATGCTTAAAAAAGCGAACGCTGATTGATCGACCTAATTTAAGCGAAAGCTTACAATCTCGAACTGTCAGATCAGCGATTTTTTTCCGATGGAAAAAAATCGCTGATCCAAAACACATACATACAACACAAGCACACCAAACAAACAGAAATCCACACACATACACCTAAAATCTGATACCTAACCCTACACTAAACTATGCACACACCACTAACTACCCACTTACCTTAACCCAAACCCTAACCCTAAGGTCCGTCACTATCGCACACTCACCTCACCCGCTCCCTAACCCTTACTCACTTAAATCTGCCCTAACCCTCATGTCCACTCAATCACACACACACCTAACCTGAGCCCTAACCCTAACTCACCTAAATCACCCTAACACTCACATCCACACAATCGCACACTTACCTGAATCCGACCGATAACTTTCCACCATAACACTGAAAATACCAAAGCAACAGAAACGGACAACCAAATTCTTTCCCTAGGAAAAAATTTGAGTTTCTGCTGCTTCGATATTTTGCAGTTTCACGAAAATAAGTTTGATCAATCAGCGTTCGCTTTTTTAAGCGTTTGAGGATATAATATAGACCCTTTTATACACACATTCACTCACGCAAGATTGGTCTCTCTCTCTCTCTCATACAGTCTTCTCTGCTTACATACATGCCTTCAGTCACACATCACTCTCACACACACACACACACACACACACACACACACACACACACACACAGTCTTTCTGCTTTCATACATGCATTCACTCACACAAGATCGGTCTCACCATCTTTCTCAATCTCTCACAGTCTACAGCTGCTTTGATACATCCATTCAAGTCACACAAGTTTGCTGTCACTCCTTCTCAGTCTCTCTCTCACACAGTCTCCTCTACTTACATACATGCATTCAGTCGCATCACTCTCACTTTTTCTCACTCTGTCGATCTCACACACACACACACACACACACACACACACACACTCTGTCTGCTTTCATGCATGCGTTCATGCACACATGCAGACAAACATAAACACACACTTTTCTGTTTCGCTCGATCGATCACTGTCTCTCTCTCGCTCTTCCTCTCATACACGCATACACTTTCACATACATGCTTTATTTTAATTTTTTATTTTTTTATTTTACACTTGCTAAACAGCAAAAGCACTGCTTAGCGAGTGTAAAATAATGGCTCACTTGCTCTCACTTTCACTGACATGTACACATACACTCTCAGTCATAAGCACACACACACACACCCCTACTTTTTTTTTTTTTTTTATACTCGCTAAACAGCAAAAGAGCTGCTTAGAGAGTGTAAAATAATGGTGGCTGTTCCGTTTTCTCAGTCCGAGCTTTACGGTGTCTTGATATGCTGCCGTGAAGCGACACTCGTTCTTCTCAGCGGGCATTATCTGTACATTAATACCCAATGCCATTAATACCCTGGTGAAGAACACTCATTCTCCAGTCAGGGTACTGATGTACAGTTTGCCCATTGTCTAATTAAAAACATTCTATACAACATATATACCATAAAAAAGCTTTTTTGCAGGGGGAGAAATCCCCCTTCACTCCCATTGAGTTGGGTGCTTTGCTTCCTCTTAATTATATATTATTTATTCTAATTCCACTATTATATAAGTGCGGAGAAAAGAAAAACACACCACACACAGTGAAACAGGGCTGGGCACAAACATCTACAAATGTGAGGTACAACATGATGGTAGGCAATGCCAGTGCATACATTTTCAAAATTACAATCCTAACAACTCCCATGATCAAAATTGGCACTAGAAATACCATCTATAGACTTCTACAGTTTTCAAAGAAATGGCTTTTCAATAAAATGTACTTTGAGTAATTTCTAACTACCATTTTTTTTTTCAGTCAATCCTACCGTTGAAGAAAATTATATATTTTAGAAATCATTATTCATAAAAATGACTGGTTTTTTTTTTAATTTTTAAAATATTTTTCTTATCACACTAAAGTCCAGTGTTGGGAAAAGTAGTTGATGAGCTAATGTGTATTCAGCCTATTTTTCTGTTTGATCAGTTGCTACTTGACACACTGATTTTTTTTTTTTTTTTCCTGGGTATTACTCGTTTCCTAGATGTAGCACAGAATCTCTAAACTTTTCAGAGACTGGTTAAATGAATTTAAATGTTTCTTAATTGTGAAAGTAGGCTGGCGCAAGAAACCTTTTCAGCAGCGACCTCATTCAGGGCAGTAGAAATTTGAAGAATATTTTTAGTAAAGTAAGCAGAATAAGCAAACTAATTAACTGGTAGTGCAGTTTGAGCACTAATTCAAATAAAACAGGCAAAGTGATAATTCCACGAATGAATGAACAAACAAGCAGGTCTTTCAGAATCTGACCAATAGCAAACAAGCAAGTTTCAACAATCAATGTAAAAAAATATAAGCTAATGAGATGGTGCTTAAATATGAAACCGTGAAATTGAAAAGGTTAGATTGTTAATAGAAATTGTTAAAGAATGTTGCTTACAAGAACAGAAAAAGGAGAAGGATAACTAGAGAGGGGAGAGCATAAAGAGAGGCGGTGGGAATAAAGAGTCAAGGTGAATCAGTTTTAGAGCAGGGGATTGACAGCCATGATGAATCAGCTTTAGAGCATTTACACTGTAGTACATTAGGTGTTTTTAAGAGGGTAAGTCTGAACATAGTCCATTAAGATTTAATATGTTAAGCAAGAGATGAAACTGTATATAGTAGGAACAAGTTATGAAAAGGATCTTTCAGAGCTACAAATGGTGAAGGAAAGTTTAATTAGTTTGATAGTACCAGGTTGTTGTGATATATAAGAGAGTAGTGCTGTCAACTTATGGAGAGTTTGTTTACCAGCTCATGTATACATACATGTGTGTGTATATATATATATGTGTGTGTGTGTGTGTGTGTGTAGTTATAGCTGCAGGAAAGACGAGGGATACTTATTAAGTTGTACGAAGAGAATTTCTTAAACTAAATAAATGACAGTTTGATGAACTGACAAATTTTGTTTACTGTTCGTTGGAGTAGAGAAGGGTTGCAAGAATTACCCAGGGAGAGCAGTGGAAAAGAATATTCCAATTCATGTATAAGAATGTTGTGATATTTAGATTCAAGAGAGTTTTATGGGAAATGACTAGTAAGCTTCTGAACCTTAAAAGTAGAAATTTTAGCTTGCTTATTGAAAGAAGGTATAGTGTTGATGCTAATGCAGATGCCTAGATATTCTAGAAATTGGTGGGAGTACTGGAGTTGGCTTCTAAATCTGAGATATAACGCGCTCTACCATTGTGAAGACTTTGTGAGGTACCAAACAGCATATTATTAGTTTTACCTGAACTAACAATTATTTTAAGTTATAAGCAGGAGTAGACATTTTATCCAAATGTACCCCTTTTAGGTGTAAAGAAACTGTCACACCAAAGAATAACTTTGAATGTGTTGGTGTCAGAGAAAGACTTTTAAAGAGGAAAAACAAAGTAGGACCACAGTTTGACTGGTAGTAGAATCAGTTAGAAAGGTACTTCTCTGGTCAGCAGAGAATTTCAGCAGTGAATTCATCATTTGAAAGTTGGAAACAGAAAGTGTGTTAAGCTGCAGTGAAGGCATGTTTTGGAGTATCAAAAATGGATACAATACTCAGGCTTAAGTCCATGTTGGTTAAGTTGAAGTTGTTAGCTAGATATAATGCAGTACAAATATTCATACTGTGACCTGCTGAAGATATGGTACTGCTTAGTATAGGAAAGAATTTGTTTATATATAAATTTCTCAAAGATTTTTGGTTAAAAGGGCAGGTTAGTTATAGGTTTTCAATGCTTGGGTATGTAGGATTACTTACCTTAAGTGGTTGAACCATTGTAGCAGGTTTTCATTCCTGTGAAAATTTCTCAGAGCAGAAGGAAAGACTGAAGATGAGGGTAAAAGATTCTGTAATGTAAGTAGTGGCTTTTTTCCTTAGGAGGTTTGGGCACAGTGCGTTACTGAGGGGATATAAAGAAGTTGTAAATAAACCCAACAAGTAAATCTTTAAAGTGGAATTTGGGAGTATAGCTGTAGTAGCTTGAAAAGGATTCTACACTGGAATGGGAAGAGAGTTTGAGGAACTTATGAAAGGGGTGAAGGAAATAAAGTAATGTATATTAGTGTTCAGAAATTAATCTGAGAAAGGATTCAAAAATGTTTTTGGGTTGACCGAGTAACTTTTGAATTTCAAACCAGAATTAATTTTTGATTGTGGTAGAAGAGTCTTTGATGGGTGTTGCAGGAAGTGGAATTCACCATTTTAACTGCCTTGTTTTCCTTTCCAATTGTTTGACATTGTTTGTGTTTCTGTTTATTAATGGATGTCTTCCATAAATGCCAAAATTTATCTTTGCTGTGCATGTATGTATGTATTTATTTTAATGTTTTGGGTAAGCTAAATCCATTTATTGCAATAGGCATGTTATTGTTTGATAGGGTGGAAATACACTTGGCCTGAGATTAATGTTTTATTAAATAGGTTGAGTTCTTTGTTTGGACTGTATAGATTGTGTAAAGCTCCCAAGTTCATTGTTTCTGAGCTTGTAAATAGAGATATACCCTCATTTGAAGGGAAAGTATGACCTTTAATAAAGATCAATGAAAGTCTTTTGTTTTATGTTTTCTTTTTCTTTATTTTTAAGTTTTAGATTAGGAGAAGATTATGCAGTGGTTGCCAACAAAGTCTGTACTGAATCTTGATGTGACAATTTATGACAGAATCATTGCCACTTTGAAAGTTGAGGAGGGTGGGAGTAAGGCTTAATTTGGGAAGCTCCATGGAGTTTGAAAATATGTTTACTGCTGAGATGAGAAGACCAGTTTGTATTTGGGCCACCAAGTCAAATTAAAATTGTTTTTAGAGTATCATTGATAGAAGATTTCTATTACAAAGGTTGGAAATGTAGGACATGCAAACTTTTGTTTTATGTCAAGTTGAAGAATAAGTCAAAAAATGACCAAATTCATTCCAAAAGGCAGTGAAGGTGACTTAATTCCTTGCTAACAGCAAATAATTGCTTTACGTTTTGATTCCTGAGTAGAGATTCCTAAGGCGGGAGTAAAAGCCAAAGAGAAATTAGAAAATGATCACTTCATCTTTTAACCATGTTTCCTTCACTGTGAGTGGGTTTGTATCATATATAGCCCTCTGCCATGCTGACTTTCAGTTGGGAAGGTATTTGTTTGGCCAGGAGAGGGAGCAAGTGGGCAAAGCACTGGAAATGAGGCTGGACTTTGGTCCTTCTGTGGCAAAACTTCCATTACTGCAACTTGAACATCTACAATTATGGTAAATTAATAACATAGCTGTATTTTATTTGTGGGAATCAACATAGAGGTCTTAACAGTATTTATTCACAATTTATTCTGACGTAGCTGCAGAAGTGTTTAAAATTTCTTAATTTTGACTTTCTTGATTTTGATTATGAAGTCTTTTTTCTGAGATGGTTAAACACAAAGAAATCCATGATATAATTTATATTTCTGACTACCAATTATTTTGCTAAGTTCTGCATTTTCTTTACTAGAAAGCCCATTGCTGTATATGTAGTTTTAAAGTTGGGCCCACTAAAATTTGTATGTGGTTGCTTGCACGGTTAATAAGTTTGCATTGCAATGCTTGACCTGCAGCATAAGTAGCAAAACATTCTGGTTATACACATCTGCTAAATAATGGGAAATGGACACGCTTCTGGATCTTATTCCATAAAGCCCCTCTTTTATGTCATTGTTTACAGTTGATCAAGGGATTATTGGAGCTCCATCTTTCCAGTTTCTCCAAACTCTCTCTTTTCATATCTATACATTTCTGTGGATTTAAAATGTTCTTATGAAAAAATATATTGAGGAAGTCCCCCCCCCCAAAATTGACATGTTAGTGTTTATTTTAAATGACAGTAGGCTTTTCCATTTTTATGTATTTTTACTCTTTTCTAGGCTTACTGCTATAAAATGTATTTTGAAAGGCTGTTTTGGTACTTGATTTATTGTAGAGTTTTACATTATTCCCATTTAACATTGCTGCTTATTTTTATTAATTTTGTACCCTGTGTACTTTGGTTAGTTTTGGTTTCTAGTGATGATTTAGAATGTTTTATTCATAATAATAAAACATTTGCATTCTCTAAGTATAATACCATCTGCATCTATTCCAGCTTCCATTTATGTAATCAGGGAAGGTGACATTGTGCACCCCTTGTGTTACTCCATACATTTGTTCCTTAAGGTCTGAAAATTTCCAGTTAATTTGAGAATAATGCGAAGTTTGATGTAAGATGTACCTTATTATATTTATAATTGCCCCCCTTCCCAAAACTACATACTGGTATATGTTCATTACAAGATTCTTCTGGCACTTATTCTGGCCTGGGTGTAAATTGTTTTGAAATTCAAGGGCATATCACAGAAGTTGAGTTTTTTTTAATATTGGTCTAGTCCTTGTATATGTAGTCCATCTTTCTGTCAGAAGCCCTTTTGGTTTCTGTAGACATTCTTAGTATACTGATTTGAATAATCTTTTACATTTTGACTGTACACAGTACATTATAGTACATTATTAGTGGCACTTATTGTAAAGTTAATGATACGTTGTAATCACTTAATGAGCTTTTAAGATATAATTTGTTATTTTTGCATGTTTTATAATGTGCTTTGAGTAGTAACAGGGCAACATTTATATCTGTAGGGTTCTCTTGTTGATGGCATAATTTACCCTGTGACTTCCTACCTGTACAAAGTCTGCTCTTTTTTTCTTTGAATGGAGGGAGGGTGAGGACCAGGCACATTTTCTACCTGGATAGAGAAAGAACATGTGGCCCCATTCCTTGACTAGACTGATGAGAGCCTTCTTGATTAATTCGTATTTCCCTCAAGAGTGAGTGTGTGATGTGAGGGAGCTGACTAGCATTCCTATCATGCAGGTCTCCCTTCCTAGTACTAAGTCCCTTGTGAGAGTTGCTTGTGAACTCCACACTTGCTCCTTCACAGATGGCATACTTGTGCTTGTGTTGTGGACAGTGCGCCTACAGTCCCATAGCTGTGACTCCCCCTTCTAAGATGAGCAAGATGGCATTTCCTTCTCACTCCCTTCCTTGCCTGGTCCCCCCATCTCCTTTGCCACTAGTCTGAGTTATATTTGGGATTTTATCCATTTATGCTGTGGGGCCAGACCTAGGTTTTGTTTTTCATATATAAAGTAGTACATTTTGCTTCATTAAAATATATCTGTCTGTCATTGTTGAATAGTTGTAATAGAAATGGGGCAAATTCTTCTTGGAATTAATAGTTGGATGACTAAAGTATTTTTTTAATCTGCTGAAATACTATTTTGGGTGAAGTGCTTATATATGTTTATTTAAGTAATGTGTATTATATTTATATGTGTGTGTTTTGTTGTTAAGTTGAGCTATTTTATTGTACAACTTGTGATAAAATGTTGATTGCACCATTGTTTTCAGTATATTGTTAATTTACTACTAATCTGCTAATGTAATTTCTAGTTCTTTTTTGGGGTGGTAAAAATTTGTGCAAAAATATCTACCATTTCTATAGACATTTAAATGTAAATTTTTTTTTTCAGATATAAACTTTGAATTGTTTTGTATTATTTACACTTTTATTGAATTATCACTTGTGACAAAGGCAAACTTACATTTATATAAACATAATCATACCATATTAACAAGTTCACATCTACAAATGTACATCCCATATACTGTTCTATATAATAAAAGCAATATTACATAAATTGATCAATTCCTACCTTTTGACATTTTTTTTGCTTGCATTGTTTCCACAGTTTCCATTTTTTCTATATAATTTACTCTTACCCTTTAAGATCCCACTTCACAATATTCAATACATCAAATATAGTTAGTTGGTTTATCCTTTGATTTCCATTTTTATCATATTTTATGGCAGCTACTAGAATTAAACTTAACAAGGTCTTACTATATATAGGCAATTCAGATCCTGTATCCCAGATCAAAAAATCATTTCCTTAGTTGCACTAATTTTCTCACCAAGTATTCCTGACAGAGTACTCTGTAGAGAAAATCTATATTAATATATTAAAAAGTTAACCACCTCATTATAGTGTGAGACACTTACAGGCAAAACCCCTAAATCTTCTAGATTTTGTTACATATTTTGGAGCCAAACAGATGTCTTCCCATTAGTTCTGTATGAATTGCTTTTCTAATCCATTTCCCAATTTTTTCTGACCTCCTCTAATTAATTCCAGTAGTTAACGTACAATATTTTATATGCCTAACTATTTATCCCTTTTTTAACAGTAGCCTCTGGTCTAGATGTAAATATCCCTTTCTCTTTGTCTATACTCTTGATATAAATGCAAATGTCTTTTTGCCGTTTTCCCATTCTGTTACCTTTCCCTGTCTCATTATTTGTTCCCAATACCTTGGTTCCTTTGCCAGCTTCCACCAGTAAATTCCACCCTCCTGTTGCCTGCTCTCTGTGCCCCTATTTGCAGTCATCCCTATTGCCAGAATCTCCTTTCTGCATTCCCATGTTGGCTTAGTTCATAGTGTAATTTCTGGTACTGCATGCATACAATATTCTGTTTGACTTTTGTTATTCTCCTTAAAGATCTGCATCCAAAGTCCTACTCTCTACTTATTTCTTGAATTACCCCACTGCTTCAGCATTATTCCTTTCCACTTTGAATTGTGGCTTTTTGTTTGTGTTATGTTTAAGAACCTTAACTGCATAGCTTTAAAATATCCCTTCAAGTCAGGTAATCCTACACCTCCTTGTTCTGTTGGGAGGATCAGCTTATCCCACTGGAGGAATTGTTTTGCTTTTTGCTTTGTTTCATCTGTAAAATTACTAAAATTCTCAACTTTAATTTAACCTTCTATAAGTATTTCTATAGATTAACATTTCAAGAAATTTAGACTTCTGACATAGAGTGAAATTATTTTTCTGAATGTACAAAATGGAGAGCAATTTCACCAAAGTTTATAGTGTATAATAAGACTGGAATGCTTCCTGATTTTTTTTTTATCAGAAGAGTCATTCTGATGCAAAACTTCTTCTATACAGTAATGTTTTGAGCATTGCTTTATGTTTTCAAAGTCCACAAATTCTATTTTCTTTGTTGTAACCAAAAACAAAAAAACAGTAGGGTTTTATTATCCTTTGCAAATTTGTATACTGTAGGGACTGGCGACTGTCAGCTCCTCCCTATCCTTATATCTTTAGTAGAATTTTCTTTCCTGGGACATTGTGTATATGTCTTGGGAGAGGGGGGGTGCAGGTCTTAACTGCTATTATTAAATTGCTAGTCTAAAGTATATGTCTGAGATAACCTTTCTTTCATACCTATATGATACTGCTTCACTGTAAGGGTCTATACCATGAGTCCTGAGCCTTGCATAGTGTTAGTTAATTAGGTTCATAGGTAGGTACTAGGCTATCTGCCCAAGGGCATTTATAAGCCTAGCCAGAATGTGTTGGCTTTCGCCTCCCCTTTAAATTAGTTTCCTGGGCCTCTGTCTAGCAGGCCCACTGAAGTGAACCCAGGGATAAACCTACGATTTCCCATCACCACTTCTCTTGAAGATTCTCTTGAAAGGGCTCTTCCTAACATAAATTGGGATTCTAGTCCAGAACGAGGGAAGTCTCTGAGATAGGAATCTATCCCTCCAGCATGTCCTGTTTATTGTTGTGCTGAAGTTTAGTTCACTGGAGCATGTGGCTCTAAGAGATTTGGTTTTCTTGAGGTGGAGCATGTCCATTATTTCCAGGTTGGACATGGCCTTATACGTCAGGCAGAGATCACCTCTGAGCAGGCAGTAAGCAACCGAGTAAAGCTGGAGTTTTTTTAGACGAGCTGCATAGGGCATCTCTTTGAAGCCCATGATCCTCTTGGTGAGGTACTTCTGTGGTCTTTCCAGCTGTTGCAGGTGTCGAGTAAGGTACATTCCAAATGGGGCATTGTACTCTATTATGGGCCTAATGAGTGATGAGTAGAGGGGCACAATGACCTCTCTTGATCTAGAGGTGAACCCTTTCATGATTAGGTGGGCTACATAGAAGGAATTTCTAACTACTTTGGCAATGTGATTATCGAAGGAGAGGTTGCTATCTACCTGGGTCCCCAGGTCCCTAGTTACATCTTCTGTACTTAGTGGATTACCACCTATGTGATAATTCATGGGCACTTTGTTTTTCCCAAAGGGGATGACTATGCATTTTTTGGCATTCAGCTTGAGGCCATGGTTTTGACACCAGGTATCTGTCTCTGTGAGACCCTTCTGGAGGATGTCTGTGTCAGCCGGTGAGTCGATTATGGCCCCCAGTTTGCAGTCATCCTCGAACTTGTTCAGCCATTGTCCTCCCATGCTTGCCTGTACTTCAGAGAAGTATGTACCGAACAGGAGGGGTCCCAGGACCAAGCCCTGTGGGACGCCACTTGTAACTGGTTTAGAGTCGGACATGGCACCCACGACTCTGACCATGTGTGTTCTATCCGTGAGCCAGTTGGCCACCCATCTCGTGACACAGGGGTTAATGTTCAAGCTGGTGAACTTATCTATGATGCCAGAGTGTGGAATGGTGTTGAAGGCCTTAGCGAGGTCCAGGTAGGCTGTGTGGACTACCTTTCCTTCATCTGTGGCCTTGGTAACTGTTTCAAAGAAGTCAACTATGTTTAGGAGGCAGGATCTGCCTTTAACAAAGCCGAATTGGGTAGGGTCTAGTGTCTGGAGGTTCCCAATGTTTCTGTTTATGAGTTCCATGATGATTTGCTCCATAGTTTTGCAGACCAGGCTAGTCAGGTTTATAGGACGATAGTTCCCTGGTTCTGTTGTGGCATTACCTTTGTGGAGCGGGATGACTGTTGCTGTATGCCATTCTTTGGGTACATACCCTATGGTAAGGCTGAGTCTGAACAGTCGATTTAGGTGAGGGTTTAGTTCCTTTTGGAGTTCCTGTAAGACGCAGCTTGGGACACCATTCGGTCCCATTGATGTTGTGTTCTTAGCTTTGGAGAGGGCTGTTTTTACCTGCGTGTTCATGATGTCTGGGGCTCTGCATTCTTCTTGGGGTGGGGTGGTAAAGTTTGCACTGAACTTGTCAGCCAGGATGTTGGCAATGTCAGTTGGTTCAGTATATTTTTTGACATTTTGCACTAGCTCAGAGCATATCTGAGAGTTACCACCTAGATTTCTGACATAGCTAAAGAAGGCGTTGTGGTTATCTTTAGAGTCCTTGGCAATTTTTCTTTCGAAACTGGCCTTGGATGATTTTATGAGGGATCGTAGTTTCTTGCTAATAATGATCAGTGATGCCTTTCCTTTTTGGAAATCATGTAGTAGTTTCCTCCCTCTGTTGTAAAGCTTATTTATGGCCAAAGACCACCAGACTGGTTTCCTTTAATTGGAGGAGTGAGTTTTGGTTTTACTTGGGATGGCTCGATCCATGCATCCCTGTAGATGCTCATAGAATGCACTTGTAAAAGATTCTGCGGTTTGGGCAGCATTATCCTTTAGCAAGGGGGCTATGAAACTTTCCACCTTGGTCTTGAGAAGTGTGAAGTTGGCTTTTGAAAAGTTTTTCACAGTGGTTTCCTTGACTTGGGGTGGGGTCGGGATGTGGATGTCCAGTGTGATTAGTTTATGATCTGATCTTACCAGCGAGGGGTTTACCTCTGGTGTGGAGCACTGATCCCCCATGTTGGTGATGATCAGGTCCAGTATGTTGTCACCTCTAATGGGCGTGGTGACCAGCTGTTCCAGGGCATTTGAGTTTATAAACTCTAGGAAGCATTGGGCAAAGGAGTTTGTACTCGAGTAGTTAACCCAGTCAATGTTTGGGTACTTGAAATCTCCCAATATCATGGTGTTAGGTAAGACCTTTGTATTTTCCAATGTTCTCAGGAATGCTGAGTGGGGATCCTGAGACAAGGTAGGTGATCTGTAGCAGGCTATGATCTGAAAAGCAGCTTTGCCCACTGATAGTTGCACATGGATGGTCTCCGAGGCCTCGTGCTGTACTACTAACCTGGAGGCGTGGGCATCCTTTATGAAAATGGACACACACCCTCCTTTTGTATTTCATTCCGGGTACTTGGGCCGAAAGGTATGGTATGAGTTGTAGCCTGGTAGTGCTGGGGTGCTCTCTGGAGCTTTGAACCAGGTTTCTGTTACTGCACAGATATCGATTTGCTCCATGCTAAGGAGTGCCTCGAGTGCATGCATTTTGAGGTTTAGACTTCTGGCATGGAGTAGCATTACCCTCAGTTTCTGGTTTCTTGTGTTGTTTATGGAGGTGGGTTTGTCTTTTGAGCCTTGCCTAAAAAAGGCACTATGGGGGTGGCAAGAGCCTTAGCCAGTATTCAAAAGCCTAGGGGTGACAGGTGCAAGCCATCTCTGGAGAAGCAGCATGGCTTGTCGACCATGTCGTCCCAGGCTGACAGACACTGGATCCCCTTTGAACGACACCAATAGCTTAGCCAATTGTTAAAACTGATCATTTTTTCTTCATACTGTGGCATCATTCTTGGTGAGGGTAAGATGCTACTCCGGGTCGGGGTCATACCGGCCTGGGCTACATGCTCAGAGAGCTCCTTTATGTCTTTTCATGTAGTCCAGGGAGGTACATCTCAGGTCATTCACACCAACATGTACAATAACAGAGTCATATTTGTACTTGTTTTGGAGTGACCTGAGTGCTTGTGTTATGTAGCGGATCCTGGCACCTGACAAGCAGCTTACAGTAACCTTCTCCTTGTTCAGTCTAGGGAGTGGGACGTCAGCATGCCTGACAGTAGAGTCACCTATTACTACTGTATTGGGTGTGTTGTTGTGCCTTAAGGGCTGTGGTTGCGTGGCACACTGACTTTGTGATGTATGTGATATGTGGTGGTTGTTTGAGGGTGGAGGTTGCTTGGATGTCTGCTTTGTTGGTTTCTGCTGCTTAGGCAGAGTTTTATTTAGAGCCTCCGAGTATGTTTTTGTGTATTAATGTGTGACTGTTTTATGTGAGACTGGAAGTGTGGTGCAAGTGTTTCCCTTCTCCTCCTGGCTGGCTGTTCCAGTCATGGGTTGAGAGAGCTTGGCCTCCAGTTTGGCTGTATAGTTGCATCTCTCACATATATTTGTGTTTGTTGGAAGGAGGAGAGGGTTGTCCGTGTACATGAGGCAATTGTAACATTGCCTCAAGATTCCCAGATTCACCAGCTGGCCTGGAGAGTATACCTGAAACTTCCCTTTGGACATGCCTGTATGAGTAGCTGAACTGTTTTACTGATTGTCCGGTAGGGATGAACTAGGGAGCCTTGTACTATTGTATAGTAAAAGGGGAGGTGTTGTGTTAGCATTTATTGGTGCTTACTGAGACCTTGGAGCAAGTGCTGGGCTGTAAAAGGAAGTTAGAGTTCTTAATTTGAGAGTTTTGACTAGTTCTAAGGGACAAATTGAAGAGCAGACTTCGTGGAGCCTGGAATAGTTTAACCCTAAATCACAGAAACTCTAGAAAATTGGCATTTTAGGCAGAATTAGCTAAAGGCAGCAACAAAATGCAGAAAAATGATACTTAATCACTCCAAAGTATCTCTTTTGTCTCTCTGCTGCTGTAGAACTCTGCAGGGCACCAGGCAAGAGCTTGCTGAGCTGTATACTAGCACAAAAACCTTGCAAATGTGGGTTCCTTCTATCCAAGTAAGGTACGGGCAAACCCAGAAACTTGTAACACAGCCCTGAATTCAGCACTAACCTGAAAACTGGACTAAACTAGCTTAGAAAGGTGGGAAAACAAGTATATATATATATATTTTTTTTTTTTCAGAAAATAAAGCAGATGCAATCAAAAAACACTTTAAATGCACAGAAATGGCTATCACACTTGAGTGTGTAGCCTACAACAGTTAAACAGGTAATTTAAACACAAAAACAAATTTGTTAAAGTGCAGGCAGTAAAATAAGTACAATATGTAGCTGAAACACGCTTTTTAAATCACAGAAACTCTAGAAAATCGGCGTTTTAGGCAGAATTAGCTAAAGGGAGCAACAAAATGCAGAAAAATGATACGTAATCACTCCAAAGTCTCACTGCTGCTGTAGAACTCTGCAGGGTACCAGGCAAGATGTTGCTGAGCTGTATACTAGCACAAAAACCTTGCAAATGCGGGTTTTATAGCAGGGAAATGAAAGAGATAGAAATTAGCCCAAAATGGCCAATAAACTACTAATTTCTGGGCTGAAACCACTCCTCCAGGGACAGATAGGCTACTCAAAGCTCCCTCTCTCACAGTGAACAGAGAAACTTCCTTCTATCCAAGTAAGGTATGGGCAAACACAGAAACTTATAACACAGCCCTGAATTCAGCGCTAACCTGAAAACTGGACTATACTAGCTTAGAAAGGCGGGAAAACAAGTATTTTTTTTTGTTTGTTTTTTTTTTCAGAAAATAAAGCAGATACAATCAAAAAACACTTTAAATGCACAGAAATGGCTATCACACTTGAGTGTGTAACCTACAACAGTTAATTCAGGTAATTTAAACCCAAAAACGACTTTGTGCAGGCAGTAAAATACGTACAATATGTAGCTGAAACAAGCTTTTTAAATCACTGAAACACTAGAAAAATGGCGTGTTAAGCAGAATTAGCTAAAGGCAGCAACAAAATGCAGAAAAATGATACTTAATCACTCCAAAGTCTCTTTTGTCTCTCTGCTGCTGTAGAGCTCTGCAAGGCACCAGGCAGGAGCTTGCTGAGCTGTATACTAATTGTATTAAAACTGTAGGAAGTTCTGAGATGGGAAACTTTTGTGTGTACCATATAAATTTACTTGCCTCTCCACCCAACACACACACACCACTGTGAGACAGACATCTAAGTCCTTTAGCTAAGTCAGACATCAGACCGTGTAAAGATCTTAGATGTGCATCTTGCACTGTATACTAAACTATTGCCTCATAACTTGTTTACATGTTGTACCCATATCATAATACTGGTACATACCTTGGTCATTTTCCACAAAACTGTTTATATACAGTGAGCAAGAAAGACAGTGGTACTTAAACAGGAAAAGGAACACTATAAAATCATCAGTGATATTTGTATTTAATTTACTAGAAAATGGCATAAAGAGATAAGTAAACACACAGGAAGGCAAGTAGAAGGTGAGGGGTTGCTGAAGGTAGCTTGGCTAAGGAATAGGATTTTGCAGTGGTTATACCTATTCAAACTAACAGTTTTTTATCTTCATGGTTGATCTCCTGGAAAGCCATTTTTCTTGATTTTTTTTGTACGTGTATGTATGCATGGGGAGATGTGGTGCCAGGCACCACCCTCAGAATGTGAATGTTTCAGGGTCCACACTGCCAGGGCTAAGAACTGTAGGGCATTAGCATACTGCTAGCAGGACCAGCCTTTGGTCAACTGGTGCCTTAGGCAAAAGGTCTCCACAGAACCCCTCCCAACACCACTTGGTGCCCATATCCTGGTCTACCTACACCATCCAGATTACTGAAAAAGCGCCCCTGCTAGAGCGCCACCCTAGGCAGCCGCCTAGTTGGCCTATGCTTAAGGCCAGCTATGACTGCTAGTCCTTACTTGAGATGATGGAACTCTTTACCATACCTCTCAACCTGGAAACATCAAAAATGTGGACAAAGGTCCATGGAAAGTAGGTACAACTGGCCAAAAATTGGGATGCTGATTAACATAAAATTTGCATGCATAATTATGTAACCCTGCCCACTCAAGTGGGATTGTGGGATACCAGCATTTTCTCACACACACACACACACACACACACACACACACACACACACACACACACATTCATAGGTAGGTACTAGGCTATCAACCCTGGGACCTATACAAGCCCAGCCAAAAAGGTACCCTTTTGCCACCCAAGAAAATTATTTTCCTGTTCCACTGTCGAGCAGAGCCGCAGAAGTGATCCCCGGGGTGAATTTCCTATTTCCCATCCAATCATCAAGATTTTTCTTGAAGATTGCTAATGAGGAGCTTTGTTTGATATAGATAGGTCATTTATTCAAGAGTATGGGAAGTCTCTGGGACAGGAATCTATCCCTCCGGCATGTTCTGTTTATTGTGGTGACAAGGTTTAGGTCCCTAGAGCGTGTAGCTCGGAGGGATTGGAATTTCTTTAAGTGGAGCATGTCCAACAGCTGTGGGTTTGACATAGCTTTGTATGTTAGGCAGAGATCACCTCTGAGTAGGCGATATGTGACGGAGTAAAGCTGGAGTTTTTTGAGATGGTCTGCGTAGGGCATCTGTTTGAGGCTGGTGATCCTCTTTGTGAGGTATTTCTTCGGCCTTTCCAGTTGTAGATGTCTTGTGAAGTACATACCTAAAGGGGCATTGTACTCTATAGTGGGTCTAATGAGTGATGAGTAGAGGGGAACAATGACCTCTTTTTTTCTGGATGAGAAACCTTTTGTGATGAGGTGTGCCATGTAGAAGGATTTCCTGACTACTGTGGCAATGTGATTATCAAAGGAGAGACTACTGTCCACCTGTGTCCCAAGGTCTCTTATCACACTTTCGGTGTTAAGTATACTACCGCCTATGTTGTGGTTCATGGGTACAGAGTTTTTACCAAAGAGGATGACAGTGCACTTTGTGACATTGAGCTTGAGGCCATGGCTTTGACATCAGACATCTGTCTCAGTGAGGCCCTTTTGTAGGATGTCCACATCGTTAGGAGTTTCGATTATGGCTCCTAGTTTGCAGTCATCTGCAAACTTCGTTAGCCAAAAACGTTCTGTGTTAGCCTGTATTTCAGAGAAGTAGATACCAAACAGGAGAGGACCTAGGACTGAACCCTGTGGTACTCTACACGTCACTGGTCTGAAGTCGGATTTGGAGTATGCTACTTTCACAGTGTGGGTTCTGTCAGTGAGCCAGTTGGCAACCCATTTTGTGACATAGGGATTTATACCTAGTTTAGTGAGTTTATCTATAATTCCAGAGTGGGGGGTGGTGTCGAAAGCCTTGGCAAGATCTAGGTAGGCTGTGTGAACCACCTTACCCTCGTCTACGGCTTTGATGACTGCTTCAAAGAAGTCTATCAGGTTTAGGAGACATGATCTGCCTTTTACAAACCCGAACTGGGTTGGGTCCAGAGTTTGGAGATTACCAATGTCTTTGTTTATAAGTTCCATGATGATACGTTCCATGGCCTTGCAGGACAGGCTCATCAGGCTAATGGGGCAGTAGTTCCTGGGGTCTGTAGTGGCTCCCCCCTTGTGGAGTGGGATAACCGTCGCTGTGCGCCATTCAGCGGACACAAAGCCTGAGGTGAGGTTATGATTGAACATGGTACATAGGTGGGGTGTCAGTTCGTTGTGTAGATCGTGTAGAATGCAGCCTGGGATGTTGTCTGGTCCCATGGATGCTGTGTTCTTGGCTTTGAGAGTGTGGTTTTTACCTGTGCAGCCGTGATTACAGGAACTTTGCATTCTTCCGGTATAGATATGGGCTCTTTAGGGGATGAGAGGGAGGGTAAAGTTAGCACTGACCCTATCTGCCAGGATGTTGGCAATATCAGTTGGGTCTGTATTTAGTGCCATTGTGCTGTAACTCAGAGAAGATCTGAGTGTTACCATTGAGATTCTTGACATAGCTATAGAATGCTTTGTGTTTGTCTTTAGAATCAGTGGCGGTTTTGTTTTCGTAACTAGCTTTGGAGGATTTTATCAGGGATCGCAGCTTCTTACTGAGGCTGACCAAGGAGATCCTCCACTCGTGGGATTTTATTCTCTTTTGCAACAGTTTCTTCCTTCTGTTGTACAGTTTGTTTGTGGCAGGGGACCACCAGATTGGCTTCCTTTTTTGGATGATAGCATCCTACATATGTATAAAGATGTGCAGGTGCACACACACACACAAAATCTCACTTGCACTTTGAGTGAACACATCCTCGGATATGTCCTTTTAATGAAATTGCCCCCTCCCAGAATCCCCGTATTGTCTGTAATTTTGTTGCGTAATGGTGCTTCATTCATTGATATATCTGGTAAGTCATTCTCATTTAAAGCCAATAATACCAGAAGTGTCAATGACTGAGTGTTATAACTATTAATTTTGAAAAGATCCGTGCTGATTGACTGCCTGGTGGAGTCACGGCTGTCTATCTCTTTTTTTCTGTCTTGCACACAAGCACACACTCACATGCACATGAAAGCATATATGTACACACACACACACACACACACAGTATTTTTTTTATTTTATTTAATTTATCCTTTTTTTTTTTTTACACTTGATAAATAGCAAATCACTGTTTAATGAGATAAAGAATAAAATATGGTGACCTTTAACTTTTTAACTGTCCGAGCTTCATGGCAGCATTTCCCAGTGGGCAGTACCTGACCTTAACACCTTGCTGGCAAATGTTCATTCTTCAGTCAGAGTTGTAATGTACACATCACTCATTCTCTAAGTTGTAATAAGAAATGCAATTGTTCTTAATGAAAGTCCCAGCAATAGAGACAAAGAAAGATACCGTGACCCTTCATAGGTAAAAGCCACAACTTCATATCAATGCACTTTCTCAAAAAAAAATGCTTTAATAATAGACTATTGTCAAAGAGAGAGATCAAGTGCACAGTTACACACTTAAAATCATTTACCGGTATTTTCTATTACACTACCTCCAGATGATGCCCTACACGTACACACCAAAGGACAAAATATTCCTAAACATGTGCTATGTGATGACACTGTAACACCATGGTACATGTCTGTTGCAGCAGTAACAGTTATACAGATTTCCAGATTATAGTCAGGAAACTGCTAAAGCAAAAAGAGAAGTTGTGCTCAATGTGTCTGCATTTCATACCAGAATCAAATGAAATGTAGTACATAGCAAGCGCTTCGAAGAAGGATTTCTTGTCACAATCTGTACTGCTATAGAAAAAAAGCGTGCAAGGGTTTACTTTTGGAATGTCCCTCAGGTCTTTTCCTTTATGAAACGTGGGAGGTATGATCACTTCCTTGCGGGTGGCCTAGACCAAAAGAAAAGGCATGGTGTAGTCAGAAAGGGGCTAACTAACCTACAATTCAGCCCTGGCCAAACATGCCAGAGCTACAGGGAGACTCACAGCACTACTCTCCACATCACAAAGCTCAGAAACCATTAGCATGATGTTGGGCACATTTGACTTTTGGGCATCATATTCCCATGCATCTGCATCTTATAACCTCATGTCCCTGTCAGTACCTAGATAATCTATGACCTATGTATTCCAGCTTCTGAGACTAGCAGCAGGGGATCATAAGGGCTGTCTTCCTGGCCATCATCGTCACGTTTAGATGACAGTACGAAAAAAAACATGATGATTAGTCCTTCATGTGTGTTAAAACAGCCGCAAAATGCCACCTAGGAAATGACTCCTTTCTCTATTTCACATATGCACAGAAGCAGTCAGGGGTCAGGCATGGTCTCATGATGCTGATGTCATCAGGCACACCCCTGCACATTGATGATGTTGCGGGATATGCTGGCGATGCGCAATGAAAAATTGTAAATAAAGAAAAAAAAAATCACGATGTGAAGGGGCCACTTAGAAATTTGTGGCACCACATAATTTTAGCTTCAAAACCGAGAAATTCAGTACGTTGAGAGGTATGCTTTGTACAGAGGCAGTAAAGCTGTTTTGCTGTTTTTTTTTAACACCTTTATTAAATTATCACTTGATATAGGCGCACATGCACTAATAGAAAAATAAACCAAATTAACATTTTTTTCATTTATATACATTATATATTAAATATGTTTTCTTTTTAACAACTGTCATTCAGTCCAACATTACTTGCATTGCTCAATCCCTGTCTTCCCCATACTTCACTCCTTCGCATCCTGAACATCAGTCTACATTCATAGTTTCCACAAATTCTATTTTTTTCGATATAATTGGCTCCTTCCCTTTTCCAGAAATACGCTTTCCACGTCTTTTATCTCTTTTTGCACTATTCAGTACTTCAAATACAGTTGGTTTAGGTTTTGATTTCCATGTTGTAGTAATTGCTTTTTGCCAGCCAACAGTTATACTTAAGGCCTTACTATGTCTAGGCAATTTAGATTCAGTATCCCAGCTCAAAAGTATAATTTCCTTTGTTACAGCCGTTTACCCCCACAATATTTCTAACAGGAGTACTCTGTAGTAAATTTTAAAAATCTGCTAACTCATTTCACTCCCAAAAAACATGTTCCAAGTTAGATTTTTTCTCCTCATAAAACTGTCAACAGTTGCTGTCTACCTGAGGAAAAATTCTTTGAAATCTGGTTGAGGTATAGAAATACCTGTGCAGATACTTCCATGCAAAACTCCTACATTTTCTGGACTTCTGTTGCATACTTGGAAGCATTACAGTTACCCTGCTGTTGTTCCCTTGTAAAGTGCTTTTCCATTCTCTGTTCCCAATCTTTTCTAACACCCTATGATTGATTTGTATAGTTATCATGCAATATTTTATATACCCTGCTAATTACCTCTTTTTAACAGAAGCTTCTGTTCTAGGTTTGACTGAAAAGTCTGTCAGAGCAGGTCTTTCACTTAGGACTCCCTTATCCTTTTCTCTCTGCCTATATTCTGATATCAATCCCTGGTAAGGAAGGCAGTCTCTAACTTGCAGTAAAAACTACTACTTCTTGGGCTCATCACACTGTGTTACCTTTCTTTCTTAAGTTCATTGCTCCCAATACTATGCCAGTTTTAGCCAGTAAATCCCCACCCTCTATTGGCTATTTTCTGAGTTCCTGCTTGCATTCATCCCTATTGGCAAAATCTGCTTTCTCCATTACCATGTTGGTTTAGTTCATAGAATACTTTTGGCAACTTTACAAATATAATATTAATATTTTTATTGTTCTCTTTAAGGATCTGCATACAAAATCCTACTCTCTCTGTATTTTTTTTTAATCCCCCTGCTTCAGCATCACTTTCCACTTGGATTTATATCCTTCTGCTTGTGTAATATATATGAGCCTTAACTGCATAGCTGTAAAACATTCATTCAAATCAGGGAATCCTAAACCAATTAGTTTTATTGGGAGAATCCACTTATTCCACTTAAGTCTTACCCTCTACCCCTCCCAGATAATTCCCTCAACTCTTTCTTATTGTCCACAAGTTCACCTCTGGTTTATAAAAATATGCCTGACATGTATGTAAAGCTAAAGGCGTTAAAAACATTTTCAGTGCTTGTATTTTACTGTCCATGGCCATAAACAAGAGCTTCCAGTTTCTATGTTTTTGTATTATCTTTTGTTTAGTCTGTTGTCACGTATCCTTAACTGCCATAACAGAAGGCATTTTAATATGTACTTGTAAATACTTAATGTTATGCAGACTATATTGGGAAAAAGATGCTAAGGATGAAGCTGCAAGGTAACAGGAAAAGAGGAAGGCCTAAGATAAGGTTTATGGATGTGGTAAGAGAGTATCTGCAGGTGGTTGGTGTGACAGAGCAAGATGCAGAGGACAGGAAGAAATGGAAACAGATGATCTGCTGTGGCAACCCCTAATGGGAGCAGCCGAAAGAAAAGAAGAAGAATATATATATATATATGTATATATATATATGTATATATATATATATATATATATATATATAGTATATATATATATATCTATATATATCTATATATATATATATATATATATATATATATATATATATATATATATGTAGACACATATATATATATATATATATATATATATATATATATATATATATATATATATCCCCCAGTGGCTGTAAATATAAACCAAATAACAAAGAGGAAAGAGGACAACCCTGCCTGCTTCCTGTGTTCAGAAATAACTTATCAGAGAAGAACCCTCCCACTCTTAGTATTGAATCAGGGAATGCAAATGCTTCCATTACCCTGCTCATAAAATCCCAGCTTACTCTGTCAAATGCTTTCTCAGCATAAAGAGCCACCAACAATAGTGGTATTTTCTTACATTCTGTTTCTCTCTTGATCGTCCTTGTTGTATTAATGTTGCCACTGATCCATATCTATCAGTTTTACAACATCTTTGTCATTCTTTAGCAAGTATACTCAAAAGAACACCTTGTAGTTATGGTTTAAAGTTGAAATGGCTCTATATGAAGCTGGATATGAATGGCTTTACCCTGTTTGGGTAATACAGCCACCACAGCTTTCTTCCAAGATGCTGTAGCTTCTTCCCCTCTTTTTTAAATTCCACTAAACAAAATCTTCCCGGTGTTTCTTTCTCTTCTTGTTTGTAAATGCCATCTGTGTCATCTGGTCTCTCTGACTTCTTATTGACATACATCACTTTTTTTTTTTTATCTCATCTCCTCCCATCTTAACTATTAGTTGTTCAGCCTCATTTTCCTCAAATCTTGGCATAATTGAAACAAGCCTGCTGTTGGTCAAATTTCTGTCTTCCTACAGTCAAATCCACTGTTTCACACATTTACAAGTGTGGTAGCTGTTGGTGACATCTGTTTTCACCTGTAGGATGAAATATGTATTAAAATTTTATTTCTTAATATGTAGTAGTATATTTAGTGTGCTGTAAACTCAATCTTTACAAGTAAATGCCTGTTGATTCCGTTTAAGAAGTCATCCTTGCTCTTTGTTGCGGCTTTGGAAAATTTAGTGCTGTTTTTAGGTTTTGCATTCAAACGTATTTCCTGTCCCTGACTGTACCACATTGCAATTTTGAAATTACCTGTCACTCTGTCTTTAAACTCATCAGTAGACAACACCTATGAAATATAAACTGCCGTTGTCTAATAACTTGTTTTTTTTTTTATTCTGCCATGCCAAATTTTAACTGCTGTATGATGTCTTCCTGCTGTCTCACTGATTTTATGTGGCTTAGCTCCTTTCACTCCATATACTCTGTGCTGTAATAGTTTGTCATACTTACTAATGTATTTAATAGGGAGGCTTCCATAGTAAGGCTCATTGTTTATTTTATTACACTATTGCAATATTCTTGTATGCTGCATGTGCTTGTCTTTGCTTACTTTGTGTAAGAGTTTTATACATTAATTAAGGTTTGACTTTTTTTGTTCTGGAATTTTGTGTCCCTATGCCTCCACTAAAATGGGCTGCCAAGCAGGGTTCTGGGCAGCAAACAGGCAAACAAATAATTACATATATATGTATGACAGTGATTAATTATGGATCTTTTGAAGGTATTTGTAGCTCTTAAGGTGTTTGTCACCTGTAAGAATACTACCAGTAGTAACGACAGCAAACTAATAATATAAATCAGAGATTGGTGAGTGTTATACTGAAGTGAACCTAGCTCACCTGCTGAGCAACGAATTTTAAAGCTAGTGTTTTTATTACATTCTCTGCACTGAGTAACAGATAGGAATGATTAACAGTGTGCTTTTCCAGCATGTGCTTTTTTTCCTTTGCTGAATTTACATTTCAGAGCTGAATCTAGCCTGTGAAGTTGCTAGCTTGTCATAATCTGAGGATGTGGAGGTGGGAACAGCATGTTGTTACTCTTCCGTCAGCAGATTACATTTAATTAATATGGAGCACGACAGTACTTAGGCTGCCAGTTGTGAAGAAAACAATTGACAATGCACAGAAAAGTTGCCCATCTAGCAACAGTGTCATGTGACATTCTTGAAGTAAGACATGTATTGTGATGTTAAATCATTTAGAAGTGCTGACTTTGCTTGGCTGTAACAGTATTCACAGTGACTAACCACCATGCCCGCTCTAGTAGCAAGTTTTTCCCACTGTAACTCGGGGGTTTTGAATGAGCATCAGACCCAGGATTTATCTACAACTTAGCTGCATGCTTCAGTGTCATTATCATTAACTACATAAGAGGCTGAAAATAAGGATAATCCATTTAAAAAAAAATATATATATATATATACTTCTTTTCCCGATCTCTTAATGCCTACTACCTCTGCTCTCATATCTAATACCTGTCATATCACCCTGATGCATTTTTGTGCTGTCTGTATACATGTTGTCTTTTGTTTTCTCTTTATTTCTTCGCCCCATTGTTCTCTGTCAGTGATCAGTCAGTCACTACCACTGCTGTTACACTACCACGTAACACAGAATACATTTCTTTATTATTGTGCATAGTTTATCCATTTAAAGGACTATTAGAATTTGTTACTTATTATAGAACTTTTCTCTGCCCAGTAAAGGTTGCAGGTGCTGCCTTTGATCTGTCTGTTTTTCTGTAATACACCCATATTGTGTGTGTGTGTGTGTGTGTGTGTGTGTGTGTGTGTGTGTGTGTGTGTGTGTGTGTGTGTGTGTGTGTGTATATATATATATATATATATATATATATATATATATATATATATATATAAACACACACACACACACACAAGTAATGTGTGTGTATGTAAGACTAAAAATGTTTGCTGTACTGCCAGTTCTCATCAAACTATAAGTGTAGAGAGATGAACTGCCTCATTGTGGGAGCGTAGTAAAACACCTCTGGGACTCGTTTAAATCTCATTGTGGTCAGATGAAACTGGGCATTTTATCAGACCTTCTTTGGAAGAGGTGAAGCCAGAGTCTGTGACAAGCACTTGGCTCTAATCAGTTTTTGACTACAGATTTTTTAACAGTTTTATTAAATTATTATTGAAGACATTGGCTCACATACATTACTAGAAAAGAACAGTCACAAACCACAGTAACATTTTTCATTGTCATGCATTATACATTACGTATATGTTTTCTTTCTTTTTAACAATTAGCATTTACTCCAGCATTATGTAAATTGCTCGATTCCTGCCTTTCCTTAAACCTAACTCCTCCTGGGCATTTTTCTGCATTCATTAGTCACACAAATTCCATTTATGTGTATGGAATTTGTTCATTCCCTAATCTCCTTTACAATGTTAAGTACTTCAGTTACAGTTGGTTTAGGTTTTGATTTCTGTTTTCTCATTAATTGTTTTTAGGCAGAACGTAACATTTAAGTTAGGAAGGCCTTACTATGTCTAGGCAATTCAGATACAGTGTCCTAGGTTAGAACAATCATTATTGTAGTTACAGCCATTTACTCCACTAACATTTCTGACAGAGCACTATGTAGGGAATTTTTAAAACCTCCCAGCTCATTACACTCCCAGAAAACATGCCACCTGTTGTCTTTCCCATCACATCTTCTGCATTTGCTGTTTACTAGAGGAAAAATTATCTGTCGTCTGAGTGAGTATAAAAGTATCATTCAAACACTTCAAAGCAAAACTCTTAAACCTTCTCAGCTTTGTTGCATACTTGGAGCCATACATATAGGTTTGTAGGAGATTACATAAGAGCCCTTACAGCCTATATAACCTGACTTTACCTAATGCTTGGCCACCAGGAGCAAGAGGATGACATGGATTTGGGCTCGTGCCTTGAGTATCTTACTGATTGCCCCATCCATGAGAGTCATAGGTGATACCCCAGGTGTGAATTTGTGATTCCCCATCCATTGATCCAGATTGCATGAGGGCCAGGAAAGGGCTCTGATTAAGATGAATAGGAAACCTGTTCCAAAGAAGGGGCAATCTCTGAACATATATCTGTCTCTCCAGCATATTTTGATTGAGTCGCTGACTAAGTTTAGATTTTTAGATCAGGTGACCCTCATGCTGTTTGACTTGCAGATGTGTAGCAGCTCCATCGGGTCTGGATTTGTGAGTGCCTTGTAGATCAAGAGTAGTTCACCCCTTAATAGTCAGTAGGAGATAGTAAAGAGAGAGGACTTTTATTCTATCTGCATGTTGCTTAAACATTGAATTTTCTTTGTGAGGAACCTCTGAAGTCACCCCAGCTGCTGTAAGTGCCTAGTCAAGTACATGCTAAATGGCACATTGTACTCTATTAATGGTCTAATGAGGGTTGAGTACAGTGGGATCATAATTTCCTTGGATTTGGATGCCGTACCTTTACTTGCAAGTTGTGTCAAATACAAGGACTTCCTCACCACTGTGGACACATGGCTGTCAAAGTTCAGGCTACTGTCCATCTGTGAACCTGGATCTCTCACCTCTGAATCTACTGTTAGGTGTGCCCCATTGATGTTGTAATTTGCAGGGGTATTTGACTTCCCAAAAGGTATGATAATGCATTTTTTTGCATTTGGGTTTAGGCCATTATTGTAACAGTGATCATTTGTCAGATCTAGACCATCCTGAAGGATATCTACATTAATGAGGGATTCAGTGATTGCCCTCCCACCCCACCCCCGCTTGCAGTTGTCGGCAGACTTTGTTATCCAGAGGCCTTACACATTAGCCTTGACTTCAGAGAAGTATTTTCTGAACAGGAATGGTCCCAGCACTGAGCCCTGTGGCACACCATTAGTAAATGGCCTCTTGTTGGATCTGGATTTCACCCACTTTAACCATGTGCCCTGTCCAAATGGCTATCCATCCGGTGACATAGGGATTTATGTCCAGTTTTTTATTTACAAAATTTATATTTGTCCTCTCGCTGTTCCTTTATAACTAGAATTTCTCGTCTTTCTTCCCAGTCTTTTCTAACCTCCTCTGATTGATTCTTATAGTTATTGTTCAGTATCAGCTTATCATTGAATGTCTCACCCATTGTGCTAGTTCTTCCAAGTAAATCACAAAAAGCAGAAGCGACAGGGATCATCCCTGCCTATCCCTCTCAGTAGTAAAAGGGTTCAGATAATCTTGTCTGAATTGTAATTTCTGACTCCGTTCCCTTGTAGATGTCTTTGATTAGACCACAGAAATTCTTCAAAAGCTGTATTTTATTCAGTACCACAAACAGAAAAGACTGCTGCACAGTGTAACACTTTCTCCACATCTAAACTGAAGATCAGTAGAATGTGTCCCCTTCTCCATATGTCCTCATTAATACCAGCATTCTTACTATATTAGTCACTGTAGCAGTAAATCAGAAAATTCTTACAGTATTATCTGAAGTTTGCTATGCCCCTTTTTATTAGTAAACTGCCTGCTTCCAGGATCGTGGCATTACCCATTCCTTAATAATCATATTAAATAACTGATATGGTTACTTTATCTGTTAAACTGTTTCCTCTTCAAAATTCTAAAACTTGGCTACTGCCTACCACTATAAAACAAATTCAAAGAACAAACTTAGTCTCTAAGAAGCAATGAGGAGAATGATATTACACATTTAGACCATGCTTCAAGAGATTAATAGGAGAAAGGGCATTTTTGGAATTGAGTCAAACCTTCCAGAACCACTTAACTGCTGAAATTAAGGCATTTTCCACTCTAAGAGACTTCAAAAAGCACTAAGAAAGCATCTCATGAATGAATCCAGCTGCAGGTGCTTTAGGGACAATAGATAACTATCTCATTAAATGCATAACAGTGAAAATTTTCTCATGGCGACATAAATATAGATACAATGTATGAAGGAAAAAATAATAGATAGATATTGGGGGAAATAGATCTGACCAGAACAGACACCTGAAGATGTTCTGTTGTAGTACCCCTCGTCTCCAGGCCTAGAGGGTGGATGCCGTGTCTCTCATCTGGGATGTGGTCGGGGAGTTCCTTTATTACCTTTACACCCTTCCCCGAAGGCTTTTCTGAAGATCCAAAGGGGCAAACCAAAAATGTTGCTACTGTCTTTTTCTGATCTAGGCAGTATTAGATCATCTTCTCCACCTAGCCAGGGGCCATCACTGCAAGTTTTCCAACAAAATAGACTTACATAGAAAAATGATTGTCTAATCCACCCTAGCCTGCAGGCTTTCAACTGATTGTTTAGATGATAGAATCTTAATCCCTTTTAGACACCAGTTTTCAGGGTATGTGGACCAGGAGCAAGAAAATCTGCCACTAGAAAATCTTAAATCTAACTGGAAAACATTTTCAATCTGGTGTCTCAATAAAAATGAGAACCCCCTTCAGGTGGGCATTCCTATTATTTTGTCTTGTGTGTGAGTCATTCAAATGTGGACTAGTCTGTTCCTACATCAAGGCACACTTGTCTGCTATTTTTGATTGCATGCCTTTAAATCCACCACTGTTTTCCAGAACTGAGGGTATCCAGCTTTTAAAAGGCATCCTTGACTTAAACCTCCTAGGAGGTCTATCCCTCCTCCCTGAGATCTGAACTTTGTTTTGGAAAAACTTACCTTACCACCTTTTGAACCAACAGCCTTTGCTTCATTAAAATTATGTACCTGGAAACAGTCCTGTTGGTTGCTCTTGCTTCTGTCAGAAGTGTTTCCAAGCTAGAAGCCCTAATTGTCTGTTCCTTATATTCCGTAAGGATAGGGTCTCCTTAAGAGCTAAGCCCTCTTTTATGCCCAAAGTAATACATGAACTGTCACTTAACCAGATTATTAATTTGCCTATCTTTTTCCCAATCCACATAGCAGGGGTAAGAGACTCTTCCATTCCCTGGATATGCACAGGCTGCTACAATTCTACCTAGACAAGAGAAAAACTTTCAGGAAAACCAATCAACTCTTTGTTCCCTTACAGAAGGGTAAGTTTGGTAGCCCTGTCACGAAGCAAACTATCTCCAACTAGATCTGTAAATCCACTTCCTTCTTTTATTCCTTCCATGGTAAGTCCCTGTTGTCACGTGTGAAGGCCAATTTCCACCAGAGCAATCTCCTCATCTGGAGCCTTCTTCAAAAGCATTGGCTCCAGATACATTAAGGAGGCACCCACCAGGTCTTCACTTCACACCTTTACTAGATACCACAGAGTCTAGGACCTCTTTTACTAATCTGTACTGGTAGGATTGGTAGGCAGTTCTCCTGTTTCCAACCCGTACACCCTCAGCAACACCTAGATTTGGGGATCACCCATCAGTTTTGGAATACTGATGGAATGCTGCAGCAGTGATCCAAGGAATGACGTAGTACAGATATATAACAGCTAACTATAACAGTAGTTGTCTGATGATCACTGTTGAAATATCGCATCTCTCCCTCCCTTCTTCCCATTTCTGTTTTTTGTTGTCTCTCTGTACCTTGTGGACTGAGGAGGAAATAGTTCCCCCTCCCCTCTTCTTAGTTCGACTTGTGTTTTATTGCTGGATATACTGAGGCTTTCCAGGAAAGCCTGGTTGTAGATAATCTGAGGATCCTATGCCCATATGTCTGCTATATCCCCCACAGGCCGAGGTCATACACTTGGGCGTATGGTGTGCTAAGAATGCTTTGGCTTTGGTATGCTGGTTGGACATCAAGTTACATCAGGGATATTATGCCTTTATATTATGGCCCACTTATAAAGGCACAATATGCATTCAAAAATAAGACCCTTACTAAAAGTGGAGTTGAAGTCCGCATTCATGGAGATAGGAAACAGTATCCAACTACTCACCAAAAATACAAAGTCTATTTGGACAGATACTTTATTCTGTCGCTGTAGTTCACAATCTGATGGATGGTGAGAGAACAGAAAGAAATTCCGTTTTAAAGATTTGTGGAGGGAATGGAAAGAAAGTAATCCTTTTGACAGATTTGCAAAGTTCGTAGCAGTAAAGTGAACTGAGGTATGCAAACAGTGATTAGAATGAAGCAAAGCAAAATGGGATGAATCAGCAGGTGCACTGATGTAGAAATGATATAGAATGTACAGTAAAGTAACCAGCTGTTTATCTGAAGCTGTAATTTATCCCATAATATGTATGCAAAACAAGCTCTAAAATCATAATAATGAAAACTATAACATAAAGTATAAGTTGTAATCTGCTAAATCTGCTATGACATTTATCATTACTACAGAGGCAGAAGTTAACAACTGTAGGCATCAATTCTTTTGAAGGAGAAAAGCACTAAAGTTGTAATTTAAGGCAGAAATGATAGAAATATACAATCAGCAGTTGAGTGATACAGAGTAGATCTTCATATGGGAGTGAATGCAAAATGCCACTTTAAAGACCTTGATAATAGAAACACAAAACAGAATATGGGTAAATCAAGAGGAATATGTTAACTCATTCCCTGCAATACAGCTCTTTTGAGTGTGTACCTTTAACTCCCAATGGATGTGACTTGGGTGTTAGGGTCACAGGAGCTTACTAGGCTATCAACCTATTTCATTTCAAGCCCCGCCAATTCATCCCAATGTAATACCATAGATATGCTAGTCAGTACATCGGATTGCATTTAGTAATGACTGCCCATGTCCAGGAGGGTTGTGGCCGCTATCCCTGATAAGAATTTATGGCGCCTCATCCACTCGTCCAGGTTCCTCTTGAACGGTGTATTAATATAATAATATATAAACCATGAATCAGACCAGTTTCGGCCCTAAGGCCTTCATTAGTGATACACTCATAGCATTCAAAGAATACTTAAATAGTATTCTAAGTATAATTGTTAAGCAGATCAATTAGCATTTAAATTTGGGGGGACAGATCCAGGAAAATGGGATAGCACAGCATATTGAATAATAAGGAGAAGGCTTGGATCATTAAATTAGGGGGTTTATTTTCCCCTGGCCTGAATGACCATCTTTGAATGGTGGTTTGTATAATAATTGAATATGACTCTATTTATTATGCTGTGCCTTTAAATGCTAATTGATCTGTTTAATTATTGTACTTAGAATACTATTTAAGTATTCTTTGAATGCTATGAGTGTATCACTGATGAAGGCCTTTGGGCCGAAACCGATCTGATTCATGGTTTATATGTTGTTATACAATATATTTTTCTCATCCTTTGGTGCTGGCTTCTTTTTGAGTTTAGTTATGTTTTTTGGCCTTTGCACCTGCCTTATGTGCAAGTACATTGTGTGGTGGATAGTCCTCTTGAACAGTGTCATAGAGGTGCTCTGATTCACATGAATTGCCAGCCTATTCCAAAGATACTGCAGTCACTGGGAGACAAATCTGTCCCTCCAGCATGTTTTATTTAAGTTGCAGGCCATATTTAGGTCCCTGGAATGGGTAGCTCTAGTGCGGTTTGAGTTACGGATATGCAGCAAGTTAATTAGGTTTGGGTCTGAGACTGCTCTATAAGCCAGGAATAAGTCCCCTTAGAAGTCTGTATGATACAGAGTATAGTGACAGAGACTTTAGTCATTCTGTGTATAGCATGTGCTGGAGTCCCTTGATCTTCTTTGTTAGAAAGCTCTGAGGTCTCTCCAGTTGTTGCAGATGCTTTATATACGGTACATGCCAAATAGCATGTTATACTAAATTATGTGCCGGATTAGTGCAGAGTATAGAGGGTGTATAACCTCCTTTGCTCTCGAGGCGATGCCTTTACTAATCAAGTGTGCTATGTAGAAAGATTTCCTTACTACAGTAGATACATGGTGGTCGAAGTTAAAGTTGCAGTCTACTTGTGATCTCAGGTACCTCACCACTTCATAGTTATTTAGGGTATTGTTGTTGATTTTATAGTGTGAAAGGACACTGATTTTGCTGAAGGGAATGATGATACATTTCTTTGCATTCAGTTTGAGACCGTGACTAAGACACCAGTCATTGGTCTGTGCAAGACCCTCCTGGAGCTTACTGGTATCATTTGGGGATTCACTAATTGCACCCAGTTTGCAGTCATCCACATACCTGGTCAGCCACAGCCTCTTAGTTTTGGCCTGAACTTCTGAGAAGTATATACCAAATGTTAGGGGGCCCAGCACTGACCCCTGTTGCACCCTGCTGGTGACAGGTCTGCAGGTTGATGTGGAGTCACCCAGTTTGATAGTGTGTGTCCAGTTTGTGAGCCAGTTGGCAACCCATCTTACAACAAAGGAGTTTACGTTCAGTTTGCTAAGTTTATCGGTAATGCCTGAGTGTAGGATTCTGTCGAAAGCCTTTCCCAAGTTGAGGAATGTTGTGTGCATAGATTTGCCCTTGTCAGTGGCCCCGGTCACATTTTTGAAGAAATCCACCAGATTTAACAGGCAGGATCTGCCCTTGACAAAGCCGAATTGGGTTGGATCCAGGGTTTGGAGGTTGCCATTGTCTTTATTTATGAGGTCCGTAATGATACTTTCCATGGCCTAACAGATGAGGATGGTCAGACTTACGAGTCTGTAATTTCCTGAGTATGTTTCTAGGCCACCGTTGTGGAAGGGAGTAACTGTTGCTGTTCTCCATTCCGCAGGAACAAAGCCTCTGGTTAGGCTGTGATTGGAAAGGGTACTTAATGGTGATGCTAGTTCATGTTTTAGCCTGTTTAGAAGACCGCTTCGGATGCTGTCTGGTTCCATAGAGGCTGTGTTTTTTTGCCTTGGACAAGGCTTTAATGTCCTGCTCTTCAGATATGAAGTCATCATGTTACAGTTCTAGCAAATACTCACTGACAGAGGTCAAATATCAATACAGTTATGTTTGCCATCATGTATGCTTCAAGATAAACTGTTCTGATACCTTGTATGTAGCATGGTTTTGGAATTATTAGTGCAAATATGAACAAGCAATATTTGTTGTCTAGAGGCGCAGTAGGAGGTAACTGCAGAAACACCTGGAGGCGCACTCGGCTGTTAAGGAGTTAGGTAGAAAACATATTTGCAGTGCATTTAAATTTGAAGTTATTGAAAAAGAGAATGTGGAAAACAGGTTGGAAAATGAATCTCTGCTGCAGAACCAGAGCTTGTACTACACACTGGAATATTAGAAGTAAAATAGAACTTTCAAGAACATCTGTGGTGGAAGTGTTTAACCTACACCATGTTAGTGCTAAGGAGGGAGCAACAAGGAAAAGATGCATTAAAGAAAAGTAGTGGAAAAAGAAAGTATTTGAGAAAATAACAGGTTTAACTGTGATGTGTGTATTAAAGTATAATTTAACATATGCAGCACATGCAGATCTCTAGGCCCTGGTCCCAGCAAATTAGAGCATCTTTTCTTACTGGAAAATGAACCTAGCAGTTTACTGACTTGACACAAACTTGATAAAGATATACAAATCCTTCTGTAAATGGCATAGTAGTATTAGTAAGGTAAAAATAGGACTAATTAAAACTGTTAGACTACTTTCAGGAATTGTAAATGGAAACCACATTTTAAGAAGCTCAATAAATTTGATGTATTTGCCCCACTTTCTGCCAGTTATAAGCCCTCTTCCAGCCCATTGGCTCATTTGTTCCCCACCACTGGTATGAGCGTTAGCCAGGAGGAGCCACACTAAGACAGCTGTCAGAGGTGGTTTCGGTTTTTACCTTAAGCCCTTCTCCTCACATGACTAGCCTTGTGGAATGCCAAACCACTTAAAGTACATTCAAGCATAGTCCCTTATGTCAGGGACACAATCTTTCATCAGGTTTCTCTGAATTATTGGTAGTGCTCTTCAGATTTTTCCTAAGACAGGAAAGATGTCCAGGTTCCTTCTTGGTTTCCTTTGCAGTGATTAATCCAAGTCCGCTGCACCAAGCTCAGAGTCCTCCTCCAAGATGGCAGACAATTCTGAAATGGGTGACTTTAGCTCTCCTTTTCATACACCATGAGTGACTTTAGCTCTCCTTTTCATACACCACTGATTGGCTTCATTACTGCGGTGGTGGTGCTGCGGTAGCATTGTCGCCTCACATTAAGACGTTGTCCTGTTTGATTCTCAGCTAGAGCGTCTTCTGTGTGGAGACATTCATGAATGGGTGTACCTTCGTTGAAGGTTGTGTGTCAGGGCTGGCAACTCGGCACGTAAAACAAAATCTACTGCCAATCATTAGCGGACCGGAGTTCCGCTGTGGTGACCCCTAACTGAGAAAAGCCAAAAGACACAACAACAACTGATTGACTTCATTGTCCAACAAACCTGTGAAAACCTATTCTTAACTAATACAAGATTCCTGCCTTTCTTAAAGAAATAGTTCTATTTAAAGTAATAGTTTTTTTTACAATAATTCATAACAGTGCTACATATAACATTTACAAAGAGCATTATTTACATTTTTATGTCAGATTTCAGCCATCTAGACATAGCAATCTCTGAGGAGCACCACATCACAATACAGCATATGTAGAGACAGAGAGATAATAAGCAACAGCTGCTTTTCACAAGCTTTTTGCATTCAAACCTGACTGAAAATGCTTGTGAAACCATTTGTCATTTTGTAAAGGTCTTTTGGCTTTCTCACTTTCAAAGCTGTTTGCTAGGTGCAGTTTTGCTATTGCTTATTATTATTATGTTGCTTGCCAAGTTACTGAACTTCGTACATGCACCAGTGGCATTGATGGACCTGCAACTGGGCATCAGCACTGTACCCCCTCACCTTTGCAAAGGGCTAACAGCAACAAAAGGCCCCACTGACCACTAGAGGGCACCACCTGTTAGTTTCCTCTGTCTCCAGCATAGATACTCCCCACTTTAAAGATTTGTGGAGGAGGCAATGGAAAGAAGATAATTCTTTTGGCAGACAATATTATCAGTGTGTGGAAGAGAACCAGCCAATGAACAAGCCTACAAATACACATCTGCCTAACCTAGTTAAAGGGCGGGCAACCTCCAGACATATCAGATGCATTCAAATCCAGCAAAGATTAAGGCATAGTGTTTGAAACCCTAAGGGTATATCAGTTTAGCTAAGGACATAGGAGAAAAAAACTACACCATCTAAAGACATATGACACAGCAGCCTGCAAAGCAGAAGCAGCAGAGGGAAAGGTGTTACATAGAAAAAATGTATTGCAGCCTGAAAGTGTTATAAAGCAATGAGCAGAATTAACTAGTAAAGCTCAAAGAGAAAGAATCGATCACTGAAAGTGTGTATTCCAAGTGAGCGAAGTTAGAAAGTATTAGGAATGCACAGCTTGAGCAGAATTCTATTTTTTTTGTCAAGGTAAAACAGAAAACTGCAAAAATGGAGAATCCCGGGTAGCAGGTGAGTGCCGAGAAAGACAAATGTATGAATAAGAGCAAATTCACTAGTGTAGTAAAAGAAGACTAAATATTAACTAATCAAGGTTCCAAACCCAGCTGTCAATGTAAGATAGAGAATTCAAGTAAGTGAAGACACTAGGCACTAGATACCTTTAATTAAGAGAAAAAAGTACAACCAAAGGTAAAAGGGTGGTGTTCACTTACACTGGAAGAAAATGTGAGCAAACTAGAGAGTAAAAAGAAAGCAAGAAGGTGGTGGACAGTCATGCTGAAACAGAGGAAAATAATCTAAAGAAGAAAGTAAAGTATGGATAGTGTATACTGAGAGGGAAGATGATCTTGAGTTGACACTAATGGTATTCCTCTTCAGCAAAAATATAGGAAACTTAAAAAGCATTAGTAGGATTCTGTGGATCAGGTTCTTAAAGGAAAAGTGCTAGAATGGTTGGATAAAGTAGAAATAGCAACTTGCACTAGTGAATATTGATATGAGTTGTCTTTCTTAGGGAAATGTTTAGGTAATGAGACACCAGTGTCTGTACTGGCAGAATGGGAGGTAGCAGTGCCTTCTACGTTACAACTTACTGACCCTGGGAAAACTCCAGATTAGGCTGAGTTCTGGATAAGATGGATACATTTAAAAAGGCAGAATGGGAAGTTGACAGACTGAGCAGAGAAAGAAAAATATAACTAGATTTTAGAGGAAGAAGCTGAACAAAATGTTCCCACTTCTCCATACGTTGACCTCTTACATAGAGTAAATAAGGAAAGAGAGTGTTCATGCCCAAAACTGTCAGAAACCCAGTGATGACATAAGCATGTGTATACTAGAAGGACACTTGGGAATCGATAAGACTAAAGCACGGCACAGAGCTTAGCAAGATGTTACTGCAGGAATAATGAGAGGTTGAATTCTCTGAGTGCCAGAAGACACCTCCTAACCAACTCATCCTTCAAACAACTTTGATTCCAAGCCTTATTAATGAATGTGTTGTTGTGGATATTGCCATTGGTAAATCCTGGCAGTGGCTTTCATTACATTTTAGTTATTTTGGACAATAGAGTACCCACAAGGCTGTTCTCCTAAGTAAGACTAATGGAACATCTGTAGCTAGGGAGTTGGTCTTTAGGGATATTTAAGGAAATATTGACCTGGCAGTGATCTCCATTAGTGTGCATTATAATCCACCAACTGTGCCAGTGCTTTAAGGTCAAGCAGTTAAAATCCTCACAGTACCATCCTCAGACAAATAGGTTAGTAGAGTGTTTTTAACTGAACCTGCAGATCCATGCTGGGAAAGGTTATTTAGGAAGATGACAAAAACTGGGGCAGTTAATTCAGTACTTTGATTTTAGAAAAGTAGCACAAGCCTCAATACTTTAAGGTATAGGAGTCAAAATGCAAATAGAACACCTCATAGTGCTAGCCCCAAGGCCAGGTGGAAAAGTCAGGTTCTGCAATGGTTTCTAAGAAGCTAAACAGCATTTTAAAATTTGACAGCTACCCAATGCTTAGAGTTTCTGAACTAATAGTTCATGAAAGGGAAAATTTATGACCATGCTAGATGTAACAAAGGATACTGGCAAATTCCTCTGATGCCAAAGATGAGACATTTTCAACATCAGAAGTATAGGCAAAGAGAAATAGGAGTATCCTAAGTGAAAGACCAGCACTGGTAGAGTTTTTAGTAGAATCTAGAATAGAAGCTGCTGTTAAAAAGGAATAATTAGTAGAGTATGAAAAATATTTTATGATAGCTATAAGAATCCATTAGAGAAGGTTAGAAAAGATTGGGACGAGAGACGGGATAAGCAATTTAAAAACAAACAATGGGGGATATATGTATGTCTCCCAAATATGCAACAAAGTCTAGAAGATTTTGCATCTTTGCTTGGAAGTGTTTACATAGGTATTTGTATACCCCAAGTAGACTAAATTTTTTCCTCCGGTAGACAGCAAACGTTGAAGATGTGATGAGGAAGAAAGAGGTAATTGGGAGCATGTTTTCTGGGAGTATAATGAGTTGGCAGACTTTAAAGATTCCCTGCAAACTGCTCTGTCATTGATACTGGGTGAGCAAATTGGTGTAACTAAGGACATTGTTTTTTGAGCTAAGATGCAGAATCTGAATTGCCTAGACATAGTAAGGCTTTGCTGAGTCTAATTATAGTGGCTGCCAAAAAAGCAATTACTAGAAAATGGAATGCAAAGTCTATACCAACTTTATTAGAAGTAGTGAATATAGTAACAGAGATAAAACAACTGGAATTGGGATCTTTAGAAAAGGGTAGGAGCAAATTACATAGAAAAACATGAAAGTTGTGGGAACAATACATGCAGAGGAGGAAAGAGGTTTAAAAGATGGCAGGATTTGAATGAGCTATGTAATGTTTGACAATGACTGGATAGATTATAAGTGATGTATGATGTTTGTATCTAAAACTGTGTCAGTATGGTTTGTGATGTATAATGTTTGCAACTAAAATTATGTCAATATGGTTTGTTTTCATTTATATAAATGTATGATTGCCTATGATGTTATGTGATCCTATCTCGCCTACATTCAATACTGATGGGGCTCCCTCGGCTCCGACTCGGCACGCTATGCTATAGAGCGAGGCCTCTTATTGGCTGAGCTATTTCTTATCCCAGGATGCACCACCACTAATCCCCCAGATCTCGTTTGCCGCTTACAAGCTTAGGCGTGGTCTCAACTTGGCTGGGCAAAGTACTAATTTATTTAGGCTTTTCCTGTCAGGAAGTTGCTTGCTTTGAACCCAAAAGCTGTTTTAACAGCTATTGTTGTGTTTTGATTGTGTATTGAACAGTTCTGTTGAGGATTTGTGTTTTTCGTCAAGGGAAGGTTTCCCGTTTTAGTTAGAGGGGCCTTCCCCTGTTGCCTTTGCTATATTAGCGTTTTATTTGTGGGTCAAGTACCCGTTTAAGTTAGAGGGTCTTGACTCTCTCTCTTTTTCTGTGTGTGGTATTTTTGATCTGATATATTTGTATTGTTTAAAAAAAAAAAAAAAAAAAGTAAAAAACTTTATATTTCTGTTCTAACATTAAGTTTTGGTGTTTCTCTTTAGACAGGTGTGTTTTTTTCCTAGGTTAGTCATGTCCAAAGAGCATAAACCCTCCGGGTTTAAAAAATGCACGAGGTGTGGTTTTAAGATGTCCATAACGGACGCACCACCTCGCGGCGCTTACTGTTTAGGCACCAAGCACCTACAAGAATCATGTAGCGTGTGTCACGCCTTCTCATCAAGGGTCCTCCAGGAGAGGAAAAACAAATTAATCCTTAAAGGGTTAATCAAGCCATCCTTCGAGGAGGCTTTATCTTCTTCTCTCCTTCAAAAAAGAAGAAAGCGTCGGCTCCGACCAGTCTGTCGGAACTGACTGCCAAAAAACCTAGGCAGACTTCTCCATCGGCTCCTCGGACTTCGGAGCCGAGGGCGAACGGCCTGCTCGATGCCTCCAGCCTCGACCTCTGGTTTCGGAGCCGAGGACTGGGGCATCGAGAGGCGGGTCACCTTCATCGGCTCCACTGATATTGGAGCCGATGAGGGTTACCGGCTCAGACTCTTCCCCTTCGGAGCCGAAGTCCTCATCGGCACCGAGGGAAATTGCCTCGAGGTCTCTCTCGGAGCCGATAGTGGTAGATTCCATTTGGAGCCGGTCCCCTAGTCCGTTGGAGCCGATGGAGAAATCGGTTCGGACCCGATCGGTATCCTCCAGGTCATCCAAGATGTCTGATTCGGACATCGACAGGGTGCTCCTAAGACTTTTCCAGTCTCCGGTGTTCCAAAAGCTAGTTTTGGCTCCAGCCCATTCGGCTTCGGAGCCGATGGTCCACCTCCCTACTATGGTTCCTCCTCCAACAGCCTCAGCACCGTTGGAGCCAGTGTTGGTGGAACCGGTGGAGGTTCTAGGGTCGGGCCCGACCCTTACTCCAACTCCGGCTCTTGGGTCGGAGTTCAGTACACGGACGTCTTCCGTCGGGGCCGGGGGGGATGCTTCGGGATTGATGTTTTCAGTCCCAAGTCTCCCTCTTGGTGCGTCGGAGGCGGGAGTGCCGTCTACTGTTGTGGCTATGGAGGTGGGACCCTCCCAGGATTCTGGTGGTCCCGCCTTCAGGGCTATGAGGAGTGCGTTAGCCAAATCTTCTTTGGCTACCTCCACGGTCTTACCAGCTCCTTACCTGCATAACGAGACTGGGTCTTTGACAGTCCCCCTGTCTTTAGACAGCAGAGCCCCGGGGCCTGAGGTTACCCCCACTGGGGTTTCCCCCCCTCCTGGAGGTCCTTCTGAAGCCTCTTCAGGAGAACCCCCCAGGAAAAGATCGTGCAAGAGGAAGCACGTTGACTCCCCTGATGAGTCTCTTACATCAGACACTGATCTCGATGATGCAGAGGGGTCCCCTAAGTCGTCCTCAGATGATGTCTCCTTTGCAGACATCCTGGAAGCCCTTAAACAACGAGGCGGCTGGCAGTCCAAACCCCCTTCTGCTGATGAGTCGGTGTTCCTGAAGGCCTTCGGGGCTCAGCCCTCCGCCTCCTGGGTGTTTCCGCCCTTCGACGAGCTTTTGGTTTGATCTGTCGAAGGGCGTGGGAACACCCAGACTCTGTGGAACCGGTGCCCGCTCGTCCTAATAAATTTCTCTCGGCACCCCCTGAAAAAGAGTTTCTAACTAAAGGTGTGGCTGTAGATGCTTTGGTGGTGGCATCTGCTACCCAGCAAGATGTAGCAGAGGCTTCGACGTCCGTCCATCCTCCTAATAAGGAGTCTAGGAGCATGGATCGGTACGGAAAGTGCACCCTAAGTTCAGCGGCCTTTACATTGAGGTCCTTGAACTACCTCACGCACTTTACTAGATTTCAGAGGGATCTGATTAAAGAACTTTCCGATACCCTCTTGGGTAACCTGCGTGAGGAGCTGGCCCAGATGGTTGACTCTCAGCTGGCTACATTGTCGTCCATTTCAAACTCGTCCATGAGGCTCATTTCTTATGCGGCCGAAGGGGCGAGTAGAGCGGCGGGTACAGGCATTGCTCTACGGAGACAAGCCTGGCTCCGCCTGTGTCATTTTGCGGAGGCCTTTAAGTCTTCCTTTGCCGACGCCCCCTTTGATGGGTCCTCCCTGTTTGGACCCAAGGTAAAGGACACACTGACCCGCTGTAACAGGAGGGTAAGACTCTGACTGTCAGGGCACGATTTTCCACTCCCTTCGCCTTATCCCAAGGCTAAAAGAGGAGGGAAAATGTGGTTCCAGAGATCTCAGAAGCCTTACCCCTCTCAGCAGGAGGATCCCCTTCCAGAGGCAGGAGGGGAAATTCTTCCGAAGACGCCGCCCCAGAGGCGGCACAGGCCCTCGCAACACTGGAGACCGAGTCCTTTCGTGGCTCTTCAGCCTTTCACAGTCCCTGAGGGATTGCCCGACTGTGCAGCCCGGAGCCAGTCGGGGTCGCCAAGCACCTGAAAGCCTGGGAAGGTATCACTCAGGATTGATGGGTGCTTCAATTATCGCCGGAGGTTACACCATCCCTTCTCTCACGCCCACCTCAGTCCAAAAATCCCGGACCCGCCACCCAGTCAACGGGATACTGCAGCCTCAGAAGTTTCAAAGCTGCTGCAAAAGGAGTCATCCAACCGTCCCGCAGACCAGATCGGATTAGAACTTACTCAAGATTCTTTTGGTACCAAAAGACCGGGGACTTGAGGCCCATTTTGGACCTCAGCACTCTAAACCGCTCAGTCAGAAAGTCCAAGTTCCGAATGGTCACCCTACAAACCATTCTCCCGTTGCTGGAGAAAGGTGTTTGGATGTGCTCCATAGATCTCAAGGATGCTTATTACCATATCATGGTACATCAAGCGTCCAGGAGACATCTGCGCTTCAGCCTAGGAGGCAGTCATTTTCAGTTCCGTGCGCTGCCCTTTGGTCTCACCACAGCCCCCCAGGGTGTTCACCAAGTGTTTGGCAGTCGTGACTGCTCACCTGAGAAGTCTAGGATTCCAGGTGTTTCCGTATCTAGACGACTGGCTCCTAACTGCCACCTCCAAGCATCTACTACTGAAGAGCCTACAAGCCACTATATCACTGGGCAATTCACTTGGAATCACCTTCAATTGGCCAAAATCTGTGTTGCTGCCATCTGAACGAATAAGATTCATAGGGGTAGAGATAGACTCAAACCAAATGCGGGTCTATCTACCTACAGACAGAATACAAACCATACAGACTTAAGTTCGAGCCTTACTTCCCAGGTCCAAAGCCCCAGCCAGAATGGTCCTGCAGCTATTGGGATCCATGTCCGCCACGGTTCTTCTAGTCCCCTTGGCAAGGTTGCACATGAGAATTCTCCAGTGGCTTCTTTCAGCTCAGTGGTCCTTTCAGGAACTCCCTCTCAGTCACCCCATATGGATCACGGAAACATGCAAACGGGACCTTCGCTGGTGGCTAGTGCCCTCCAATTTGGATCAGGGACGACCCTTTGTTCCACCTCCTCCTACGGCCACTTTGACAACGGACGCCTCCCAAATGGGGTGGGGGGGCATTCCCTGGGCAGGTCAGTCCAAGGCAAATGGCACCCAGAAGAGACCCTACTTCATATCAACATCCTAGAAATGAGGGCGGTGCTTCTGTCCCTTCAAGCCCTTCACAATTACCTCCCTCAGGCGTGCATTGCCATTCACTCAGACAACATGTCAGTTGTCTGGTACCTGAACAAACAGGGAGGGACCAGATCCTATCCTCTTTGCAGAGAGGCCATGAGAGTTTGGGAATGGGCAGTGTCGACCAAACGTTTTCTACTCTCTACTCATATCCCGGGCAAGTCCAATGTGATAGCCGACAGACTGAGCAGAACCATCCTCTCTCCTCACGAATGGTCTCTGAACATTACAGTGGCAAATCAGATATTCAGCAAATGGGGAGTTCCATGTTGCGACCTCTTATGAATGCATGTGAATTCTTTGTAACCGGAGGCCATGACCCTTTGATTTGGAGGTTCAGCTTCCCAGTTCCCCCCTTTCCATGTCCAAAAGGGATTCTTGGGAAAAAGATTTTTGCCCTACTGGTCTCATATGGTTTATCCAATTGCTCTAAGGTCCAGTTCCTGTAGATCCCAAAATTTTTTTCCGGGCTTTTTCCCCCCCCAAAAATTCTCCCCCCTTCCCAAAAGAATCGATCACTGAAAGTGTGTATTCCAAGTGAGCGAAGTTAGAAAGTATTAGGAATGCACAGCTTGAGCAGAATTCTATTTTTTTTGTCAAGGCAAAACAGAAAACTGCAAAAATGAAGAATCCCGGGTAGCAGGTGAGTGCCGAGAAAGACAAATGTATGAATAAGAGCAAATTCACTAGTGTAGTAAAAGAAGACAAAATATTAACTAATCAAGGTTTCAAACCCAGCTGTCAATGTAAGATAGAGAATTCAAGTAAGTGAAGACACTAGGCACTAGATACCTTTAAGAGAAAAAAGTACAACCAAAGGTAAAAGGGTGGTGTTCACTTACACTGGAAGAAAATGTGAGCAAACTAGAGAATAAAAAGAAAGCAAGAAGGTGGTGGACAGTTATGCTGAAACAGAGGAAAATAACCTAAAGAAGAAAGTAAAGTATGGATAGTGTATACTGAGAGGGAAGATGATCTTGAGTTGACACTGATGGTATTCCTCTTCAGCAAAAATATAGGAAACTTAAAAAGCATTAGTAGGATTCTGTGGATCAGGTTCTTAAAGGAAAAGTGCTAGAATGGTTGGATAAAGTAGAAATAGCAACTTGCACTAGTGCATATTGATATGAGTTGTCTTTCTTAGGGAAATGTTTAGGTAATGAGACACCAGTGCCTGTACTGGTAGAATGGGAGGTAGCAGTGCCTTCTACGTTACAACTTACTGACCCTGGGAAAACTCCAGATTAGGCTGAGTTCTGGATAAGATGGATACATTTAAAAAGGCAGAATGGAAAGTTGACAGACTGAGCAGAGAAAGAAAAATATAACTAGATTTTAGAGGAAGAAGCTGAACAAAATGTTCCCACTTCTCCATACGTTGACCTCTTACATAGAGTAAATAAGGAAAGAGAGTGTTCATGCCCAAAACTGTCAAAAACCCAGTGATGACATAAGCATGTGTATACTAGAAGGACACTTGGGAATCGATAAGACTAAAGCACGGCACAGAGCTTAGCAAGATGTTACTGGAGGAATAATGAGAGGTTGAACATCTGCACTGGATTCTCTGAGTGCCAGAAGACACCTCCTAACCAACTCATCCTTCAAACATCTTTGATTCCAAGCCTTATTAATGAATGTGTTGTTGTGGATATTGCCATTGGTAAATCCTGGCAGTGGCTTTCATTACATTTTAGTTATTTTGGATAATAGAGTACCACAAGGCTGTTCTCCTAAGTAAGACTAATGGAACATCTGTAGCTAGGGAGTTGGTCTTTAGGGATATTTAAGGAAATATTGACCTAGCAGTGGTCTCCATTAGTGTGCATTATAATCCACCAACTGTGCCAGCGCTTTAAGGTCAAGCAGTTAAAATCCTCACAGTACCATCCTCAGACAAATAGGTTAGTAGAGTGTTTTTAACTGAACCTGCAGATCCATGCTGGGAAAGGTTATTTAGGAAGATGACAAAAAACTGGGGCAGTTAATTCAGTACTTTGATTTTAGAAAAGTAGCACAAGCCTCAATACTTTAAGGTATAGGAGTCAAAATGCAAATAGAACACCCCATAGTGCTAGCCCCAAGGCCAGGTGGAAAAGTCAGGTTCTGCAATGGTTTCTAAGAAGCTAAACAGCATTTTAAAAATTGACAGCTACCCAATGCTTAGAGTTTCTGAACTAATAGTTCATGAAAGGGAAAATTTATGACCATGCTAGATTTAACAAAGGATACTGGCAAATTCCTCTGATGCCAAAGATGAGACATTTTCAACATCAGAAGTATAGGCAAAGAGAAATAGGAGTATCCTAAGTGAAAGACCAGCACTGGTAGAGTTTTTAGTAGAATCTAGAATAGAAGCTGATGTTAAAAATGAATAATTAGTAGAGTATGAAAAATATTTTATGATAGCTATAAGAATCAATTAGAGAAGTTTAGAAAAGATTGGGACGAGAGACGGGATAAGCAATTTAAAAACAAACAATGGGGGATATATGTATGTCTCCCAAATATGCAACAAAGTCTAGAAGATTTTGCATCTTTGCTTGGAAGTGTTTACATAGGTATTTGTATACCCCAAGTAGACTCTAAATTTTTTCCTCCGGTAGACAGCAAACATTGAAGATGTGATGAGGAAGAAAGAGGTAATTGGGAGCATGTTTTCTGGGAGTATAATGAGTTGGCAGACTTTAAAGATTCCCTGCAAACTGCTCTGTCATTGATACTGGGTGAGCAAATTGGTGTAACTAAGGAAATTGTTTTTTGAGCTAAGATGCAGAATCTGAATTGCCTAGACATAGTAAGGCTTTGCTGAGTCTAATTATAGTGGCTGCCAAAAAAGCAATTACTAGAAAATGGAATGCAAAGTCTATACCAACTTTACTAGAAGTAGTGAATATAGTAACAGAGATAAAACAACTGGAATTGGGATCTTTAGAAAAGGGTAGGAGCAAATTACACAGAAAAACATGAAAGTTGTGGGAACAATACATGCAGAGGAGGAAAGAGGTTTAAAAGAAGGCAGGATTTGAATGAGCTATGTAATGTTTGACAATGACTGGATAGATTATAAGTGATGTATGATGTTTGTATCTAAAACTGTGTCAGTATGGTTTGCAACTAAAATTATGTCAATATGGTTTGTTTTCATTTATATAAATGTATGATTGCCCATGTTATACATGATAATTTAATAAAGATGTTTCTTGTAAAAAAAAATTCAACATCAGACAGCCTTTTCCAGTGTATTGTCCTTCTTTTGGGGCCACATGGTATCTTTGCAACCTGTCAGAGATTTCATAAAACATTCAAAGAAAAAAAAAAGAATAGACCAGGCTGTTTGGTCAACACCTCAGTTTATTCCAGATTGAATCTGGTAACTTGGCCATTTGCCTTCTCAGAATAATGAACCAACAACATGAAGCCACTTTTGGACAGAGTCCTAAAGACACGTCAGATATGCTGCCTCATATGTCAATGTTTTATAACGCACACTGAGGGTAGGGATTCTCATCTAGCTAAGGTACAGGCTGTAATAGACTAACTGTTAATGCCTGCAAGAGCAAGTTAGACATGGCACAAGTAAAATATTTTGAGTAATAATTGATAAGAAGGGGTAATTGTTAGTCACCAGAAGCAGTGAGAAACTGGCCTGTTCCAGTAATGACATTCTTGTGTTTAGCTGGGTGCTATCAAAGGTTTGCATCCCATTTCTCAGTAATAGCATGCCTTACTTATGCATCCCATTTCTCAATAATAGCATGCCTACTTACATATTTAATTAAATGGAGGATGCCTCTTAAAGTAAAGTGGACTGTAGTTGCAGATAATGCTTTCAAGTAATCAAAATAACTAATGTTCAGAATCTATCTTAACATCCCTGATTTTTATAAGGCCTTTTATAGTTTATACTGATTCATCAGATGTAATCCTAGAAAGGCCTAGAAGCAGTGTTGCTGCAGACCTTTGATGGAGGGGAATACCTTGCATGTTTTCTGAGTCATAAGTTAAATAGATCTAAAACCATGTATTCCACTATTGAAAGAGACTTATTGGCTCTCTAGTGGACTCTGTTTATACTTATACATTACCTCCTCTGCCAAGAGTTCACATTAGTGACAAACAGTGCCTCCTTGATGTGGTTAAATCAGCAGCAAGAAGCTGTGTAGCTTGGGCTCTGTACTTATGCACAGTACAGCATAGGCTAGACCAAACTCACCACTGTGCAGGTAGCCTACATAGAACTCATAGTCTGTATAGTGGGGCCTGAAACTGAGAATTTCAAGCTAGGGGATCAGTGTAGCATAGTATGGCAGTTCTCACTGAACTGTATGTCAAGATATGCAAAACTAACAAAAACAAAATGTAAGTAATACTTCTGTATCACACAGTGGAAAGTCTAACTTTGCTAGATATTTATTTATTTATTTTTTTAACCAATTGGTTTTCCTGTGTGACCTTTTTACTTATTGTTTTAGAAGTGTAGGTCTTCGAAGGAGGTTCGATGTTCTGAAATTAATAAGATTTGAGTATTGTATATATACAGTACAAGTGTTAAACTTTCCCAAAACTGCCTTTGTACCAGATGGTACCTAGCTTCTCTCCTTCATCTCCAGTTTCTTCCTGCCTCTTTGCAAGTTTGGTTACATTTCAAATGGCCCCAGGCTACTGCCTTGTAATCTGTTTTTTTTTTTTTTTTTTTTTGAGTTTCTTTATTTGGCTTTTGTGAGCATAAGTTGGCAATACTGTCACCTTGTCTTTTAACTGGTAATTCAATTTGGTAGTCATTTCCTTGAGTTTCCATTGTTGGTGCACCTTTTCCTTTTTTAGGCATTACCACAGAGTTGCTGAGACTTCTTTATGTTGTTTAGGGCTTTGGCCCCTCTCTGACATCATGTCTTCTTGTTCTGTGAATAAGTGTGATTGTGATATGCAAGTTGCTAATGCTTGCAGTCTCAGCAAATGTACATTCTCTAGGGGAGGAGTATCTTTCTGGACCATGTGACATGTGCAAGGATCAGTGAGGCTACCATTAGGACAGGGAAAAGCATTTTTGTCTATTTTTCTTATAATAAGAGGTCAAGAGAATGTCTTGACAACTCATTTTTTTCTAAAGTAGCACACTGGAGCAATCAAGATATAGTGGTCCCATGTCTTAGACAGAGAGCAAATAGGATTTTCAGGCCTCCCCCAGATTATAGCTTGTAGTCTGATACCCCAAAACCTGAAGCCTCTGTTTCAGCAGCTGCCAGAAAAGTAGCCATACTTCTCAGTTCCAGTCTTTTCACCCCAGCAAGAGTCCACAACCTTGGATAAATTGGTGAAGCAAGACATTGTGTCCTCTATTTTGTGCCTTTGGACACTTCTCTTAATTGTATGCTGTCCATTCAAAGAATCAGGTAGGGTGTTGCATACTGCTGAAGGTTTGTCTGATGCACCTAAGAGAAATTAATTAGTCAAGCCTTCACCCCTTCCACAGTTAGGAATCTGATGATTCAGAAGACCTTTTGCATAGCTGAAATAGCTGAAAGAGCTGCAGACTTTGGAATTGCCATACATCACTATTCTTGGCTGCATCAAATAACCTTTGAAGAGTATAGTAAAGCTACATTTATTGATGTACCATTTAAGGACCTTTGGGCCTGAAATTGACCAATATTTGTAGGGTATAAAGGAGAAGTATTAATCCTGTCGGCTGTACAGCTGACCTTTTCCCTCTGTAACATTGCTTTCCTAGAACTCAGCTGTGTCAGAGAAAACATTGTTTTCAATGCTTATATGATGGTTCAGGAGCTGAACAGTCCAACAGAGGTGCTGCTCCAACAATGATGATTCTCAGTGTTCCCAAGGATGGCAACGGTCTTCCATAGGATGTTTTCACCATTTTTGACACCCTTTACAACTGTGTTACTGTAGATGCAGTCAGAAGGAGGTTCTCACACCTCATCTCACAGTGGCACAGCACCTCTAAGGAGAGATGGATAAGGGAGATCATCAAGAATGGCCATTACATCCATTTCAACTCAATCTCTTCTTCACCACCCAGGTATACTCCTCCACAGAAGGCCATAGCAGAATTGGATATCCATCAGCTCCTCCTAAAAATAGCCATACAAGAATTTCAAAAAAATCAGAGAGGACAGATTTTTTTTTTTCTAGATTCTTGTTAGCTCCCTAGAAGACTCCGTTGCCTCCATCCCTTTCTGGATCTTAGCCATTTAAAATGACTTTGTCCAAACTGAGCCTTTTTGTATTGTCACACTGTAGTCCATCCTCCCATGACTACAAAAAGGAGTTTGGATATGGTCTTTTGAACCTTGAGATGTAGTATCTACGTTTAAAGGTTGAAAGGGCATTTGGGAGGTTCTTTCAAATCAGAATAGGGTCCAGTCACTGCCATTCAGTCTCACCTCAGCTCCTTGGGTGTTCACAAAATTTATGTCAGTGGTTTTTTACTATCTTTATCTCCATGGCATCAGGGTATTTCTTTGTCTGGATATCCATCTTCTATTTTACCAGTGAGAGAAGATTTTGTCCAGCACAGGGATCTTTTAATTGTTTTGTTTCCTAGATTAGGAATAATTGTGAGTCTGAAAAATACCACCTTATAGCAGCACAAGACATTAATTTATAAGAGCAGTGATCAATATTAAGGCAAGGCATGTGTGTCTTCCTTTGGACTGGGTACATAATATTCTGCATTTGGTTTCCTTCTATGTATCACAGACATAACTGCAGACCAGTGCTTACCTCTGTGCTCTTGGACTTTTGGCAGCCACAATGTGTGCTGTGCCTTATTTCAGACAATCCGATCTATTGAGGAATATTGTCCAGGTCTCTGGGGCATGTCAGCTCATTTTCTTCTGGTCACTGAAGTTGGACAGTCTTCCTCAAGGCATGCCTTTTCTTTTTCCTATACCATGAGACAGTATCCAGACAGACACCTCTGCTCTAGAGTTGACAGGTGCACTTCAATGTGCATTTGGCTCAGGGAGTATGATTGACCCAGGAGTCCTCACTGTGTATCAGTGTTGTGGAAATGAGAGTCATCCTTTTAACTCTCCATGTCCCAAGATGCCCTACCTGCTCCCTTGGACAGTACAGCAGTAGTCTGGTATGTTAGCAAACAGGGAAAAGCTGCAGGTCCTACCCTCTTTGTCAGGAGGTAGTGTGAGGGCACAAGTAGAGCAGAGCACACTGATTGGTAACCTATTTGTCTCCTCAGCTAGTTCCAAATATTAAAGTTTTTCTCATTGACCTTTCATATATATCAGTCAAAGCAGATATGTGCTGGTGCAAGATTGATGTTGTGGACTCATTTACGTTTTTCCTCCATGACTTCTGCTGATGTTTATCCAGAAGGTTAGGCTTCATCCAGACCTCAGTGATTCTGATTGCTTCATTCTAACCCAGACAATTATGGCATCTGCTGTTGAGATGGTTTTACCAATCACTCACTCCCATGTTACCCTTGACAAAGGGACTTGTGTTTCATCCACCTGTGAAGGCATATCTGAATCTAAAATCAGAAATCTAGTTCATCTATTTCTGTTGATTGCAAGGAGTCTGGATTTAATACACAGAGTAGTAGCCATTTTGTCATCTTCTCAGAAAGCTTCTACCCAGAAGAGATACAAGAATAAATGAAAGAGATTTTCCTTTTAGGCCACTAGTCACCACTTAATCTTGGCTCCTATTTCTGTAGACTTCCTGTGATGGTCAGAAAATTTTGATTCATGATCAAGTTATTCCTCAGTCAGAGTTCATTTGGCAACTCTCTCCTAAGTTTCATACTGACCAGCATTTATCTTCCTTGGCATTCCTTAAGGCGTGTAAAGCTGTTAAGTGTGTCTTCCTTTGCACACTTCCATTAGGGGACCTGTTCCTCTTTGGGATTTGTATTTTGTGCTATAGACTCTGACAGCCTCCATATGAGCCAGAGAAATGTGCTAAGTTGAAGTTCTTACATGGAAGACCCTGTTCTTGGTAGCAGTGGCTTCAGATAGGTGGATCTGTGAGTTTAATGGTTTGTTCGCTAAACCTCCATATCTAGTGTTTCATGAAAAGATAATCTCTGAACACCATTCCTTCATTCATGTCAAAGAACTGTGGCTGAATTTAATCTTATTTAGTGGGCTGATCTTTCTTGTATTTCGTTTGTCACAGCAATGGGAAGTAATCGCCTGTTTTGGCTAAGGCCTACTAGACAACATCAGTGTTGCTGCTGCTTGGTCTTCACTGAATCTTTGCTTTCCTGATTTCTTTGCTAATCTCAGTCTCCCTTTGAGGCTGCTGTCATAAAGGATATGTTTCAGAAGACTAGCTGCCTGGGAGGATCAGCTTAAGACTCTGTCTTGTGGAATTGAGGAAGACTGAGTCTCCTTTGGAGATATGAAAGCTGTGTGCTTTCTATAACATCAGATCTGCTTGGAGGGATTAGGCTTCATTAACTAGCATACTTTCAATCCTCTGTCTTCCTGACTATACAGAGGAAGGTATTTGGTGGTCTGTATTATAATTCCATTGTTAGCAAGTGGAGACTGAGGAGAGATACAGACACAAGGTATCATGAGAAGGAGAGGATGTATAAGCAGCATGAGAAAGTTTATTCACCAGTCTGCTCATGCACAATGTGGTATGTCCTTTTTGTTTTAGAAAGACAGAACCTTTCAAGCATTTCTAATGTTATGGTGATTGATATCAACTTTTATTTAACTTTATGTAGTCTGTTGCACAGAACAACTTGATCGTGTGGTTTTGGTGCTGGCAAGATAGATTGGAAATTATTTTTACATTTGTTTACCAGGAATGTCTGGCTGGACTGATAACCCATTTTCAGCAGAGGCCCGCGGAGAAAAGATCCAGTATAATAAAATGTAGCAAAGATGGATGTTGACTAATGAATAATACTATAGAGATATGTAGAGCAGTAGCGCTGACAAAAGTTCCACAGGAGTTGTATACAATATGACAGTGTACAATATACATTCCAAATTTAATTACACATAAAAAATATATACAAGATAGAACTGCTGATACCAAGTAGTAGACAGTTTTGACTTCTTCTTCTTTCGGCTTTTCCCGGTTAGTGGTCACCACAGCGGATCATCTGTCCACTCATGATTGGCAGTGGAGTTTTTTTTAATTTTTTTTTATGGTGTCGAGTTGCCAGCCCGGCGCCCAACCTTCCACAGAAGGCACGCACATGCACACACTCACACCTAGGGCCAATTTAGAGTGTCCAATTCTAGTATAAGCAAGGTTCCACTTTAGTCAATAATTATGATTATTATTTGTTATATTAATTATGGTGTAAATGGCTGTGACATTCAGATATGATTTCAATACCTTTTAGTTTTTTTGTGTGTGTACTAGGAGAGCTGATAGCTTTATAATAAGTACATATGGTTTCAAATTAAAATATGTCATTTCAAGGTTATTACTTCCCTTTATAGCAATTAACCTATCACAATTTCTTAACTGGGTAGTGCCTTTAAAAGTGGAGTTTAGAGGCATATAAAACTCAGGTTTAGCCTCTCTGTTTTGCTGACATGTTTGAACAGTTTTATGGTTAAACATCCGGCTAGAATATTTACCTTCATTATGCCATCTGTTGTGTGCAATGTATTTGTACTACTCAGATGCTACACTTCCTCATCTCCGTACTGTACAGCAGCTGCTCTGCCGAAGCACTTGATATTCAGAGCTACTGCTCTGTATTCTTGTTCACTCATTGGTTTCTCTTAATTCCTTTTTATTCCAGACTAAGGCATAGTGAAGTGTTGAAGGGCAGTTTTGTAATGATAATTTGTATTGCATAAACTAAATTCTTCAGTTTATGAGAGGCGACAAACAGATTACATAAATTAAATTGTATTGTTTCTGTAATTTTGTCCAGTTTCACTTTTCAAGCCAAATATGTGTCTATTATACTGGTGTATAGTGATACTCTGCCTCAAATGAATATATTTCGGAAGACCTGTACTTATTGTAAGTGCTTCCTTTCACTATGACTGTTGTTTTCTTTTTAAGCCAACAAACTCCATCCCTGCATTTTTCAAACATGTTGAAGTGGGTGCTTCTTATTACCTATACTGGTAATCAAAGAAAGTTTTCTGGATTGGTCTGCATCCTTCTTAAACATGACATGTTTCTGTGAACTTGTGTCATCCCCATGGCATATAGCTCTTCCAGTCTGTTATTAGTTATTTCTTAAAAAAAAAATGTAGGCTGTAAAATTGTTTAGGCGGGTGTATTATGTTAGAGACCTACTGAAAAGGTAACAGTAGCGGTCAGTAGACAAACGCTTAAAAGGAAAAGTGACATTTCTCTCATTCATTCAGCCTTTTGGAACAGTTGTAATAGGAGTCAAGGTCTGTGCTAATGTTATTTTACTGTGGCTTGTTTCCAAAGTAGACAAAGTGACTAAAATGTTAATAGCTTAGTTTTCAAAGCTCCAGGTGCACTAATTGAAATTTGCTGTTTTATGGGCTAGATATTTCCATCTGTTAAGTACACAATTGATTGTTTAGCCAATTACAATGTAATGTGCTCAGAATATACTTTACTTCAGTAATATTTTTACAGTGAAATTACTGCTTGCTTGCATTTATTTTAAAATTACTAACTAAAGGCACCTTCTGATTTTCACTTTTTGTGCATGGTTTTTGTCAGCATTAGTGGCCATGACACATTTTAAGTATCAGTAATTTGACAGAAGACCAGTGGAACATTGAGTATATCCTGATTATTCACTCCAGGGACAGCTTGGTAAGCTTGTGGTACAGGGCTGCTGGGTCACAGGTCATCTAAATGAAAAGCAATGTTTTGGTTTTCTTTTCTAAAAATAATTGGTTTACTTTACCATTTTCGGGACAGGTCTCAGAACTCACGTGAATGGCCTTCTGGTTTCTGAAAAGACAAAAGGAAAAAATGTACTCATGTAAACAACCCAGCATATAGACATATCTCACCCTCAAAGAATAAAGATATTATGCTTTAAAGATACTCCTGCCATTTCTAGGAGGTAGAAACAGTACTTCTCTTGGAGCTGTTTGGGTTGCTGAAGCATACCTTTAACCTCTTAACATTAAAAATCATAGCAATGGCATTTAAACTTCAAAACAGAGGGTCAAAAAGAGGAGGAGCATTTCTGTGTTTTTGTAATAGAAGGTGTGCATATGCTAGACCACCTACTGCTAGTGCCACTTATTGTTTGTATAGGCTTTCTGGGGACTTAAGGATGCAAATGAAAAATCCCACTGAAATTCAGAAGTTGATGTCACACAAGGAGCTGACTTGCCTTTCTTTTCATCCAGCTTTCAACAGAGGTCTTTGTTCTTGGATTCTCTTACTAGGTGCAACCCTGTTCCAGGAGGGCACCTATTATACTCTGGCCCAAGAAAGAATTATCTGCTGAATTTGGATGAAGATCAGAGGAATGAAGGGACCAAAAAATAGATAAAAAAAGTCTTCCACCCTTAGTTTTCATATGCCCTGGTTTTCAGGGACATCTCTGTTTTTGATTCAGAATGCTGATCTGTACATCCTGCTATTTGTGATTTTTCTGGAAGATCAGTAATGTTTGATGTCACTGAGTAGTGACAGAAATTGCACTTGGTGGCTCTTTATTTTTAAGTGAATGAATATTAATGTAAATTCGCTTATTCTGATGGATTTGTTAATTATACTAATCAAAATTTGGTTTACTTTGTAGCCCTCTGCCCCTATTTTTGTTTTTAATTTTATCCGGACTTGTTTTCGTAAGGAGGCTAAGAACTTTGCTTTCAGCAAGTCTAGGAAGAGAACATTCTCCTTCTCTACATCCCAGTATTCTGTAATTACAAAGTCTGAGAGTTTTAAGTTTCTTTCTTTAGGAACTTTCAGGGTTAACAAGTTGCTTTCCTCCATTACTTACCTCACTGAGGCCTTTTTCTTTTGGGAGGACTCAAGCATGATGAAGTTCACTATGGTATTACATTTCACATCTGTGCTTTTCAATCTAGATGTGACACAGTCCCTACTAAGACTGAACCCCAAGTTATTTCTCCTATCGAACCAGTCCTAAGGTATGCCACATTTTTTATACTGAAAGCAGCCTGCCTTAAGCCCCTTAACATCCAAGATGGCAGACTGTCACTGTTGCTTCTCCATGGAGACTTGAGATGGCTGCCATTCTTAAGATGCACTCCTTGACAAAAGCCTCATTAATGTATCCTCTTAGCATATGATACTGTAATCTTCACTTCGCAAAGTTTACAAACACAGCACTTAGACACTCTGCTACCCAGATATGGACACTATGGTCATGGGCCATTTTGCAAAGACCTGCACTTGTCTTCTACTTTTGGATTATAGTCTTTAATGTACTTCGGTCTTATAGTCTATTTCTGATCCACCATTATGGATCAGACTTTTGTGAAGGTAACTTCTCTGTCTGCCCCTTGAGAATGTTCCGTAGTGAATAAATTCCTCAAGGTAACGCAGCATGATCTTCAGGATTAGGTTCTACATTCCTGGGTTGGGCCAAATCTGTTTGAATGTAAGTCTGTAGATGGTTATATGGCTTTGTTTGTCTTTTTACTTGAAGAGCTGAAGCAGAAGATCTTGGATTCCTCTTAAGACTGAAATATTTGGTAGAGATCCCACTCGGAGAAGTTGCTCTGACCTTCCAAAGAGGGGGAAGTCTTTTTTAATTGTGGAAGGTATGTATATCGCAGTCTGCCTACAACAAAGCTCCTGCATTCCATAACAAACAGCCTTTTAAGTGGCAGCGTAAGCCAGTCAAATAACAGGCATTAGGTAGTATGTCCTTTTCCATGTTCTCCTGTCAAGTCTTTAGGTGGTCCATAGCTTTGAATTTAGCTTGATGGCAGTCTTGACCATTTCCTGTTGGAGCCAAGACTTCTTGTGAGAGAATGACTCTTCATGGTTGCATGAGTATGTAGTCAGTAACAAAGGATTCTTAATGTTTTTGCAGTAGTGTTTTAGGGTTGGGTTTAGATGTTGGTGTTACTGTTTTAAGGTTAGGGTTAAAATTTTGTGTGTAAGGATAGTGTTTTACTGTTAGGGCTAGAAATTTAAGGTTAGGTTTGGGGTTATGTTTTTGGTTTAGGGGAATTTACTTAGATTGCATTTCCTAGTGGGGGCATGATACTGAAATGTGCCACTATTTTTCATTTGGCACTAATTCACTCGGGCAAGCATACTTCATCTTTTTCCCTAGACAGACAAACTACGAAGGAGTTACCTTCAGTTGCTACATTTCTACAGTGCCAGTTTATTCTTTTGTTTGAGACTGTGTGCGTCATAATGTATTGCTAATCCAGTCATGGCACCAAATAAATTGCCTCTCATAAGACCATATTGTTTTCTATCCATTCAAATTGGCAGTATACTGTGGGTGATAATGTTGCAAATACAAATGGTGATGACTGCAAAACTGAGCTGTTTTTATATGAAGATGTTGCAGGGAAACTCTCTTTTCTCTGAGATGCTGTAGCCTTTCACTATGAATATTAACTAAAGAGGGCAGTGAATCCCTTGTATAGTGATGTTAGGTGAATTACCCCACTTATAAAAATCTAAATTTATACTCTTTCAAATTCTTTTTTTTTTCAAATTCTAGTAGAAGCTGACTTGCTGTCATTCTCATGAATAGTATAAAGCTACTTGAATCATTTAACTCCTTTTTAGAAAAAGGCTTTCCCGTTTATAACATCTCACAAATCCATTTTTCATTATACTGAAAAACTATCATTATGGCTTGTCTAACTAAACTTTATATTGCTGCATTATTTCTGCAGATAGTGTATTTGTGCTATCTTGATGATACTATTGTAGTGAATTAGTTACAGTTTCAACCCCATAGTTTAATAACAGTCTGTATTAAAAGATTTAAGTGGTTTCCATTTTACTTCTGTATTTATAGCCATCTCCTCTCTTTTCAGAATTCTTGCAAGAAATAACTTTTGTTTGTAATGTGCTTTGTGCATTATTGTACAATTTCTAGTGCACTGAAAGGGTTATAATCTGATAATCATAATAAGAACAGACTAATTTATTATCATTACTGAATCTGGTTCAGACTTTTGATTTACTCCCACTTAAGGTAGCAGTGACTGTTAAGTAGTCTTTTCACTTGCAGAATTGCTCTTTTGCACAATGTCATCTCCTCATCTTTTTTTATACCTAAGAACACTGAACAACATGTAACTGCTTGAATAAAGTTGTCATGTCTCTACAGACAAAAACAGCTGACTATACTTAAGTATCTGTTTTCATAATTAATCTTTGCTGTGCAACTTCGACTTTCTCTACTGAACTGATTTTTTGGCTGTTCCACTATTCTGAATTGTACAGCTTCCTTTCCCCAAGTAATGTGACCATCATCTCTTGCTGCAGTCATCCAGTGGATGTCTAGCCTGCTCCAGGGTATTTGCAGGTAGAGGTTATACTTCAGGTAGGTTAAGCCTCAGGGCAGAGATATGGTCTGATTGCAGTAGTCCTAGGGTCCTTTTTGGTTCTGTCATTACTTACAAATCCTTAAAAGTTGGATGTTTGTCCAAGATGTCCTCCAGTGAGTGAGTTCACACTTTCCTAATTCCTAAATAGCTTAAGTTCCAGAATTGTCTTATTTTGCTTTATTGGTAGTGATTGCAGGCACCAGGGTTTTTCATGCACTTGCAATTAGTTGTGGTGGTAGTCTGTCCCTAGGGCTGGTTAGTCAGCCTTGTGGAGCCCAGCCTTAGTCATTCTGATCTCACCTGCCTTAAGGTGCAGTGACCTTTCTTGACTACATTTCTGCCACACATTTACACATTCATTTAGACCATTCCTTCTTCCACAAGGCACACTGCCATGCTTATCGTTAGTTGTGATGTTACCTTTATAAAGAAGTCTGTTGCTATTCCCACATAAACTCTTACAGCTTATCTGTCTCTGGCAGTCATACATTACCTCCTCTTTCTCAGTGTCTTAGGAGTGTAAATGCTGGAAAAAAGGAACTGGTTCTTGCAATTTAAAAGTATCATACTTCAGCCATTTAACAATCTCAGAGTCTCTGCATGCATTGCACATGTCTCACCATGCTAAGCCTGTTTTTTCCCTCAGCCATTTTCTCCCAAATGCCAGATCATCAAGTTCTGGCATACCTGGACTTCTTGGATGAACCCATCATCTAGGCAGCCTGCATTTTTTTTCTCTTTACAAGTCTGTTTCCTGGTTGTTGCCTTGCTGTGCACTACTTCTGAAGTGAAGAATTGCAGTTCTAGACCCATTTCATCATGTGCGTGTCCTTCCTCATATGTACCACTCTGGCTAAAACGGCTAGCACTGTTTGGCAGTCTGTGTAAACAGCTGACCCAAATGTTCCTCTAGTAGTCTGTCAGCCACCACTAGGAATCACAGAAGCAAGTGTATTGGACCACTTCCCCACAGAATGGGTGAGACAGACTTAGCCACTCATTCTCATCCTCCTGAACTGGTTCTTATAGTGACCAAGTTACTGTTTAATCCTGGGTCACCTGAATTACTCTTGGGGCTTTAGTCCTGTGCACCACCACACTAAACCTTATCACTAATGAAAATAAGCACTTATCTTTTGTTTTATTCTTTAACTGTTTTATACACTTCTGGTTAACTAAAACAATATTTGCTGCATATCTGTTAAAACTGTGCAACTGTTTTTAGGCTTAGTGAATTGAATCCTTACCGCTGCTCTGATCTTTGTCTCCTTTTTGTTTTCTCTGCTTCTGTTCATTTTACTTGTTGCTGCACTTAAAAAAAACACTAGCATAGAGCTGAATCTAGTGCTTTTTTTGACCTTTTGAGCTTGTAGTACAGTTAATCTTTTGTCTAGAGAGGCCAAACTGTTGCTTTGTGAGAAGGAGTTTCAGTTTGGTCTGATCTGGCTAGAATTACTGTTACAAGGCTCTGTTTAAGGTGTTTTTGATTGGATAATTTGAACTTTGGCTGGTTCCCGTTTCTCTGCCTTAAATAGCCAGTGCTTAAACCAGTTTGTGCTTGTTTGCTCAAAGCTGCGGTGAGTTAGGCCTTCTGCTCTTGCTGTGCTGTTTTCCAAAAACCTGCTGTGAGACTACAAAAGATAAGTGCTTATTTTCAACTGTTTTCTGCACTTCGGATTAACTAAAACAATATTTGCTGCATATCTGTTTAAACGGTGCAACTGTTTTTTAGGCTTATTGAATTGAATCCTTACCTCTGTTCTGATCTTGTATCCCCACCCACCTACCAAACTGTTGTTGTGGTCTTAAAGCTTGGTGGCTCTTCAGTTGCCTAGCTCTACTTTAAATTTGATATTGGACATTCCTCCCAGTCCCATTGCATCAGCTCATTCTACTGAGTACAGCGAGATCAGTTGTGAAGGCCCACCCATTGCATCAACTCATTCTAAGAGTACAGTGTGATCAGTTGTGAAGGCCCACCCCTTTTGCTTCTTAACCTTGAATTATCTTCTGTCTCCTCACTTTCTACTTAAAAAAATATTCTGCCTCTTCCTACTTCATTTTGCTGCTTGTGCTTAGGTGTTCAACTGCATTTAGCTTTCTGGATATGATACGGCCTGTCAGTAGCCTGATTAAATTAGTGACAGTATTCTACATAATTGCTGCTTCATTTGAGCTGTTTTTACTGTTGTGATTTTGAGCTAGTTTATCATATTTGCACTGTTTTAAAGCAATTTACTGATTAACTGCATTTCATTACTGTTTAAACTGTTTTTCATTGCTATTTACTATAATTCATTACTGTTTAACCGCTGTTTACTGCATTTCTTTAACTGTATTTGCTCATACTGTGAGTTCTGTTTTTGTCTATATGTTGTTAATATGTGCTTTTTTGTGAGTTTTACTGTGTTCTTACCCTTAAATTAACTAGCATAATCTGGATACAAAGTTTGCTGCATCCAGAGCTGTTTTTGCCTTCTCTGTTTCTGGCAGCCATCTTGTGTTTGCCTTTTGTGTTTCTGGCAGCCATCTTGTGTTGATAGGGGCCTGTCTCCTCTGCTAGTGAAAGTAGCAGGGCTGCCTAGACCTTGTCTGGCACAGGCTGGTAAAGAAAGCAGGCACTAACAAGATTTCTAGATTTCTGTGTTACTAAAACATTCTATTTTTTGTGGTATTTAAACCCCACGTTTGAGCTGGTTTGGGCTTTTTTGCACATCAAGCACCACAGCTGCACTGTTTTTAACCCATTGCAAGGTATTCCAGCTACAAATTTTCCCTTAGTAGCACTCGTGTGATCATCTAGTAGTAGTCCTCTTAGATCTTCCACCCTTTACCCCCTTAGCTCTTTTTGGCCTCTCTCCCTCAGATTCTGACAAATATGTATGGGCAATTTCCTATGGTTTCTCCTGCCAGTCTGATTGATGTGGGCATCCTGAGACAGTGCAGCAACTGCCTTATGTACAGAGACACCACTCTACTACCACCACTTAGGAACACAATTTGTGAGAGTTGCAATTACATTAAGAACTTAGAGTCTATGCTCTCTCCTTCACAAGCCAGTATATCTGGCACAGAGAAGGTTGTCTACATAAACACCACACTTCAAACACCACCTACACCCACATATGTGGAGGTCATCAACAAAAGCATACCCAAACAAAAGAGACCTCTGAGGCAAAAAAAACACGCAAACTCCACTGCCCACCACACCACACATAGTCCACACACCTGTGTCCCACAACCACTAAGGCCTAAACATAAACCCAGTGTATTAGTCATAGGAAACTCCATTGTGAGACACATAGATGTGGCCCTCACTGGGCTGGATAAGGAAAAAGTCACAGTTAGTTGTTTGCCAGATGCCAGAATCCACCACATCACCTATGCACTCAAGTCTTTCAACAACAGATACTGTTATGATTCTATCATAGTCCATGTTGGTGTGAATGACTTGAGACATACCTCCTTGGACTATATGAAGAGAGACATGATCGAGCTCGCTGAATGTGTGTCCCAGGCAGGTATGTTCCTAGACTTAAGCAACATTTTACCATCACCCAGAATGATGCCTCAATACAAACAGAAAATGATTCACTTTAAAAAATGCCTTAGTTTCTGGTGTCATTCTAAGGGGATCCAGTACCTGACAGCTGGGAAGACATGATTGACCGACCACGATGCTTTACCAGAGAAGGCCTGCATCTGTCTCCCTTGGGCTTCAGGCTTTTGGCAAAGGGTTTTGCTTCCCCCTTAGTGCCTTTTTTAGGCAATGCCATGAGGTCAAAACTACCAACATGAAAATGTAATCAAAACACAAATTAAAGGTCATGCTGCTAAGCACTAGGAGTCTAAACATGAAACTGCACTCATTGCAAGCATTCTTAACCTGGAAGATGTTGACATTTGTGCAGTCACAGAAACCTGGTTTAAAGCTGCGGAGAGCATGCCAGGTTACTCATCCTGTCATACATTCAGACACCTAACCATGGGCAGCAAAGCAAAAGGAGGTGGAGTTGCAATATATATTAAAGACATACACACCTCCAAGCTGGTCAAACAGTATGACACACAGGAGACACTACAGGTACAGTTAACCATTGACAAGACCGCTATTCAAATCATAGCTAGCTACAGGCCCCCAGCTTTGACTCAAGATGCCCACTCCACCTATCTGGACCTCTTTGAATCTGTCAAGATTCAACCCTTTACCCTGATCTTGAGCGACTTTAACTATACAACCATAGATTGGAAGAACTACTCATGCCAAAACACAAATGCCCAGAGATTCCTTGATTTCATCAGTGCAAATGCCTTGGACCAGCTGGTCAACACCCCCACAAGAGGTGATAATATTTTGGACTTGGTATTAACCAACATGAGTAACCACTGCAGCATCCCTACAATGTCATCCTCCCTGGTAAGATACGACCACAATGCAGTCACTTTTGAAGTCACTATCTCCCCCATCACCCCCCCCCCCCAGCAAGAGTCAAACAAAAAAACTTCTCCTGAGGGAAGGTATAAACAATTTCACAGCCCCCTCCCTCTCCATAGGAACTGGCACATATGTCCAGACCTACATCAAAGTACTGTACGAGCATTTATATAGTTGCATGGAATCAAGAATACCAGACAGGACTAAACCATCCTCTTCAAGGAAGTGTAAACCTGTCTGGTGGACATCTGTAATAAATAAACTCTATAGTAAAAGAGAAAAATTGCTGTCCAGCACCAAGAAGGAGCGGGTGCCTAATTGGAAGCAATCTCTCCTTAGCCTGAACAAACAAATAAAAGCACTAGTAAAATCTTCCAAAGCAAACTTCAAGTCCAAACTGGCCATATCTACTAAAGACCGTCATAATGCCTTCTTCAGATATGTCTGCAGTCTCAAAGGAAGCACTCAGATCTGCTCAGAACTGATGGCCAAGAACACCACATATACAAAAGCAGTAGATATAGCCATCCTTCTGGCAGATAGGTTCAGTGAAATCTTCACTCCTCTGTCCCCCCATCTGGAAATTAGGATATCCCCAGCACCTGCCCCCTACCCCAATCTTTAGGGAGCAAGTCATCACTGCCCTCTCAAAGGCAAAAAATACAGCCTTCATGGGACCCGATAACATCCTAGGCTGCATCCTAAATGAACTCAGGCAGGAACTTGCAACACCATTATGCTCCCTATTCAACCAAAGCCTGAGTATCTGCTTCATCCCAGCTGAGTGGAGGACAGCCACTGTCATCCCTTTGCACAAAGGCAGAGCATCCACTGATCCAGGAAATTATAGACCCATTAGCCTAACTAGCCTGATTTACAAGGCCATGGAATGAATTGACAGTGACCTCATTAACAAGGACATTGGCAACCACCAAACACTCAATCCCACAGAATTTAGTTTCATCAAGGGGAGGTCATGCCTGTTAAATTTGGTCGATGACTTTGAGACAGTCACCAAAGCCATGGATGAGGTGAAGACAGTGCACACCGCCTACCTTGACCTGGCAAAGCCTTTGATACTATTTCCCACTTGGGTATAATAGATAAACTCTTTTAACTAGGCATCAATCTGTGTGTTTTCAGAAGGGTAGCAAACTGGCTTACTGATAGAACCCACCTAGGCAAATAAGGTAAGCCACCTCAAGCAGTAGACCTGTAATGAGTGGTGTGCTCCAGAGATCAGTCTTGGGGCCTCTGTTGTTTGGGATATATTTTTCTGAGGTGCAGGCCAAAATCAGTGGCTTTGGCTGACCAAGTTTGTAGATGACTGCAAGCCTGGGCACTGTCATCAATTCCCCTAGTGATGTGGACATCCTCCAAGAGGGTCTCACCCAAACAAATGACTGATGCCAGAAACATGGCCTCAAACTGAATGCTACATCATCATCCCCTGTAGGGAGACTAATGTTCCCACAAATTATCGGATTAATAAGAAGATCGTAAGCACGCAATCAGTTGTGAGGGACTTTGAGCTCCCAGGTTGATAGAAAACTGACGTTTGACCACCATATTGCCTCCGTTGTACAGAATGCTTTATACAAGGCCCACCTCATTAGTAAGGGTATGTCATCCAGGGACAAAGGAGGTCATAACATCCCTGTATTCTTCCCTTAGAAGACCCATTATTGAGTACATTGCCCCTTTTGGCATGTATCTCACAAAGCACATGCAGCAGCTGGTGAGACCACAGAGGTTCCTCACCAGGAAAATCCAAGGCCTCAAACATCTGCCCTACACAGACTTGTAAGGGCCTTAGGGCCAATAGCCTAGTAACTTCCTGTGATCTTGAAGTTAAGCTAAAGCTATTTATGCACCCATGGTATAAGTTCTTCTTAAAATCAGAATTGCATGTACTTACCATACCTCGCCCACTTATTTCAAATAATGCCAGCATTATCTTCAGTTGCAATGCTGGATTTTCTGTTTTTAACTTGGTATTTTGGTTATTTTTTTCTATCACAGAAATTCTTCTAGGGTCTGACATCATTGACAGTGAAGCACAGCTCTCAGGATTCTGTATATTTAAATAAAGATAGGCAGCACAGAAGTGCAGGTGTTGTGGCCATAATTCGGAGATGCCAGGCACTGACCTCTTCTGTCAGTCCAACTTCCATAGTTATCATTATAGGTAGTCTGTTTGTCTTTCATTATATATAAATGCTTGAAAAAATGTAACCTAGCTTATGTTTGTGTTCTGCCAGGTCTCCTTAATAATTATGTTGAGGACTCACTGCAGTGGCTTATGTCTGGATTTAAAGTTAAGTTGCAAAATGAAATTTCATTACTGGTCAGACACCATTCTTGGTTCCATTTTTGCATCTCACTTATACAGCTGTTTCGTTTGGAGCAACTGTATTATAATACCACAAGAGACAGAACCTCTGACAAGTGGATTCTTGTACCTGCACATGACAGTACTGCAGTTGATGACATTATGTTGTATACACTCTCAAGGAAAGATAAAAAAAATACTCTTCTTCCTGAAATCTCAGGAGATTTAGTTGCTTATATGTATAAAATCTGTAATCTGGACTTCACTCCTTTTCCCACCCTTCCCCTCAAATTTTTAGTTGAGTTTTTCATTTCTACTTTTCTTCCAGCCTTCAACAACTTAAACTGTACAAGGCAGTATAGGGTCTTCAGCCTCATCCATATAGGGTATTTTAAAAAGTTCTCCAAGTCTCATATATCCCACTGTGCTTTTCAAATTTCTCCCCACAACCACCACCACGTACATATAGCCAGATTGAGAACCCTCCTACAAGTTTGCTCAGGGACTTTTGTTTATTTAGTTTAAGTTAAACAGTGTTTATTAAACAACTTAAAAAGAAACATCTTCACCCCTGAGACTTTGTACAATATTCTGGATTCCTTAGAGGGCCTGTGCAACTGACACTGGTGTCATGTTTGTGCCCTTTCATTTTTGGCTTGGAGATGAGTGATGTTCTTTGTGTTTCACTGTTGGTCATCACCTTTGGGTTATCCCTGCTGTGCTAGCCCTCGGCCGGCCCGAATACCAGAGTCAATGTTTTTCTACGTCAGCTGCTGTCATGTGTAGACTGACGTCAGGTCATCAGTGCTATAAAGCAAGGCAGCTAACTCCTTTACATCAGTCTTTCTTGCCGTGGAGTCCGTAGCAGAAGCTGTTCGCAAGTGTGCCAGTCGGTCACTACCAGAGTTCATTTCACAGCTGAAAATGTCTAAAGCTAAGTACCCTTTTGGGATCTCTCTTTCTTGCATTAACCGATGTCTGAAAAAGTTAACAATTGGAAAGCAAATCCCACACCGAGACTTCCATTCTTACTGCGTTACTTGTTTAGGCCCAGACCACGACGTAGCCTGCTGTCAGTTCTGTGCCCTCTTCAACACTCAAACTATTCATCGGAGAGCTCTTATTTGTTGATAGCTATTTTCATCCTCAATCTTCTCATATGGCGTCAGTTAGCCAACCATCAGCAGAACCTCTGAAAAAGTGTAAGGATAAGGATAGAGACAGACCTCACAAGGCCAAGCCTTCTGACAACTCCTTTGCTAAATGGGTTGTCAGTACTCCGGAATTCAATGAGGCACTTTCGCAGCCCCCGATGCCTGATGCGATTGCCATGCAGGCCTTTACCAAGACCCTTTTGGAGTCCGGTATGCCACAGAAATCTTCTTCTTCTTCAAAGCCTTTGGCTGTCTCTGCCTCGGTTGGGTCTAGAGCCGCTAGGCAGGTACCGGATTCTGAGGATGTCGTTTGCACTAACGATTCCAGTCAGAAACTGACATCTTCTCACCCACCTACTGCTAATCTCAGACCGATGACTTCTCTTAGGCCTAGAAGCCAGGCCACCCCTAGGAAATCTTCCTCTAGCCACCATCTTCCTCCTGCTGCTCCACCCCAGGCCCAGATGCTTAAGATGGTGGAAGATCTTATTTCCCTTATCAGGGGCAGTCAGGCTTCAACTTCCAAAAGAAAAAGGCCTCCTTCTCCAGAAGTTTTGACAGAACAGGATTCTGAGGAATCAGATTACTCAGTCTTGGAAGAGGATCAGCAACCTCTTACTGTTTGAGGATTCAGATGCAGAGGAATCCATCCCTTCTGCCTCCCCACCAGAAGATTTTTCCTTTGGGGAAACCCTCCATACCCTCAGGGAACATTTCCAGTGGTAATCTCAGGACTTCCCTCAATCCAAGAAAATAATTTCTAGACCTTCCTCAGCACAGACCTATTGCCATCCCCCCTGTTTAGATGTGGTGGATGAAGTTTTCCTTTAATCCAGCTTAGCCCCAGATGCTCTCCCTCCTGCCCCCAGTAAGCCTGACAGGTATTATAGGGTACCAGACACCTACAAATTCCTGTACAGAACTCCTGCTGCAGACCCAGAGGTCATTACACAGGGCCCCAAAGGAGCCAAGGCGAGTTCAGCAAAGAACCCTACTCCTTCTGATATAGAGGCCAGAGCTCTGAACAGATGGGGTAAAAAGGTATACACCTCTGCAACATTAGCCATCAGAGCTCTCAGCTGTCAGTTCCATATGTTAAAATATCAACAACACACTTTGGAACTATTAAAGCAAAAAAATTCTACTTTTCCTGACTGTGCCAATTCTAAGGAGCTAGCAGATTTATTGCATTTTTGTTGTCAAGTGACTAGGCATTCTTTACACTGCGAATATGATGCATTAGAAACATCTAGCAGGGCAGCAGTGTCTGGATCTGTCATTCAGAGACATGCATGGTTGAAGGAACAACCTCTACCTGATCATGTCAAGTCTAAGTTAATTGATGTACCTTTGGACAAAGACCGCTTGTTTGGGGAAAAAGCAAAAGAGGTGCTTAAGAAAATGGAACACAAAGCTAAATCTATGCAAACAGTAAAATATTTTTTTCAAGTTCAACCACCTAGATTCAGCAGGCACTTTCCCTCTAAGTACTGGTCTTTTCCTGCCCCTAGCAGACAGGGGCAAGCTAAGCCCTGCAGGGACACACCACCCAGGTCCCCACAGCAGGGACAACAGAGAACCAAACAGCAGACTACATCCACTTCCAAGGCAGGGCATTCTAAGCCATCCCTTTATGGAAAAAACTCTCAATGACTCCCCCCCACCCCACCCTCCCTTTACCCAAAAGCTCGGAGGAAGGCTGTCCCTCTGCAAAGAAAATTGTAACCAAGGACCAATGGGTCTTAAAGACCATTTTTCAGGGATACAAATTAAATTTCTATAAACTCCCTATCCCCAAAGGGTACCCAGACTTGCCTCCAAATCAGTAGGCAGAGGGATTAAAACAAATGCAAACCCTCATATCCCAGGGGCAGTAGAACCTGTTCTCACAGATCAAGCAGGCCATGTTCCCACAGATCAAGCAGGCAAAGGCTTCTGTTCCAGGATATTCCTTGTTCTCCAGAAAGGAGGGCACTTGGAACCCCATCCTGGATCTATCCACTCTGAACACCTCCCTGGTGGTCCCCAAATTCAAAATGCTAACCTTGCAGCAGCTGCTACCTATACTGACAAAAAATGCCTGGTTAGTGACCCTGGATCTAAAAGATGCATACCTCTGTATCCCCATAAGGGAGTCCTGCAGAAAATTCCTGCGTTTCAGAGCATGCTCACAGCACTTTCAATTCTCTGCTCTTCCCTTTGGCTTATCTACTGCTCCCAGGGTTTTCACCAAATGCCTGGTCCCGGCCATAGCATTCTGCAGACAGAAAAACATTCAGATTTATCCCTATCTGGACGACTGCCTCATCCAAGCAGAAAGCAAAGAAAAGCTCTTGCAGGACTTACTCTTCGTAAAAAGCCTTCTCACTTCCTTGGGATTCACCATCAATGAGAGGAAATCAAAGCAGACTCCCTCCAGGAGTATCATCTTCCTGGGAGCTCTGCTAGACACAGGATCCCAAATGGCCTTCCTAACCCAGAGAAGCAGAAATTCCTCTCTACTTTTCTCAGCTGGCATCCCAAAGTCAACTCACAGCAAGGAAGTTCTTGCCAGCCTTGGGATACATGGCTTCTTGCATCCTTCTGATTCCTCTGCCCAGACTGCACATGAGGAAACTTCAGTGGTACCTAAGGAACCTTTGGTGCCAGCATTCTCAACCTTTGGAGACCTCCCTCCCTCTGACCCCCTGTATAAGGGCAGAGTTGCTGTGGTGGGCAGAGGCATGTGCCAAGAACCAGGGTCTCCCCTTCATCCTCCGCCCAACAGGCCAGATCCTCACCACCAATGCTTCAGAAGTCATCCTGGGGTGCCACCTAGGAGCAGGTGCACACAGGGCCTTTGGGATGCCCAACCCCTTCCCTTGCACATCAACCAGAAGGAAATGCTTTCAGTACAGAAGGCCCTAACTTCCTTCCAGACTCATCTCAGACCAGGGGTTCGCCTTGTCAAAACAGACAACATCACAATAATGTGGTACATCAACAAACAGGGAGGGACTCAATCTTACCCCCTGTGCAGGCTAGCCTTGAACCTTTGGCTGACAGCCTCATCCATGGGGATTACACCTTGTAGCCCAATACCTCCAAGGAATCAACAACATCCTGGCAGACCACTTAAGCAGACACTTTGTGGGCCCCCACGAATGGCAGCTCCATGGAAAAGTCTTCTGCAGAGTCACTCAAGTGTGGGGAAACCCAGAGGCAGACCTATTTGCTTCACACCTCAACCATTGGATAAAGAAATTTTGCACCAGGGTTTTCACCACCTAGAATGGAAGGTGGATGCCTTAACCTTCCCTTGGAACTCCCTCTTTGTGTACGCCTTCCCCCCTCTTCCTCTTGTTCCCAATGTATTCCTCAAGATCAGAGGGAGAGGCCCAAGGCCATCCTCATTTCTCCAGATTGGCCCAGGCAGCATTGGTACCCCCTCACATCTCATCCACCCTGGCAGCTTCCACAGATCCCAAACCTCTTGACTCAAGCAAGAGGGGAAATGCTGCATCCAGACTTGCAGACTCTCAAGCTGTCAGCATGGCTAATACTCCCAAGGTAAGAGAAGGGCCCCTGCTAAGCAAGCAGGTGCTGGACATTCTCACAGAGGCCAGAAGGCCAAGCACCAGAAGATTTTACCCAGGAAAGTGGAAAAGATTCTGCTCCTGGTGCCAGGCCAGAGGGGCCAGTTCATCCCTACCTGTTGTCCCCCTCATCTTGGAATATCTAGCGGAGTTACTGAATAGTGGTGTCTCCTCCTCTTTGGTTAAGATTCATACTTCAGCCATTTCTGCTCAGTTTAACACAGACCAGCCATTGTTCTCTCACCTTTTGGTTAAGCAATTCCCTAGAGGGGCTTCTAACATTAGGCCTCCCAGATGACTTCCCATGCCAGCCTGGGAGCTTAATTGTGTTCTGGAAAGACTGGCCCCCCCCTTTGAGCCTGCTGCCTCAGCAGAGCTGACATTCCTCTCTTGGAAGACTACCTTTTAGCTGGCCATCACTTCAGCCAGAAGGGTTTCTGAACTGCAGGCACTGATGACCATTGAGCCCTTCATTATTTTCCATGCAGGCAGGGTGTCCCTTAGGACTAACCCCTCCTTTATGCCCAAGGTGATATCTAATGTGAGACTCAACCAGGCCATTCATCTGCCTACCTTCTTCCCCAACCCTCAGAACAAGGGGGAAAGAATTCTGCACTCCCTGGATGTGCACAGGCAGCTCAGATACTACCTGGACTGTACTAAACCCTTCAGAAAAACAGACCAACTTCTTGTCAGTTTTGCCTTGGGGCAGAGGGGATGGATATCACACTGTATCCATTTCTGCTACAGATTTCATGGGAAACCTCCTCCTAAGTCTGTTCGCACCCATTCCACTAGGACAGCTACCACTTCCACAGCATTCCTCAGAGGAGTCCCCACCAGGGACATCTTGGAGGCTGCCACCTGGACCTCTGTCCATACCTTCACAAAGCATTATCACCTTCCTCTTTTCTCCAAGGCTAGGGCAGGGTTTGCATCTGCATTTCTGCAGGGCCTCTTTACCCCTGCCTAGATCTATTCACTATCCTACCACCTCTCTCTTCAGCTTTGGGAATCTTCCCACAGGTGATGACTGCAACAGTGAAACATGAAGAACATAGTACAGTTGTGTATACTTATCATAAATGTAGATGTTTGAGTGTATTCACTGTTGTAGTCCTGGTTTCCCACCCACCTTCCCCTTGTATCTTCTTTCTTTTTGGAGACATAAGCTTCTTGGGGTGGCTGTTCACCATCATGTCTTCTGTGTCTTATCTCCTGAGGCTTCTGTTTGGTTAGGGCAAGAAAAACATTGACTCTGGTATTCGGGCTGGCCGAGGGCTATCACAGCAGGGATAACCGACAGGTGATGACTGCAACAGGGAATACAGTTGAACATCTGCATTTATGGTAAGTGTACACAACTGTACTTTGCAGCTGCAGGCCTTTCAGTCATTTAACGTATCTTGGTAAGTGGAAGAGGTCGTTCATTTGTGCAGAAAACCACCCTGTCTGCATCAAAATCTGAGTTTTCAGGTGGTTCTTTCATCTCCATTGGTTAGAATTAATAAAGCCCTGACTGCAGTACAGGCACCTGTTGATGGTAGTTGAGCCAAGCTGGCTGCACACTGCTGTAATCCTTTGGAGGAGAGATGATTGAGATGTGTGGCCTGAGATTGGGTGTTAAGCTAACCAAGCCACTGCTTGCTGGTAGCTTTCATTATGGATTTGTGAAAGCAGTGTGGGCTTCTGGTGATACTAATCACACTCTTATGGGTAGGGTTGGCTGGGGGGTTAGCATCATTACAAGCATCCTCATTGCAGGGATGTTGGCACTGCTGAAAGAAGTGTCATGGCTGCCTGAATGACAGCGTCCTGGGAACAGCTCTCACTTTGACACTGGATGACATTCCTGATGTTGGGGAGCATATTAGTCATAACTGACTGGGAGAAGGCTTGATGGTCAGCAGGCACTGGCTTAAAAAAATGTATACTAAAGTGTTTTCAGGTAGTTTTAACCTACTTCACATACCTGTTTTATTTCATTCTTGGTTATTCCACAGTTAAGGTTCATGTTTTAGTATTTCTGTACATCATGTTCTTATGGGTATGAAAACTGACCCAACACAGGCCTGTCAAGGAGTCTCTTAAGAGAAATGTTCATCATATTGATTACTGACACAGTAACTATAGCTGTACGAGTTATATCCTGCCAAGGATATAACAGCCATCCACTTTGTCACCTTCTGCTGCCCAGACTGTGTGGCAGCTTGAGATGAGCTGACTAAAGAGGCATAATCTTCAGCTTTACCACTGCTGAAGATTATACCTCTCTGAGGCTTCTAATGATCAATTGTCAGCTTATGCTCTTCCCTTGCTGGTGAAATCAGTTCCTTTTGGGGGAAGAACCTTTCATTCAATATTTTTTATTATTAATGCTGTCATCATAAAGATTTTAAAGCTCAGACTTTGTGTTTTAACAGACTGTCATAAAACTGTACTGCACTTTTAAACCAGAGCACTCTTTTTCCTTTCAGTTAAAAAGTTGTTTAATGCAACTAAAAACATTTTCTATGAAGATACTTTGTTTGTTTTACTAGGTGGGGTTGTCAAGGTGTTTTTAACATGTCGGTTTGTGAAATGAATGACTATTAAAGACTTTTAGTTTTTACCAGCATTTGCTGCTTGTTTTACCCATAAACAGGCACCATTTTCAGCTTAACCAGGGAACAAACTGTCGGCCCATCAGTTGTTACTTTTTCTAGCCACAAAAAAAAAAAGTTAAGTAAAAAGTCTTTTACATCACAGGCAGGCCAGCAGTTTGCCTCAGCTGCAGGTGGTTGACTGTGCCATGGCCATTTGTTGTACCTTAGACCACTCATCTGAGTGAGAGAAGAGGGAGAGGTAAGGCTTCCCTGTCAGACTGTTGTGCCCATCCCTGGGGAAGCTGCTTGCCATTAGTAGCACAGTTGGTCCCATTTTCCTGTCAAAAAGAAACAGAAGACTAAGCATGGATCTCCTCCTCCTCAAATTTCCTTAGATGGGGGTAGTTTATTGGGTCTGTCTCGGGGTTTAATTCAGGCTGTTGATCCTTCTTATAAAGTAGTTTCTAGTAAAAGAACACTGAGGTTTCTCAGTCTCTCAGAAAATACTATGAGTCATTACAGAAGGAATTTCCAGAACTTACATCCATTCCTCCAATTCTGTCAGCTTTGAATGATGTGTTGTACTGCCTGCAGGTTTCCCCGACAGTCAGCTAGTTGCCCCTGAAAAGGCAGATAGGATATATAAAGTTCCTCATTCTTTTAAGTTTTTATACACTCTTCCCAAACCTGATCCAACAGCAATGGCTTTAGTTAATCTTTCTGTTACTAAACACTTAGTTAATTCCAATCCTACTCATTTTGATAAGGATGAAAAGATTGATAAAGTTGGGAAAAATGTATGTTTTTGCAACTTTGATTTTCAGAATTTGAAATGTTCGCGATCATATTTTAAAGTTTGTTTTGACTGTTTGTGAAAGTATGAGGAATTTTTATTTGCAGTTTCTTCTTGGGGGGGAAAAATCTGCTTTAAATAATTTAATTTCTTCCACTGTTCAGTTCACTACTAATTGTTTACAGTGCATGTATTACTCTGTTGATACGTCTTCAAAGGCTATAGCCATTGTTATTTTATTGAGGAAGTTTGTATCTGTGTGTTGTCAGAACCTCACAGGTGTTAAAATTAGATTTTCAGTTCTTTGGATAGATTCAGTTTTCGGCACCTCTGCTGCAGAGGTGATCAAAAAGTGTGATGAAAGGTGTATTCTGATACAGAGAATCTTAAGATTTTTCAGCCCTCCTTTTCCAAGTTATTCATTAAACCCTTATCCAGTTTTATTAATAAACCAAATAAATAGTCTCAACAAAATACAAGTAAACTGATGTTTAAAAAGAAATGGAAAGGGGGTTCCAAGAAGAATTCTGGAAACTCCCATAACCAAAGACAGTCTGATAAGTCAGAATGATCATTTAAGAGACTTTGCTGCCCTCTCCCACCCATGCAGCCCATTTTTCTTCCTGAAAGTCTGAGTCTCCAGTTTGGCAACAGATGTTTCAGATAAATAGGTTCTGAAGATCACTAATGAAGGTTACAGATGGCACTGGGAGGAAATTCCTCCTTTCCAAGGGTAATTCCTCATTCTCCAAACCAGACTCTTTTGTTTCCACCTGCTCTCTTCATCACATGCTGTCCCAGGGAGTGATAGAACAAGTTTCCCCTTCCCAGGTGGGAAAGGAGTTTTATTCAAAGATGTTTTGGTGCCAGTTCTGGATCTTTCTTTCATAAACCTGTTTATGATAGTGCCCAAATTCAAAATGGTGTCACTTCACAAAATTTCAGGCTTTTCTTAGGTTTTTGTGTCTGGGTCACATTATCAGGTCTCCGCTTTATCCTTTGGACTATCCACTGCACCAAAATATCTAGCTCCAGTTACAGCTCATTGCAGGCAATAGGGTATCCACATTTTTCCATATTTAGATAACTTGCTTATCTTTGCAGAGTCTTTTTCTTTCTTGAGTGAGAGATGATCTGCAAAAGCAAGAATTTCAATGGAACATTCAAAAGTCTTTCTTGACTCCTCACAAGTTACGTTTTAGGATTTCAGCTAGTCATCACAGTTCTAAGATATTTTCTTCCACAGGGAAAATAGATCTATTTCTGTAGTTTTTCACTTAGGCTTCAGTCACTGTGAGGAAATACCTCAGGATTTTGGGTATTATGGCTTCTATGATTTTCATGACACCCTTGACAAGACTCCACATGAGAAAGATACAGTGATTTCCGAAGTCTCTTTGGTTTGTCAGAATGGAAAGCATTTGGTAGATACAAGAGATATCCCTAAATTCAGGTTTTCGCTTCTCCGCCTCTGTTCTAAAGCCGTCAGTAACCACAGACACCTTGAAGTTTGGGGAGCAGTTTCTGGAGGGATAAAAGTGCAAGGTGCATGGCACAATAAACAAAGATGAAAGCACAAAAATATAAATGAGATGCTTGCCCTGACCAAGGCACTCAACTCTGTGAATCATCGTTGGCTCCTGTGAGCTCCTCACATTGTTACAGACCATGCTACAGTCATATGGTAGGGAACCAGGTTGTATTTCCTCTGCAGACCAGCCATGTTAGTTTGGTGAATATCTTTACAGCACACTCTCCCTCTGCAGGCATACTACATTCAATCAGTGCAAAGGTCTGTGGCAGACAAGCTGAGCAGGACAATGGCAGATCCTCAGATCTGCAGTCTTCCAAGATTTGATCCAACTGTGGGGAGTTTCTCAAGTAGACCTTGTTGCCTTCTCTCTGAACAGTCAGATGGCAAAAGATTCTGCTCCACGACTCCATGCAAGAAGGCCTGGAAGACAGCTGCCTTCTCTTTTCTTTTGACAGGAATGTTCCTGTATGCTTTTAGACCATTTCCACTAATATCCAGGGAACTTCTGAAAATTCAGAAGGAATCTACAGAATCATTCTGGTGACTCCCTTCTGGCTCAGACAATTGTGGTTCTCCCTTCTTTTGGAAATGGCCAGGGGCAAATACCACAAGCTTCCTCACAGACTGAATCTACTCACACAAGAACAAAGGTGTTTGATGCACCCTGTCACCAATCAACTTCAGCTGACTGCCTGGATGATAAGGTTTTATTGTCTTTAGGTACCTGTAAATTGAGGAAGTGCATCAGGTAGTAATGGAAGCAAGAAAACCTGCTACTAGAAAATCATATATTAGCAAATGGAAAGGTTGTTTAGCTGGTGCCAGTAACATAGCTATCATCCATTCAGTGCTAGATGTTCTCTAGTTTTACAATATTTGATTGAGTTAGTATCTTATGGCCTTTCATACTCCTCTGTCAAGGTTCATTTATCGGTCATTTCACCATGCCTGCCCCCAGATCCTCCTTTTTCAATGCATTCTCATGTCAAAATGTTTTTGAAAGAGGTTTTGTTTAAAGGGCCTACAAGAAAACTTGTGGCCCCTTGGAATCTTAATTTTGTGTTTAAAAAGCTAACACTCACTCAGTTTGAACCAGCTAAGCTTGATGAATTGAGATTTTTAACATGGAAAACAGTTTCACTGATTGTTCTGGCCTTTGCAAGAAGGGTGTCTGAGTTGCAAGGTCTTGCAGTAATTCAAACATATCTAATTTTCCACAGGGACAGGGTTTCTTTGAGAACTAATCTTTCTTTTATGTTTAAAGTGGTATCCAAGTTTACTTTAAGCCAAGCTGTCCATCTCCCAGTTTTCTTTCCTGAACCCAAAAATGAAGAAGTGATACTCCATACCTTGGATGTCCACAGAGAATTCAGGTAGTATCTTAGCAGAACTACATTTTTCACATATTCCAATCAATTGTTCATTTCTCATGAAGGGGAAAAGAGATGACTTTTGTCAAAGGGGACTATTTCCAAATGGTTGGCTTAAGGCTATTACCTTTTGTTATACTCACCACAACAAAACTGTTCCAGAAAGGGTCAAGGCCCACTCTACCAGAGCCTTGGCTTCATCTATGGCTTTTTTTGGAAAGGATGGATTCTAGAAGTATTCTAAAAACTATAACTTGGTCCTCTGTACATAGTTTTACAAATCACTATAAGCTTGATTCCTTTTCTAGGTCTAGATCAAACTTTGCAGGAACCATTCTCCAGAAGCTCCTTGACTCTTCTCCTTCCACCTCCAAAATGTAGTAAGCTAGGGTAATCTACCCATACAGCTAAGGCTACTGCAGCAGTGATCAATATGATGAACATAATACAGATGTAGTGTAAGTAAACTTACCATGACAGTAGGTGTTCAAATGATCATTGCTGCAGTAGCCACGCTCCCTTCATCCCCCTTGTTTTTTGGTGTGGTGTTTACGTCATGTTTTTTTTTTTTTTTTTTGTTCTTCCTAGCATAGTCCTTTCAGGGCTTAGTCTCCCTGACTGTTGTCAGGAAAACTCTAAAAAGCTTGGCACCCTAATTTGTCTTTTAGTCAGCTCAGCTCCAGCTGCCAGACTGTTTTAGTGCGCAGAAGATGCCCTAATGATTTGGAAACTGGCTGGCTGGATCTAACCCATATAGATAAGGTCACCGCAGCTGTGATCATTTGAACATCTACCGTTATGGTAAGTTTACTTACACAGCTATACTTTCTGCATCTTTTACCTGTTCTCATCTGTGGATTTTAACTTCATTACTGATGGACTTAATCAATCCCAGTGTAAAACAACTGGTTTAGCACATTTATTGTCTGTCTTTTTGAATGTTTTTTATTTCTTGCAGGATCTCAGAGTTTGTAGGTCCTTATTTGCAGGTAGCCTCACTTGGTCTTTCACAAAGATGGGGTTCCTTTTGGACTAACCCATATTTCCTGTTAAAAGTGGTCTCAGAACTCTCCCTAAACATTTCCATTCACTTCCCTGTTTTCTTTCATCTGGTATAATCTGGTAGAGGGGAGTTTTCATACCCTTAACATGCAATCCCAGCTAGGTTATACGTGAAAACAGTGTATGACTTCAGAAGACCAGTGCGTATATTGTTCACTCAAATAGGAAAAGCCTATCACTGCCTAAAAACTGCTTAGCCACATTGACTTGCATTATTTTTGTCACTAGTTGTCTAACCTTTTTATGTCACTTTGATCAAAGGCTACTCTGCCAGATATGTGGCTAATGTTATTTCTTTTCTCAAGAATGGCTTCATCTTGGACATTTCCATCACAACCACATTGTTGTTGATTTACCAAGCCCTACTGCATTAACCATGATTCCTTGAGTTATACATACTTTGGGCATCTTATTTTTTAGTACTATGCTTGTTAAAATGTTATGTCACTTTTATGTCCTGTCTCAGAGAAGGTTGATGGATACTTCTTGGACCTTTTCTTACTTGTTCCCCTTAGCAGAAGACCCATCATAACGAGATTTAACAGATATAGAGTACTCATCATATCTTTTAATATTTTACAGGATTCTCTGTAGTAGATACCATTATCCGTTATCCTCTGGTCATCTACATTTGCTTGGATGGTCCTTTTATCCACCTTTGTGAATGGAAATCTGTGTAAGCTTGGTGAATCTGTAATGGTATATCATTGTTTATGTATATCTTTTGGGTCTGGCTGCAAAGATTCTGTGGAGGGCAGAGCTTTGAGGAGTTTAGGATTGGATGCAAGCAAGTAAACCCATTGTGTGACACCACCATGTGTGTTATCGATCTGATTCATGGCACTGTGGCACATAAGAGCAGGAGGCGCACATGCCTCCAGCACATAGAATGTAGAAAATGCAAGGCATAAAGCAAAAGATTCTCAAGGCTGAAATGTAAACCCTCATCCACTGTAGAGGGCCAGTTTTGATTATTAAGTGATATGGTGAGCATTCAGATGCCAGTAAAAATGGATGGTTATTGTTCAGGAAAAGAGAAGAAATGTTACCTCTATTTATAAATGTTACAAGAAGCATACTATGTATTGAATGAATACATTAACTACATTAATGAAAAGCAAGGCACAGTGAATTACAACCAGAAAACACCAAATACATTTTTTTTAAGACAACGGTACAACACTACCCATTTGCTGAATTTTGTTCTGTAACCTCATTACAAAGTTCAAGATTAAACAGTAAAATTGTTTTCACTGTTTTAATTTCTGTGTTTCCTGGCTTCATTACTACAGTGGGGCTTGACCTTCTTAACTGGTTCTCATATTAAAATAAGTCAAGTACTCAAATGCTTTGTGAGTTGGTTGGTAATGAAGTGGTCAATATCTCTACGGCATACTTGTGGTTTGGTTTACTGGTCAACTGTTGTTTTAGCTTGGAGAGTTCATTTGAGTGAGTGAGTGGAGTAGGGAATTGGTAAATGACTATTTGAATTTTTGTTTCTTTAAGTGGCTAGTACAGGTTTCCTTCTTTCATTTGCAGTCAGAGGCTGAGTGAAACACAATGGAGTGTGCGTGCTGACCATTTTAGCAGCTGTCTATGGAAGAAAAAGGATGGCTTTGCAAGTCACTGACTTGTTTTATGCTGTACATTCACTTGAAGAAATTTAGCTTTGCAGGTACTGTGTTAAGTCGCTGGGGGTGTACAGGGTACAGTCCAGATCTGAGGTTGTTAGTGTCTGTGGGAGCAGAGGGACAGCTGAAGGAGAGAGGAATGAGTAGAAGATGCCATGTAACTTTCCTTTGATGTTGGGGGGGGGATGGGGGCTGCTTTATTGGCTGTTGGTCATCGCTATAAGCCACAGCTCTCAGAGTAGTGCTTGGCAGGAGGGCTATCCAGGTGGCATTGGAGGGAATGCACATATTTACCTCCTGTTTGGCTCCAATACACACCACACACATGGTCCCAGAAAGAAAAGTTAGGGAAGAAAGGGTTATGATCATGCCTGCTCAACCTGGTTGACTTCTTTGAGTCAGTCACCAGAGCTGTGGATGAGGGTAAGGCAGTTCATACAACCTACCACGATCTGGCCAAGGCCTTTGATACCATTCCCCACTCAGGAATTATTGATAAACTCACCAAACTAGGCATCAACCCCCTATATCACTAGGCGAGTTGCAAATTGGCTCACAGATAGAACCCACAGTGTGAAAGTAGCAGACTCCCAAGTCAGACTGGCAACCAATCACAATTGGAGTCCCACATGGATTGGTCCTGGGACCTCCCTTTTTGGCATCTACTTCTCAGAAATCCAGGCCAACACAGAGGGACTCTGGCTGACCAAGTTTGCAGACAACTGCAAGCTGGGGGGCCATTATTAACTCCCCAAGTGATGTAGACATCCTACAGAAAGGCCTCATTGAGACCAATGACTGGTGTTGAAACCATGGCCTTAAGTTTAATCCCAGAAAATATCTCGTCATCCCCTTTGGGAGAACTCGGTTCCCACTAATTACCAGATTGATGGGAGTCCACTGAACACTGAAGGCATTATAAGGGATCTGGGGACACAGGTTGACAGCAACCTCTCCTTCAACCACCACATTGCCACTGTGGTCAGAAAGTCCTTCTATGTGGCACCTCTAATTACCAAGGGTTTTGCATCCAGGGAGAAAGAGGTCACCATCTCTCTCTCTACTCTTCCCTCATTAGGCCAATCGAGTATAATGCCCCATTTGGCATGTACCTCACTAGACACATGCAAAAGCTGGAAAGGCCACAAAAGTACCTCATGAAGAGGATACTAGGCCTTAAACTCATGTCGTACACGGAGAGACTCAAAAAACTCCAGTTATTCTTTGTCTCATATTGTCTACTAAGAGGCGATCTCTGCTTGATTTACAGTCTGACCCAGCTGTGTTAGAAATACTACATTTAAAGAAATCCCATCTCTCTGCACCACACGCTCCAGAGACCTCAACCTCATTACCACAATCAACAGAACATGCTGGAGGGACAGGTTCATAATCCAGAGACTGCCCATGCTCTGGAATAGACTTCCCATACATGTCAAGCAGACCACCTCACTGGCCCTCTTCAAAACAAATCTTGATGAGTGGATGGAAAATAGAAAGTTCACCTCGGGATCACTCCAGTGGCTCTACTTGATAGAGGCACTGGGAATTAACGTCGGGAGGCACGATGTCAAGGCACTTCTATGGGCTAGGCTTGTAAAGGCTCCAGGGCCATTACCCTAGTACACACCTATGAACCTATGAGATAAGCTGATTAGTTGCAGAAGTCTGCACATTTCCCAGAATATTTCTTAAGCCATTTATTACAGTTTATTGACTGGCCGTGTCCATCTGTCCTTTGCTGAACAGATGAGGAGAACATCTCTACAGCTGCTTTAATGCTGTGACAAAGCCCAGAGTAATATGCATCTTTGTGGGAATAGCGTGCTTCAAATACATCTGTAAACAGCCAGCTGTTACTGCACTTGTACTGCAGAGGTTTACAGTCTTAGAAAAGCATTGCTCTAACATAGCACAAGTGGTATGAAAAAGCACATAGTCGCCAGCAGCTGTAGGGATAAAGGGTAGGCCTAGGTAAAACAGCTTCCCAGCCATCAAGATTGTAGGATAATGAGCCGACCTTCTCTTCTCTGGTGTATGAAGATTAGGGAGGGGCATTAAGACCAGGCTAATGGGCTGTAGGAGGTAACAAAAAAATGAAAGTTAGACAAAATTTGCTGCTGCTAAAGTATTTTAAATGATCTGGTAAATGTATACTTTTCAGTGTACATTAAGTTAAACTGCTACCACAAGGGAAAACATGATGTTGTCTTCCAAATAGCTTCATTTAATGTATAAAATTATGATTTGGTCTGTGATCGTAACCAGATTATGACATGTGTGAGATATGGATGCCAAGAATTCACCTCAAGAGCAAGGCCAGCTAAAACACCTATTAAACCCACATTACTTTTTTTACCAAGTGGTCTTCTCTAGCAAGCAAGCATTAAAACTTGTAAAATGGTAGGTTTTGGGTATATGAATTATCATATAATGTAACGTGTGATAATGCCTTTTCACAGTTCAGTAATCGTGGCTTTCTTTTTCTGTTCTGGATGGTGTCAGTCTCAAAAGATTTTTTTTCTTTTTCCTAGTCTGCATTTAGTTGACAGATTTTGTACATAGGATCATAGGAGATTACTAGGCTATCCACCCAGAGGTCATTTTAAGCATAGCCGTTTCAACCCAATGTAATACTGTAGAGGCACTAGTCAATAGCCAAGATTGCATTTAGTGATGACTGCCAATATCCAGGATGGTTGTGGGCACTATCCCCAGTAAGAATCTACGGTGTCCCATCCACTAATCCAGGTTCCTCTTGAACTGTGTCATATAGGTGCTCTGTTTCACATGAATTGGTAGCCTTTTCCAAAGATATGGCAGTCACTGGGAGATAAATCTTTCCCCTCCAGCATGTCCTGTTTAAGTTGCAGGCCATATTTAAGTCCCTGGAATGGGTAGCCCTAGACCCATTTGATTTATGGATATTCAGTAAGTTCATTAGGTTTGGGTCTTGGATTGTTGTGTAGGCCAGACATAAGTCTCTCCTAAGAAGTCTATACAATACAGAGTATAGTGACAGGGATTTTGGTTGATCTGTGTAAGGCACATGCTGGAGGCCCTTGACTTTTTGTTTGAAATCTCTGAGGTCTCTCTAATTGCTGTAGATGCTTAGTACGGTACATACCAAATGGGGTGTTAAACTCAATTTTGGGCCAGATGAGTGCCGAGTATAAGGGGGTTATAACTTCTTTTGCTCTCAAGGCGATGCCTTTACTAATCTAGTGAGCTACGTGGAAAGCTTTCCTTACAGTAGTAGACACGTGGTGGTCAAAGTTAAGGTCACTGTTGACCTGTGATCCCAGGTCTCTCACCACTTCATGGGTACTTAAGGGTATTGTTATTGATTTGATAGTGTGAAGGGACATTGTTTGTGCCAAGGGAATGTTGATGCATTTCTTTGCATTCAGTTGGAGACTGCGACTAATACACCAGTTGTTGCTCTGTGTGAGACCATCCTGGAGTATGTTGACATCATTTGGGGATTCAGTGATTGCACCTAGTTTGCAGTCGTCTGCAAACTTGATCAGCTACAACACTTTAGTTTTGACCTGAACTTATGTGAAGTATATACCAAACATTAGGGGGCACAGCACTGACCCCTGTGGCACCCCACTTGTAACAGCTCTGCTGGGTGATGTGGAGTCATCTTCTTTGACAGTGTGTGTCCAGTTTGTGAGGCAGTTGACAAACCCATCTTACAACAAAGGGGTTTACGTTCAGTTTGCGAAGTTTTTCGGTGATGCCTGAATGTGGGATTGTGTCAAAAACCTTTGCCAAGTCGAGGTATGCTGTGTGCACAGATCTGCTTTCATCAGTGGCCTTGGTCACTCATTCAAAGAAATCCACCAGATTTAACAGGGAGGATCTGCCCTTCACAAAGCCGAATTGGGAAGGATCCAGGATTTCGAGGTCACCTATAACTTTGTTTATGAGGTCCGTAATGATACGTTCTGTGGCCTTACAGGTGAGGCTCGTCAGGCTTATGGGTCTGTAATTCCCCGAGTCTGTTACTAGGCCACCTTTGTGGAAAGGAATAACTAGCTGTTCTCCATTCTGCAGGAAAAAAGCTTGTGGTTATGCTATGATTGAAAAGGGTACTTAGTGGTGATGCTAGTTCATGTTTTAGCCTGTTTAGAAGACAGCCTGGGATGTCATCTGGTCTCACAGAGGTTGTGATGTTCATCGTGTTACACTGCTGCAGTCATTACACTTGGGTTATCCTGCCGTCAGGCAGTTCCCCAGTTGGCCTGAGTTCTAAAGTCTTGGTCCGGCGTCGGTTGCTGTCACCTCGTCCCTGACGTCAGTGCGACAGGGTTATATAAGATGCAGCCAATGCCATTTTCTTCAGTCATACTTGCCACGCGGTGCCCAAAGCAAAAGCAGTTCACAAGTACCGGTCGGCCGTCTCCTGAGATTTTCATTCCGAATCCAGAACCGAAGTCTTCTACAAAGCTAAGTACCCCGTTGGGGAAACTTTTTCTTGCCTCAGACCAATGTCAGTAAAAGTTAATAACTGTATTTCTTGTGGGAAGCAATTACCTCATAAGGATTTTCATTCTTATTGTATCCCATGCCTAGGCCCTGACCACGACATCACTGGTTGTCGGTTTTGTGCTAGGTTTAACAAGCACACTATTAAACGTTGGTTTGATTTTGCCCGATATTATTTTGGTAGAAAATTCAATTATACCATGCCGTTGGAACTTCCGACGACCGGAATACACAAAAAGCGCAAAGATAAGGATAGGCATCCGAGGCCCAAAACTGACGACGAAGCCTCCTCTAGGCCAGTCACCAGTTCTCCGGTTTTCAGTGAGGCGCCTTCGCAGCCCCTGACTACCGCTTCTGTAGAACCACAAGCCGCCTCTGACTCCCACATGGAGATGGCTGGGCCTTCGGACGCAAAAGTTCTTCAGCCTACTGAGACTAACCTTTCAGAGGGATCCGGAGTAGCTGAGCAACCCACAGCTACAGAGGATGTCTTCAGACCTACTCATTAAACCCTCAGCTAAGTCTAAGCCTCCTTTAAAGTCAAAGAAACAAATACAGCATTCTCCAGGACAGGCCTCCATGCCTAAGAAACAAATGCTCAAAATGGCTGAAGACCTAATCACTCTGATCAGGGGGTCCCATCCCCCTCCTGATAAAAGGCCTAGACAAGATGCAGACTATGACTCATCCGACCAGGTGTCCATCTCTTCTGATTCATCCTCAGACCTAGGATACTCTTTACCCCTTATGAGGATTCTGATGCTGAGGAATCTATTCCATCAGCCTCACCGCCTGAGGACTACTCCTTTGGGGAAACCCTACATACCATGAGGGAGCATTTCCACTGGGAAGGCCAGGATTATTCAGAATCCAAGAAGAGGTTCAGAGACTTCCTTTTATTACCTCAACACAGACCCCTTGCTATTCCGCCAGTGTTGGATATTGTGGATGATGTGTATACTGAATCCAGCTTAAATCCTGATTCCTTACCTCCAGCCCCTGTTAAACCTGACAGATACTACAGAGTCCCTGACTCACATAAATTTCTGTATAAAAGCCCTGTAGCTGACCCTGAAACTATTTCTCAGGGACCCAAAGGAGTTAAGGCCTCATCAGCCAAGAATCCAGTCCCCTCTGACAGAGATTCCAGAACATTAGACAGATGGGGAAAGAAAGTATATACGTCTGCAAAATTAACAATGAGAGCCTTAATTTGCCAGTTTCACATGCTAAAATATCAGCAATTTTTACTGTCTCAGTTAAAACAAAAAATGCTTCCAGAATCAGATCCTCCTAATTTTAAAGAAATGCAGGATTTATTGCATGCAGCTGAACAAGTGGGAAAGCATACTTTGCAGTGTGGTTTTGATTCTCTAGAGGCCTCCTGCAGAGCAGCAGTTACAGGCTCTGTCATTAGAAGACATGCTTGGTTAAAAGAACATATGTTACCAGATCATGTTAAAGCAAACTTATTGGATGCACCTTTGCAGCAGGATGTGTTATTTGGAGTTAATGCAGAAGAGGTACTAAAGAAAATGGAGGATAAGGCAAAATATATGCAAACAGTGAAGGATTTCTTACAGGTTCAACCTCCTAGATTTAGCAGAAACTGGCCAACTAAGAATTGGTCCTTTCCAATTACAGACAGACCTCAAAGGGGAAGATACAGACATCCAAGAGGTAGAGGTCAAACACAAAGTACTTACAGGCCTCGACAATGGGTTGCATCAGGCCAGAAAGAAGGGGAAGACAGGTCCCAACCATATAAAAAACAGCTCCAATGACTTCCCACTACAGCTGCCAAGCAAATCCTTCTTGGCAGCCCCCTTGGGAGGAAAACTGGCACTCTTCTACCACAATTGGCAAATGATCACCAAAGACAAATGGGTTCTCAACATTGTATTTCAAAGTTACAGGTTCCACTTTCACACTCTGCCAAGGTTAAAAGGAAAGCCAAATCTGCCACCAAATCAATGGGCAGAGGCTCAAAAACAAATTACAGCACTCATGGATATGAGAGCTATTCAAAAGGTACCATCACAGGAGCAAGGACAAGGATTTTACTCAAGACTCTTTCTGGTACCCAGAAAGGACAAAGCCTGGAGGCCCATTCTGGATCTTTCATCTCTAAACACTTACCTGGATGTTCCAAAATTCAAAATGTTGACATTACAGCAGCTTCTTCCCATGCTGGGCAAGAAAGCTTGGCTCGTGACTTTGGACCTCAAAGAGGCATACCTGCATGTCCCTATCAGACAAAACTGCAGAAGATACCTCAGATTCATAGCTGGTTTAATGCACTGTCAATTCTCTGCACTGCCCTTTGGCTTATCTACTGCGCACAGGGTCTTCACAAAGTGCCTGTCAGCAGTAATTGCATTTTGCAGACAGGAATTCAAATTTATCCGTACCTGGACGACTGCCTGATTCAAGCAGAGAGCAAGGACATTCTTCTAAAGCATCTGGCGTTTGTAAAAAAGTTATTAAGTTGCCTGGGGTACACAGTAAACGAAAAGAAATCAAAACTAGTGCCCTCACAAGAGATTATATTCCTGGGTGCCAGCTTGAACACAACGGCCCAGATGGCTTATCTCACGCCAGACAAACTAGGACAACTGACTCAATACTTTCAATTGATGGCAACAAAGACCCAACTCCCTGCAAGAAAAATTCTGCAGGCCTTGGGTTACATGGCATCTTGCATACTACTAATTCTATATGCCAGACTGCATATGAGGAAACTACAATGGTACCTAAAGATTGTATGGTCTCAACACTGTCAAAGTTTGGGAACAGTTATACCACTAATCCCTTGCCTTCAACAGGAGTTTCAGTGGTGGGCTCAAGCTTGTCACCTCAACAAGGGACAGCCTTTTACACAACCCACAGCCTGGCAGACACTGACAACAGATGCATCGGATTATGCCTGGGGAGCACACATGGCAGGCAAATGTATTCAGGCCACGTGGCCCGCAGAACAAAGGCATCTTCACATCAATCAAAAAGAGATGCTAGCTGTACAAAATGCCCTTATAGCTTTCAAGGACCTGCTGCATCCAGGACAACTATTACTAAAGACAGACAACACCACAGTTATGTGGTACATAAACAAGCAAGGGGGCACTCACTCCTACTCCCTATGCAGACAAGCTATGACCTTGTGGAACACAGCTATAAACCTTCAAGTTCATCTGCAAGCACAATTCCTGCCAGGAGACAAAAACACACTGGCAGACTACTTAAAGCAGAAACATCATGGATCCCCACGAATGGGAGTTGAATCCACAAATATTCAGAATGATAACACAGAAATGGTGGAGCCCGGACATAGATCTGTTTGCATCCCCAATAAACTGCCAGCTACAAAAATTCTGCACAAGGAGTTACCATCCACAAGCATGGAAACTGGATGCCCTCTCATTCAGCTGGGAGAACCTACAAGTATACACTTTCCCACCACTACCTCTCCTGCCAAAGGTACTCATAAAAGCCAGGCAGGAAGAGCCAAAGATGATCCTAATTGCACCAGACTGGCCACGTCAGCACTGGTACCCAATCATAAGGAGCTTAGCACAAGAACCACCCTGGATTTTGCCTCAAATCCCACATCTGCTGACTCAGCACAACAAACAAACACTACACAGCCAGCTAAAGACCTTAAACCTAGCTGCATGGAAGATTCCTTAGTCAAGCAAGCAATGCCTCTCTCCAAAGCTGTTAAGGATGTCATTCTGGAGGCCAGAAGGCCTAGTACCAGGAAAGCCTGTTCGGATAAATGGAAGAGATTCTGTGCCTGGAACCAAGCTCACAGCCTTGACCCTCTTGTCCCAAACATTCCTCAGATACTACAATACTTAACTGAGATGCTGGACAAAGGACTCTCTCATCCGTCAAGATCCACATCTCTGCTCATTACAACACGGATCCACCAATTTTCTCTAATCCTCTGTTAAAACAGTACCTCAGAGGGGCTAAAAACATAAGACCGCCTCGTAGAGCACCTACTCCAACTTGGGACCTCAACTTTGTTTTGGAGAAGCTAACTTTACCTCCTTTTGAGCCAGCCAACACAGCAGAATTAAAATATATCTCTTGGAAAACTGCTCTGCTCCTGGCAATAACATTAGCACAAAGAGTTTCAGAATTACAGGCACTAATGGCAGTGGAACCTTTCCTCATTTTCCACCAGGACAGGGTGTCTTTAAGAACTAACCCTACTTTTATGCCAAAGGTGGTATCCAGTGTGGCTCTAAACCAAACTATTCACCTGCCAACTTTTTATCCTAAACCACAGAATAAAGGGGAGAGACTACTGCACTCTTTGGACATTCACAGGCAGTTACGCTTCTACTTGGACAAAACCAAAGCTTTCAGAAAATCTGAACAATTATTGGTAGCATATGCTGCAGGAGCACAGGGAAAAGTCATTTCAAAACAGACTATTTCAAAATGGATAGGACATTGTATACGTTTCTGCTACACATACCATGCAAAACCTGTACCTAGCAGCATTAGATCTCACTCCACCAGGGCAACAGCCACTTCAACTGCCTACCTCAGGGGAGTACCTACCAAGGATATTTTGGAAGCAGCAACTTGGAGTTCTGTTCATATCTTCACCAAGCATTACCATCTGCCTCTATACTCTAAATCCAGAGCTGGCTTCGCCACTGCAGTGCTGCAGGGCCTTATAGTCACCCCTAATGCCTTATAGAACCAGCCACCCTTCCTCAGCTTTGGGATTCTACCCAAGTGTAATGACTGCAGCAGTGTAACACGATGAACATAGTACAGTTTTGTACCTACCATAAATGCAGATGTTCGAGTGTATACACTGCTGCAGTCCAGGTTATCCTCCCTCCTTCCCCTCTTACTGGCTGGTACGTACCTTTGTCTTCTACGCTTACTACCTATGGGGAGTATTTGCTGGTAGCTGTAAGTTGTTTTTTGCTTTTCTTATGTATATTTTATTAGCAGCTGGAATTGCCTACCTATTTAGAGGCACCTGACATCTGGGGCAAGAAAAACTGAAGAAAATGGAGTTGGCTGCATCTTATATACCCCTGTCGCACTGACGTCAGGGAGGAGGCGACAGCAACCGATGCCGGACCAAGACTTTGGAACTCAGGCCGACTGGGGAACCGCCTGACGGCAGGATAACCCAAGTGTAATGACTGCAGCAGTGTATACACGTGAACATCTACATTTATGGTAGGTACAAAACTGTACTTTCTTTGCCTTGGACAGGACTTTGAGGACCTAATCTTCACAAATGTAAGGTGGGGGGGAGGGTTTGTTGTAAGATAGGAGGGGATAAGGGAGTGAAATTTTCATCAGCCCTATCTGCTAGCAGGTTCACTATCTCTGTGGGGTCAGTGTGTGTGAGACCGTTGGCCACCAGTTTTGCACATGCTTGGGTCCTACCCTTTAGGTTATGTACATAGATGTAAAAGACCTTATACTTATCCTTGACAGTACTTACTAAGTTTCTGTCAAAAGAGCTCTTGGAAGATTTGACAAGTTGTCTTATTTGCCTGTTAAAGCTGAGGAGGATACATTTCCATTGTTGGGTCCTTGTCTTTGTTTTCTTAGGTAGCAACATTTTGCATTTATTGTAGAGTTTATTGATGCTTGATGTCCAACATGGCAGCTTGATTTTACTTGTGGCTCTGGTTTTGATTCTATCTGGTGTAGCCGAGTTTATACACTTATGCAAGTGATTGTACAAGGCTTTAGTGTAAGCTTCAACGTAGTTAACACTTTCACCTTGGGGTAGGGCTTGGAATGCATTTATACCTTCACCCAGGAGGGTATAGTTTGTCTTTGTGAAGTTTTTAAGTCTGATTTCACCCTTTGTGAGTTTTGGTGTTAGTGTCAGTTTGAAGGTGACTGATTTGTGGTCAGTTTTAATTAATGAGGGTCCAACAGTTGCAACAGTACACCTGTTTGACATGTTGGTGAGGACCTGATCTGGAATGTTTGTTCCTCTTGTTAGGGTATGAGCAGTTTGCTCCAGGACATTTGAATTCGCAAAATCAATGAGCTTTTGTGCTAACGAGTTTGGGCTGGAGTAGTTTACCATTTGATGGTAGGATAATTGAAATCCCCCATAACCAGTGTGTTTGGTAAAATTTGAATTGTCTTCAGTTTGGTTAAGTAGCCTTTGTGGGTGTCATGACCCATGGAGGGAGATCTATAACTGACTAGGACTTGAATGAGGGTCTTACCCCACCGTAACCTAGACCTGCTTTAACTGCATGGAGTTGTCCAGTCTAACTATATTTATCTGTAATATAGATTGAAACACTGCCTCCTTTAGTTTTCACACGTTCATTTTGCAGTCTAAAGGTGTGGAAGGCATTGTAGCCTTCCACTGCTGGGGTACTTTCTGAGACCTTAAACCAACTTACTTGCAGCTCAGAGATTTTTTTGTGTCTTAAAAATAGTTAATTTAATTTGATTGTCATGGTAAGAAATATGCTAACACAGCATCAGTAAAACTATTTCAAGAGCAGTGCTGGACAAATGAGTGCATCCTTGGCACTGTTAGTTGTGTTGTGATTGTTGACTACAGCATGGAACAAAGTGCCCTATGTAAAGATCACTGCCATAAACTTGAATAGTGCTAATGTTGTTTGTTTGAGCAAGAGTACATATTAAAGTCACAAAAAGTTCTGTAGCTGAAGAAAAATGTTGCTTTGTTTATTAGGAGAAAAAAAGATTTGGTTAGATGCATTTTCTGTCCATGTATAAAAAAAAATGTGGGAATGCTGTTCAAGTCCGATGAGGAAAAATAAGTTGCTATATATACTTCTTCTGTATAGCTTTTTCATGACAGTTTTCCCCTTGGGAGTTACAGCATTTGATTTAAAATAATGAGTTATGTGCAATATTTCGTAAAACATTTAAGTGTATTTGAAAAGTTTCATAAAAGATGTATATTCACCTTTTGCTAGCTAAGAGGTAGTTGGCACGGAAGGAATTTAACAGTTTATTGTTCTTTGAGGCAGTTTTTGTGCTGCTGTGTTTGTACCTCTGTGTGCTGTGTGGAGAGTTGAAAGATGAGGCCATTGTGTTGGACGAGCCTTTGTTCCGAAACAATGAGATTAATTTAGGAAGTGATGAATGGAAAACCCATCAAATCTGCCTGCTGAGGCTGTGCTTTGCTGATTGCTAGCCGGAAGGTTTCAGCACATTTTCTGCTTAAATGTTCCAAGTTATTTTCTGTAGTTCTTTTTGTACTGTTATGTTTACAACATGTCAGAGTTATGTTTACAACATGTCAGAGCGTATTTGGATACAATACAAGAAAAAATGTGTATTATTTTAAAAGGAGGTACTATGTTACACTGCAATAGAGTTAAACTATGGATAACAGGTTTCTTCTCATGCCACACTGTGTCAACTAGGCTGTTTTATAAGTATGTCAGTTTAACAATCCTAGCCAGTTCTTTTTTTTCTGTTTTGGACATAGCAGGATTAAAATGCTTTGGGATCCCAAACAGAATTAGCAAATTCAGGGGGCCAGGCATGCTTATATTCGGGAGACCCCACATCATTCACTACTGTCAGTAAACCCAGTTAGATTTCATGTATTCAGAAAGGTGATGAGCATCTGTGGATAGTGCAGATATTAGCACATGCCCAGTGCACAATCCTAGAAGGCGAGTGATATTGTACCATGCACACCTCACAAACTACCTTATTGCACTTATAAAATCATCAGATATTTATTTATTTTATTTACTTGCAGTTTGAATTTTACATTTAGCAGTTTATATGTGATTATTATATATTTTGTAGTATATTTTAATGTCAAATATTTCATCCGTTCCATGTAACTAATTTAATTCTATACAGAGTTGTAACTTTTTAACTGTATAATATTTTGGAATTAAATTTTCAGGATAGTCATTTAAGGGACCCTTCTATCAAGCTAGTGTGTGCTATTATAAGTCCTGTTTATAAGTAGTACTAACACTACAGGTCATTTAAGTCCAGATGAGGAGACGTGCATATCAGTAACACAGCACTTTGGGAACATGTACTGTTTTCCTTTGGGAACATGTACTGTTTTCAGACTAACACAGGCTCAAACATAGTCACATAGCACAGCGCTTTGGGGAACATGTACTGTTTTCAGAGTAACACAGGTTCAAACATAGTTATGTAGCACAGCACTTTGGGAACGTGTACCATTTTCAGAGTAACACAGGCTCAAACATAGTCACAAGAGCCATCATTCTGATGACAACTCCAAAAACTGAGAGACATATATTCAGACAGTGGTGCTCCACCATAATGTTTTTAAGTTGGTTTATCTTTTAATGTGCTTACCATTCTGGTGGCAATTCCCAAGAACTGAAAAACACACATGTAAACAGTAATGCACTCCCCACCTCATCTTTTATTTAAGTTGTTTTAGCTTTCAGTATGCATTTTGCCTGTATTTAATTGCGTTTCTGTTGTAATTTTTGTGTGTTATTTCTGTTTTAGTATGCATTTGTATACATGCCATTTCACTTTTATGTACTGTATCCTCTGAAGGTCAAACTGTGCTTAGCAGGATCATTCTTCCCTGTGTGTATGTGTGTGTGTATGTGTGTGTGTGCTAGCGCATTTGCATGTGTCTGAGTGAGTAACTTGAATCCTGTGTTAGACTGACTATTTCTGTTGCTATGGGAGCAGTTCTTTTTATTTTATGTTGTTCACTTCCTAAACTGCATCATTTCATTAGTACAGTTTATGCTTTTGCTTTCATCGGGAGGGGATTTGTTTTGATGCTTTTTACTGTTCCAGGGCAGTTATATACTTAAATTTGAGTTTTTAGTGTTTTCATTACTGTTAAGTGTGTTTAATGTATGTCACAATCCTAATTTTAGTTTTGTTCTGCTTTTTATTGCTTTTTTTTTTCTGCAGACTTGGATGTGTTTCAGTTGGGAAGGGTCTGGTGTTTGGTATTGTTTTTATGGATTTACTCGTTTTGAGCATTTTGCTTTTCATAGACTTTCCCCACTAAATGACTTTTTATGATGTTGTCAGTTTGCTAGATTTTGAAATCTGTGATGACGTAGGGATCTGTGAAGAAATGTAAGGTCTAGGTGACCTGTAATTAGCTTTCCCCAAGCACAGAATGGATTTGATGCACAGGCAGCTAGCAATGTGATTGGTCAGTTTTCCTTGCTCATTGTTTAGCTGGAGTTAACAGAGAGAGCCCCAGCAAGGTAAATAAGACTTGAGTGGTGATCAGGGGTTCCAGCAAAAGTAATGAAGTAAGATGACACAACAATGAAAGCAGGATCAGTAGATCCAGTAACCATCTCAGAATTAACAGAATTATAGGGTCATAGGGAGGTACTAGGCTATCGACCCTGGGGGCCTATACAAGCCCAGCCAAAAAGGTACTCTGGCTTTTGCCACCCAAGAAAATTATTTTCTTGTGCCACTGTCAAGCAGAGCCACAGAGGTGATCCCTGGGGTGAATTTCCTATTTCCCATCTAATCATCAAGATTTTTCTTGGAGTGCTAATGTGGAGCTTTGCTTGATATAGATAGGTAGTCTGTTCCAGAGTATGGGAAGTCTCTGGGACAAGAATCTGTCCCTCCGGCATGTTCCGTTTATTGTGATGACAACGTTTAGGTCCCTAGAGCGTGTAGCTTGGAGGGATTGGGATTTCTTTAAGTGGAGCATGTCCAACAGCTCTGGGTTTGACATAGCTTTGTATGTTAGACAGAGATCACCAATGATTAGGCGATGTGCGACGGAGTAAAGCTGGAGTTTTTTGAGACAGTCTGTATAGGGCATCTGTTTGAGGCCGGTAATCCGCTTTGTGAGGTATTTCTGCAGCCTTTCCAGTTGTAGATGTCTTGTGAGGTACATACCAAAAGGGGCGTTGTACTCTATAATGGGTCTAATGAGTGATGAGTAGAGGGGAACAATGACCTCTTTTTTTCCTGGATGAGAAATCTTTTGTGATGAGGTGTGCCACGTAGAAGGATTTCCTGACTGATGTGGCGATGTGATTATCAAAGGAGAGACGACTGTCCACGTGTGTCCCAAGGTCTCTTATCACACTTTCGGTGTTAAGTATACTGCTGCCTGTGTTGTAAATCATGGGTACAGAGTTTTTACCAAAGGGGATGACAATGCACTTTTTGGCATTGAGCTTGAGGCCATGGCTTTGACACCAAGCATCTCTCTCAGTGAGGCCCTTTTGTAGGATGTCCACATCGTTAGGAGTTTCGATTATGGCTCCTAGTTTGCAGTCATCTGCGAACTTCATTAGCCAAAGACCTTCTGTGTTAGCCTGTACTTCAGAGAAGTAGATACCAAACAGGAGAGGACCCAGGACTGAACCCTGTGGTACTCAACTTGTTACTGGTCTGAAGTCAAATTTGGAGTCTGCTACTTTCATTGTGTGGGTTCTGTCAGTGAGCCAGTTAGCAACCCATCTTGTGATATAGGGATTTATACCTAGTTTAGTGAGTTTATCTATAATTCCAGAGTGGGGAATGGTGTCGAAACCCTTGGCAAGATCTAGATAGGCTGTGTGAACCACCTTACCCTTGTCTACGGCTTTGGTTACTACTTCAAAGAAGTCTGTCAGGTTTAGGAGACATGATCTGTCTTTTACAAACCTGAACTGGGTGGGGTCCAGAGTTTGGAGATTACCATTGTCTTTGTTTATAAGTTCCATGATGATACATTCCATGGCCTTGCAGACCAGGCTCATCAGGCTAATGGGGTGGTAGTTCCTGGGGTCCATGGTGGCTCCCCCCTTGTGGAGTGGGATAACCGTCGCTGTGTGCCATTCAGCAGGCACAAAGCTTGAGGTGAGGCTATGATTGAACATGGTACTTAGGTGGGATGCCAGTTTGTTCTGTAGTCCATGTAGAATGCAGCCTGGGATGTTGTTTGGTCCCATGGATGCTGTGTTCTTGGCTTTGGAGAGTGTGGTGTTTAGCTGTGCAGCCATGATTACAGGAACTTTGCATTCTTCCGGTATAGAGATGGACTCTTTAGTGGGTGAGAGGGGGGGTAAAGTTAGCACTGAACGTATCTGCCAGGATGTTGGCAATATCAGTTGGGTCTGTATACTTAGTGCCATTGTGCTGCAACTCAGAGCAGATCTGAGTGTTGCCATTGAGATTCTTGACATAGCTATAGAATGCTTTGTGGTTGTCTTTAGAATCAGTGGCTATTTTGTTTTTGTAACTAGCTTTGGAGGATTTTATCAAGGATCACAGCTTCTTACTGAGGCTGACCAGGGAGCTCCTCCACTCATGGGATTTTACTCTCTCTTGCAACAGTTTCTTCCTTCTGTTGTACAGTTTGTTTATGGCAGGGAGCCACCAGATTGGCTTCCTTTTTTTTTGGAGGATAGCATCTTGGTTCTGTTTGGGATAGCACGATCCATGCACTCATGTAAGTGCTTATAAAGTGCAATTGTGTAGGATTCAGTAGTCGTAACTGTATTGTCTATCTGCATGGGTGTCATGAAGTTCACCACTTCTCTCTTAAGAAGCATGAAGTTGGCTTTGGAGAAATTTTTTACCATGGTTTCCTTAATGGGGGGTTGGGGGCAGGATGTGCATATCTAGGGTAATTAGCTTATGGTCAGATCAGACCAATGAGGCGTTGACTTCAGGTGTGGAACACTGGTCACTCGTGTTGGTAATGACTAGATCTAGGATACTGTTGCCCCTGGTGGGGGTGTGGATAAGTTGATCCAGGGCATTGGAGTTTATGAATTCCAGAAAGTGTTGAGTGAAGGAGTTGGTACATGAGTAGTTTTCCCAGTTAATGGTGGGGTAGGTGAAATCGCCCAATATTAGGGTGTTTGGTTGAACCTTAATATTTTCCAGTACATCAAGAAAAGAGGAGTGGGAATCCTGGGGCATAGTGGGTGATCTGTAGCAAGCTACAATTTGGATTGCAGTTTTGCCCAGAGTTAGTTGCACTTGGATAACTTCGGCTGCATTATGCTGAGCAATTAGCCTGGAGGTGTGGATATCCTTAATAAATATGGACACACCTCCACCTTTGGTGTTCCGGTCCAGGTTACATGGCCGAAAAGTGTGGTATGAGTTACAGCCTGGTAGTGCAAGGGTGCTCTCTGGAGCCTTGAATCAGGTCTCAGTCACTGCACATATATCGATGTTCTCCATTTTAAGGAGTGCCTTGACTGAGTGCAATTTGAGATTTAGACTTCTAGCATTGAGTAGCATCACCCTCAGTTTTTGCTTGCCTGTTCTTGTTACGGTGGTGAATTTGTCATTTGAACCTTGCCTAAAAAGGCACTATTGGGGTGGCAAGAACCTTAGCCAGTATCTGGAATCCCAGGGTTGACAGGTGCAGGCCATCTCTGGCAAAGCATCGTGGTCTGTCAACCATGTCATCCCAGGCAGACAGATACTGGATCCCTTTAGAATTGCACCAGAAGCTTAGCCAATTGTTGAAGTCAATCATTTTGTCCTTGTACTGTGGTATCATTCTGGGTGATGGCAGAATGCTACTCAGGGCTAGGGTCATACCTGCCTGGGCTACAAGATCGGAGAGCTCTTCCATGTCTCTTTTCATGTAGTCCAGGGAGGTACGTCTTAGGTCATTCACACCAACATGGACAATGACAGCATCATATTTGTATTTGTTGTGGAGTGACCTGAGTGTGTGGGTTATGTGGCGGATCCTGGCACCCTACAGTCAGCTGACAGTAACCTTCTCCTTGTTTAGCCTAGTGAGTGGGACATCAGTGTGCCTGGCTATAGAGTCACCTATGACTAGTGTGTTGGGTACGTTGTTTTGCCATATTGGCTGTGGTTGAGTGGCACACTGAGTCTGCGGGCTGTGTGTCATTTGGGTTGTGTTGGGGGGGCTGGTGGTGGTTGCTTGCATTTCTGCTTTGGAGGTCTCTGTTGCTTAAGCAGATTATTATTGAGAGCCTCCGTGAATGTTTTTGTGTTTCTATGTGTGGATTTTGATGGTGTAGATTTAGTGAAACTATGTGATGAATGTGGTGTGGTGCAAGTGTTTACCTTCTCCTCTTGACTGTCAAGTTCATTCTTGATTGGAGAGAGCTTTACCTCCAGTTTGGCTAGATAAGTGCATCTCTCACAGGTTGTGTAGTGTTGGGTGGTAGGAGGAGTGGGTTGTCTGTGTACATGAGGCAATTTCTATATTGCCCCAAGATGCCCCGATTCATCAGATAGACAGGAGAGAACACTGGGAGCCGACCCTTGGACATGCCTGAATAAAAAACTATTTTCCTCTAGACAAGTGAGGAAAGTGAGCACAATAGCTGTTTTTCTCTAAGCAAGTGAGGAAAGTATGTACCAAAACTGTTTTCCTGTAGGTAATGAGGAAGGTTGAGTGCTGTAGTAATTAGTAGGTTATTTAGTGCTTACAAGTTCTGAACAAGTGCTGATCACAAATAAGCAAATTCAAGTGCTAAAACTAAGATTCTGTATCTGAACTAAACTAGTTACAGGAAAGGGGGAAAACAAGTGCAAATGCGGGCTTTTAAGTCAGAAGGTTGAGAGAGATGGAAAAACTGCCCAAACGGCCAATAACTACAATTTCTGGGCCAGAACCACTCCTTATGTGGTAGATAGGTTACCTAGTGCTTACCACTCCCACTAATAAGTTAGAAGGCTTCCTTCCAACACAGAAAGCTTGGGAGGGGGGGGCTCAGAAGCTTACATACAGTCCTGGATACAGCAAATCTGAATCTGGACTACACTAGTTACAGGAAAGGTCTTTTTTTTTTCCCTTCATCACATGCTGTCCCAAGGAGTGATAAAACCAGTTCCTCCTTCCCAGGTGGAGAAGGGGTTTTATTAAAGGATGTTCCTATTCCCAAAGAAATAAAATGCTAGATCATCAGTTATGGATCTTTCTTTTCTAAACATCTTTGTGACACTGCCCAAATTCAAAATGATTCACGTCACAACCTGTTGCCTCTTCTTCGTCTTTCAAGTTTCCTTGTGACACTAGATGCTTATCATCACATTTCTGTTCATTCAGATTTAAATGTGTTTCTTAAGGTTTTGTGTGTTCTCACATTATCAGTTCTGTGCCTTGCCCTTTGGACTATCCACTGCACCAAGACTGTTCACAAAGTGACTAGCTCCAGTTGTAGCTCATTGTAGTCTATAGGGTATCCACTGCATTTAGATGACTTTCTTATCTTTGCAGACTTTTTCAAAATGTCATAAATATCTCTCTTGGATGAGAGATCTCTTGCACAAGCTGGGATTTCAAGAGAACATTCAAAAGTCTTTCTTGACTCACTCACACAGGATTGTGTACCTGTTATGTTGACTAAACACTTCAGTTCAAAGAGCTTTTTCTTCCACAGGAAAAAAAGTGCTTTATTTAGATCTATTTCTAAGTTTTCCACTCATACTTGAGTCACTGTAGTCACTGTGAGGTAATACCTGTGGATTTTGGGTCTCAAGGCATCTACAATTCTCGTGATACCCCTGGCAAGACTCCACATGTGAAAGATACAGTGGTATCTGAAATCTTTTTGGACCCAGCACCAATACCCTGTATCTTTTCAAATCCCAGTACTGGCATTTTTCAGAAGAGAAGTCACTTGGTAGAGACAGGATATCCTTAAATCAAGGTTTCCCCTTCTCCCAAGCAGTCAGTCACCACAGACGCTTCAGACGTTACTTGGAGAGCAGTTTCAGAAGAAGTAGTGCAGGGTGTGTGAGACACCAAGGACAGATGCAAGCACATAAATATCAAGAGATGCTTGCCATGATCAAGACACTCAATTCTCTGAACCGTCTTTGGTCAACAGGACCTCATCAAGTAGTTACAGACAGTACCACAGTGATGTGGTGCATCAACAGGCAAGGGGGAACCAGGTTATACCCCCTTTGCAGACTAGCCATGTTATCTTGGGATATAGTTCCACAACACAGTCTCACTCTACAGGCATCCTGCATTTCGTCAGAGCAAAATTGTGTGGCAGACAGACTAAACAGGACCAAGGCAGAGCCTCACGAATGGAAACTAGATCCAGGGGACTTCTGAGATTTGATCCATCTTTGGAGAGTTCCTCAAGTAGACCTCTTTGCCTCCTGTCTGAACAATCAGCTGATAAAATTCTATTCCAGGACTTCATGCAAGAAGGCCTGGAGGACGAATGCCTTTTCTTTTCTTTGGACAGGAATGTTCCTGCATGCCTTTCCACCCTTCCGCTAATATCCAGGGTACTTCTGAAGATTCAGAAGGAATCCCCCAAGATCATTGTGGTGACTCCCTTCTGGCCCAGTAACCCTTCCTTTCTTTTGGAAATGGCTAGGGGTAATTACCACAAGCTTCCTCATGGAATACATCTATTCACACAAAAACAGGAGTGTTTGATACACCCCAACATCAGTCATCTTCAGCTGACTTCCTGGATAATAGGGTCTTAATTCTTTTTAGGCATTTGTTTTCTGAGGACATGTAGCAGGTACTGATAGAGGCAAGAAAGTCTGCTAGTATAAAATCGTATATTAGCAAATGGAAAAGGTTTTCTAGTTGGTGCTAATAACATAACGTTTACCCATTCATGGTTAGCTGTTCTCTGGCTTTACAGTATTTGTGTGAGATACTATCCTACGGCTTTTCTTTTTCATCTATCAAGGTTCATTTGTCAGCCATTTCAACATGTCTGTCCATGGATCCTCCTCTTTCAAGGAAGTCACATGTCAAAATTTTCTTGAAAGGGGTTTTGGATAAGAGGCCTCCAAGTAAACTGATGGCCCCTCCTTGGGATCTTAATTTTATGTTAGAGAAACTAAATAGTAGATTGTAGTAGACTAAAAAGTAGTATTAATTGTGGTATGCTATCCAAACAGACACAAACAGTTGTACACTTTATCTGTAGTAAATAGATTTGTGGTAATGTATCAGATAAGGAGTTTACTCAACACACTAGATTGTGACCTGAATGACCTTACATGAACATTCTTGTGAAGGTAGTTGTGATGCCTGTTGTGAGGATCACCAAGTGGTTATTCAGGATGAGAGAAATGTGCAAACTGAGGAGGATGCAAGGGTCAAGTTTTTTTCATTTTACCTTTGGGAATATCCACTGAGATGGTAGTTTGGCTGTTGGTCGTAAAAGTTTACCAGAGTAAGATTCCTAGGCAAATAGATGTATATCAATAAAAAGAATGGAATGCATAACTGCTATTTGATTGACTGACTGTTGGCATGTTTTATGCAGAAACAGCTGTGGTAATGGTATGGACATTATTGGTGTGACTTTATCTTAAAGGCCCAATATTGCTGTCATTTGAGTGAGTATTAATTACCTAATAGAAATATTTTGAAGTGAAGATGAAGTGAAATGGATTTCATACTGTTTTTTTTTCATTCTGTATTTTATTTCCTTGGCCATATGCTGTAGTGAGATTAAGATTATGAACATTGAAGAAGGCTGTAGCTGTTCAAAGGACTTTTAAAACTAAAGTCTGTGTATGCTCTGACAAGAGGTTTTCTGCATTTGTTTACATTGCAGTCTTGATCAAGGTTGATAATTGTGTGGAGGTATGCCTAGACAAGGGACAGTGAAACACTGTTAATCTGTTATTCACAATAACCTATTGCTTGTATGTAATCATTATTATTTTGGATGATGTACTATATTCTGCTGTAGGTAAATGATGGAGCTCCTGTTTTAGGTTTTCTAATTATTTCTGAGTATTTTAATTAACACTGTGATCAGGTTGGGGGTGGTTGGGGAGAGGCTGAACTATATGAATACAGTGTCTAGTAGAATTTCTAAGCAGGGGTTCTAAATATATATTGTGGAATTTCTAAGCAGGGGTTCTAAATATATATTGTAGAATAATGTGAAGTATTTTGATATATCTGCATGATTGTGATTATTTTTGGTAATGGATATTTGGAATAGAAAGTGTACAGGGTTCCTGTAATGCTTAACATCAGTGTTACGGTGTTGGAGTATAGTACGCAAGTTTGAATGTGTTTATTTTTTGTTGTTGTTTGTTTTAAAGTTTTAATGTATCTTGATCAAGATTTGCAAGATTTCCTTAAAATATTTCCTTAAGGAGAATAACAACTACCATATAAAATATTACATTCATAAAGTTGCAGAAACCATTCTAAGAACTGTGTCAACACGGGAGTGGAGAAATGAGATTTTGCCAATAGGGATGACAGCAAGAGAGGACTGAAATTTACTGGAGAAAACCGTCTAAGGAACAAAGGTATTGGAAGCAAATATTTTGAGAGAGAAAAGTAGTAGAGTGAGATGAGATCAAGAAGAAGTTTGGACTGCAGGTTAGAGATTGCCTTCCCTACCATGGATTGATGTCAAGAGTATAAGCAAAGAGATAAGGGGGCCCTAATTTGAACAACAGCTCTGGTAGAGGATTTAGTTGAGTCTAGAACAAAAACTGCTTTTAAAAAAGGGATAATTAGTAGGTCATATAAAATGGATAATTAGTAGGTCATATAAAATATTGCATGTTAACTATAAGAATCAATCAGAGGAGATTAGAAAAGATTGGGAAGAAAGATTGGAAAGACAGTTTACAAAGGAAGACTTGGAGGGCATATGTATGGCTGTCAAGTATGCAACAAAGTCCAGAAGGTTTAAGATGTTTTTTGAAAGTATTTGCTTCGGAAGTTTTATACCTGAACCAGACTTTAGATATTGTTTCTTGTCAGGTAGACAGGAAATGCTGGAGATGTGATGGGAAAGCACAAGGAAATTGCAAACGTGCTTTTTGGGAGTGAAACGAGCTGTCAGAGTTTAAAACCCTCATTACAGAGTACTTTGTTCAAAATATTTCGAGGGGGTCTTTTGACCTGGAACACAAGATCAGATTTGCCTAGACGTGCTTAGTATAATGATATTGGCTGCCAAAAGAAGCAATTACTAGGAAATCAAAATCTAAGCCAAGTAACTCAAGTACTGAATATTGTAAAGGATGTACAAGAACTGGAAGTGGGATCTTTAGAAAAAGGAAGGAGCAACTTACCTAGAAATAAGTGGAATTTGTGGGAACTAAACATACAGAGTAATGTTTAGAAGTGAGCTTTAAGGATGTCTGGACCCGAGCACTTTATGTAATCTTGGAGTGAATAATTGTTAAAATAAAAACACGTATACATTGCATGAAGACAATAAGAAATATTACTATTTTTTTCTTTTATATTAATGTATATGTAGTTATGTCATTATTTCAGTTGTTTTTTAATAAAGTTGTTAAAAATGCAATTTAAAACATTATTTAAAGCCTGTTGAACTGTGTGTAATAGAGCTTTATATAAAAGCCTGCATTTAAACTTGCAAGTATTTATGGAGTTAACTGTATGTATTTTAGAGTTTATTGTTAAGAATTTGTGGGTATACCCAAAGGGAGATTTTTGAGTTTTGTCTAATACTCATTTTTGTCTTTTCATGGTTTATATTAAAATGTCATAATTTTTTAGTAACCATTTGAAATGTTGGAACCTGCTATATCAAGTCCCAAAATGCAGAGACTGATTGGCCGAAAGATCAGACTTTTATATACTAAGTCTGAGATACCATTTCTCAGAAAATTCCCTTTTCTCCGAGTTATGGTGATCTCATTGTTGGTATGTACAAGTTTGGGGGATGTGAGGACTTGCCTCCCACAAGAGGAGGTGCAGGGTGAAGCTTGATTGTGATTTCTGAGATTCTCTCTTCTCCGGGTTTTCTTTTCTTTTTTTTTTCAGCACTTTGCATATAGTGTGCCGGCATTTCAGTAGGGAACCAATCTTTGCAGGTGGGTTAACTAGTTTTGATGTTTATGTGCTTAAATGTTTAATTGTGTGATTAAGCTCTATGGTTGTTACCATGCATGCAGGCATTTGTGTATAGACTTTGTCTGTCAAAATGGTTATATAGTGCAAGTTTGTGTTTTCAGGTAGTTGGTTAGAAAGTTGGTTAAACTGTTTAAATGTAAAGTTAACATAAGCATTTGTAAACATATTGATGGGATACTTCTTTTGTTATCTATTTAAAGGATGACAAGGATGATTTTGAGCAATGGATTGTGTATACAGCAATATTTGCCAGGGTTTATAATACTGTGTGCAAGTAACTAATAGATTTTGTACAGTGTGCCACAGTTCTGTTTAGATGGTCTGCCTGTGTAGTTTCAACTCTTGGACCTTCTTCACTTCCTGTGACCCACCTAGCCTGGCTGAAACTGGGAAGCCATTTGGAATGCCATTGCAAAAGATGTGTACCAGGTGAGGCTGAACTAAGTTGCTGAGATACTTTGGATTATTTTTCTGTTGGGAAGGTCATGTTCATATTTTTTGGACATTTTAATAGTAAGACTGAGGGAGACAGCATGGCTGTTTCAATGCATAGTGGTCTAAGAATATACCCTTGAGGAAATAAAAAGCATTTGCCTACTCTAAGGCACATTTAGTTATTAATCTTAACTTACTGAGTACCCTTGTGGAATGCTTGAGGGATTGCCTCGGTTATTAACTTGAAAAAGGTATTTGAATGCTATTGGTTGGCTGGTATAGGACAGAAGGACCAGACTTCCCTGGGTTTATGACACAGATTCATACAAGGAAGTAGTTAATTAAATTAAACATTATACAAATCCATCCATCCACAACCCCTTTTTCCCGTTTTTGCACATGGGGTCAGGGTGTCAATTCAACAGACAATTATCTAGAGCCAAGGTTTACACCCCAGGGTGGCTAGCCCTGCCGTGATAAACACCATACAAATGGGGATTCTTTTTTGTTTGGGGGCAACTGGGTAGATGAAATAAGTCTCATCAGTGAATTGAGTGAGGAGAGAAGGCCATGCACTGGATTGTTTATTAAGTTGGATTAAATAAATTTATAAGTAAAGTGAATAAGTTGTGGCCTACACTGGTGGTGCAGTTGATTGTGATTGTATACTCTTACAACCACTTGGCATATGCCAGTAGTATGACGAGTGAATGAGGTTTGTGTTATTGGAGTGGGATATAACCACAATGCAAGCATCATTTGATAAAATATTAATGTAGTGGTAATTCATGTGGCAAGGTTTTTAACTTGGAAGTCCATTCCTCTTTTTTACATTTATTTGTATGCAATACTGCATGGCTAGTGTTTAATATTATCGTGTAAGGTTCTTCTTTATTTTTTATTTATTTATTAATTTTGTTTTTTGTTTTTTTTGCACTCTTTGGCCCCATTGTTGTCTAAAGAACATCATTCCCAATCACCAAGGTGTCAGCTGGGAGAGACCATCATTCAGTCAACCATCGGAGTGGTTCAAGGTTTTCTTTATTTAGTTTGCCCTGTTCATGGTGCATGAACCTGGCAAGATGTAGTGGAGGGGTGTGCAGTAGGATTACAGTGGAGCATATCCCCCCACTTCAGGAAGGGACTTTTCCTCCAGGTATTCCTATTACACCCTCCCAAGAAGTATGAATGGTCACACTAAAGTTAAATCTAAAACCAAATGACATTATCAGTCAGTCTGAACTTAAGAACTTAAATACAAAATATTTTGAAATTCTAAATCATAAAGTTTCAGTAAACCTGAAAAAACTTAAACTTCAGGCATGTTCAGTAAACCCTTTAAGCTTGCATGAACATGCTCTTAGATCAAAGAAAATTAATAAATTAAATCCTATCAAAAAATTATAACACACAAAAGAAAGAACAGATATTAAAGTTATTCGTGAGGGCTTTAAAATATTTTATGAAAATGTAAATAATAATGCAAATAATCTAGATGATGATATAGCTGAATCTTTTCTAAGGGAAAATGTAAATAACATAACAAGTGAGCAAAAAAAAAAAAAAAACGATAGACCTTTCACTTTAACAAAAATGAAAGATTAAATAAAAAAGTAAAAAAATAAGCTGCCGGGCTTAGATGGCCTTATACCAGAACTATATAAAATACTACCAGGTGATGCAGTTAAAATATTAGATAAGGTCTATAGAGAATTAAAAACAACTGCTAAAGTCCCCCCAACATGGAAATATTTCCTTATATCACCTATTGTAAAATAAGATAAGGATCATAATCATACAGCCCTATTTCACTTTTAAATGTGGACTGTAAGATGTCCATTTTAGCTAACATAATTAATTTACTTATACCTAAACTAATTAACAATGACCAAACTGGGTCTTTTTTAACTAGACAGGTACAGTATACTATAATAAGAATACATGCATTAATAGACTATGCAAATAAAAATAAAAAAGTACTTCCTATCATTAGTTTCAGTTTAGATAAGACTTCTGACTCAGTTAATTGGTTGTACCGGTTTAAAACACTTAGTATGTAATTTCTCACCTGAGCTAATTGCATTAATTTCTAAGTTGTACAATAACTCTTGTGTTTGTTAAAATATGTTGTTTTCTTGCTAATTCCTTTAAATTACAAAAAGGTACAAAATAAGGCTGTCCATTATACCTTTATTTTTTTGCATTAGCTATAGAACCCTTTGCTAATAGTATTAAGTCCAATAAGAGTACCAGTGGTATCATAATAAAAGATGATTTTGAACTAAAGATTCAACTTTTTGTTCATGATATTTTACTAACAATAGAAAATATAGAGAATTCATTAGCACATGTAATTAGTTCTGTAAGCCAGTTTGAATAATTCTTGAACTTAAGATTTAATCATAATAAAACAAGGACATTATTAATTGATAAAAAAATTAAAGAATTCATACAAAAATATTCTAATTTCAGTTGGAATAGCAATCAAATTAAGTACCTTGGTATAACCATTATATCTAATAGTAGAGAAATGATACAAACAAACTTTCAATAGATTGTTGATAAAATTTTAAGTTTAGTCACAAATTGGAACATATTCTTCTTTACCATGGAAGAATGATTATTGCTTATTAAGATTGTAATTCTCCCTAAATATTGTGTGTCTTGCAATCTTTAGTACTATCTGCACCAAAAAATTGATGGAGGGTAAATAATATTTTACTTAAAAATTTTTTGGCATCCTAGTAAACCAAGATTGGCACAGACAAGTTTGGGATAATGGTGTAATAGGATTCACTCATATTCAGTTGTATGCTACTTCAATAATTTTAAAAGTTATGGCGTTGTGGATAAATTCATGTTATGATTCAAAATGGAAACAAATACATCAAGAAATATTACTAGTAAGTAATAAATATATCACAGCCAGTCATAAACAAATAGTTCCTAATAGTTTTGTCTGGTTATTAAAAGATTTTTGCACAAAAGAAGTTACACCCTCTTCTGAAATGCCCTGTTCAGATAACATAATTTCCTCTTTCCAAAAGTTCACATATTCAGACCATTGTATTAAAGACATTTTTTTTTTATTTTTCCAATTGCATATACAAATGACTGCTTAGAAATGCATAACTTCAACAAAATACTAGTATTGAAACAACAAAGTAACTTAATTTAGTGGCATAAATATTTAAATGGTACTGATTTTATATATATATATATATATATATATATATATATATATATATATATATATATATATATACTGCTGACAATTTAAAGTCCAAATACAAGTAAGATTCTGAGAATTGGTTAATTTTACAAACATTTAGAGACTTTGTGAACACAGAAATTAATAAGACATTTAACCCAGATGAGAAATAATTTCCCAAATTATTGAAATTCTTAATAAATAATAATAATGCAAAGAAAAATTAAATATTTGTCACTAATTTATAAAATTCTTAAGTTGGAGTTCACATATTTAGACAATTTCTATTGGAACTACTACTCAAAAATTAATAATTAAGACTTCTCTGAAGAATAGAAGAAAATAATATTAAAATCTACAAATAAAACTACATCTTCATTATATTGGAAATTTTTCCACAGATCTTTTCTCACTCCTAATAAAATTACAGTTATGTATAAATCAAATAGAATTAAATCCTGGCGATGTGATTCTGAAGTAATAGCTGATTGTATTGATATTGTATATGAATATGAAGTCATCTCCCCTTTTTGGAAAGAAATTAATAACTTCAGTCACACTCTATAATCAGATAGTTGTAATATTTCTAAATATTCAGTGTTAATTAATGGTCCGATTCCTGAGATACAGTAGAGAGTTGATTATCTGAATTTTGATTATCCAAAACATCAGTCAGAACCAGCCTTCCAAAGTTTTCAGATAGGAAAAATCATAAAGTCTGAATATGTGAACATTATACGTATTCTCTTGAACATGTTTTGTTTGAGCTTCAGGCCAGCTTGTGTGTGAAAAATATTCTTTATTGTCCACTGAAATCACTGAATGGTTGAAAAGTGTATTCTTGGGTGCAGAAAAAAACAAGATTTTAGAAGTTTTTTTATCCAATTCAATTGTATGTGTGATTATCCAAACTACTATAGGTCCCAATTATTTCAGATAATTGACTCTCTACTGTAATTCCAAAAATCCAAGTGTCTCTTTGCTGTAGCCAGAAAAGTAATTACTAAAAATTGGAAAAGTAAAGTTTTCCCCTCTAGTGCTGAGTTTATTAGTATGGCAAAAATTGTTTGCAGTAGTGAACTGCATACTATAAAGAAGAGAACTTCTGATATCACACAGTCATATAAATCTTGGCTTAAAGTTAAAGATTTGCCTGAAAAAATTTAATTGTTGTTGTTATGTATAACTTTGATGTATTGATCAGCTGCAGACCTACATAAATAGTTATTTGTTTGTTTTATAATTGATTTTTTTATTTATTATTTTAAAACCAAATAAAAAAGTTAAAAAATAAAGTATGAATTGTGAGCTGCCCAGTCTCCACCAGGAAATTAGTAGTGTTCAATGTGCCCCAAGTGCACACAACCCTTCCCCCTCCCCTTGGAGGAGTGGGTCATACCCCTTTACTCTTTCTCATCCCCATCACACTTCTCCAGTGTCGCTAGTTGAACACCATTTGCCTGGGGTGCAGTTGGGACGCTCCCCCCACCCCCGTGCCACATATTCAGGCTCTTCTTTGTTAAAATGTTGAAAATATAGAATACACTTCTCTTCTGTGTTTCTTAAAATTTGCATGTATTGTTGACTGGTTCTTGTCAGGAAGATTGTAAAATAATGTTTCTTTTTGTATTTTACAGTATATAATAAAAATGTTTTTTTAACAAGGTGGGAATAAATATACAGTACGTTTCTTGGCTGTCAAATTGTTTGAGTAGTAAGCGGTAGTGCCCTAACTATGATGGGGAAAAGGAGGTGGCTGTCTGAGTACAAGCTGTTAGGGGCACAATTGGCAGTTGCCAATGGGGCATTAGTGCATTACCAGCTTTCTTTTAAAAAACTGGATGATATTGTAGCTTTTTACATGGATACTGATACTGCATTTGTGGTGGTTATTCTTACTGTAACTGTAGCAAGCACTTTCCTAGTTTTAGCAACAAGCTTGCTACAGTCGCAGTTGACATTGGAATTTGTTTGTCTTAACTTCTGGAAGATGATTTGTGGGGGAACTGCTTGCTGCACGAGATTATCTAGCTAAGGTTCCAATAAGCAGTAAGGAGCCATTCCCATTCCTAAAACTGGGACACCACCAGATAGAACTGCAAGACCCAGTACTGTCAGTACCACAAATTTTAATACTTTGAACTGTGATTAAAAAAGTAGAACAAACGCTGTATTTTAGCTTTCAGGTATTTTTGCAAAAGGACCCCCACTTCGTTCATCAGTCTCTCTCTAGCTATATATATATAAACTCTGAGATTACTGTAACAGAGAGACTGAAATCCTGCAGGATGTTGCAAACTCAGATTTAGCTTGTATTCCTCTTTTTCTATTTTTTTTTAGTTCCACAGTTGTAAGGCTTGCACAAAAGGTTCCTTGCACTTTTGACAAGCATTCAGTGAATGATGCATTGATATTTATACTAATAGTAGCAAACATCATATATCATGTAAATATCATGTTAGTTTTGAACTTAATTTATGCATAACATACTTCTCAAATATGTGTATGACCTATGCATTGCTTACACTATACTTCCTTGTAATATTCTTTTAACTCTATTCCCAAGGTTTCCCTGAAAAAATATGTTGAGACCAGCAGAGACCTACAATGTCATCAAAATGCAGTCAGTAAATCACACATGCAATAGACGCAGTACAATAAAGCTCTAAGTTATTTCACACAAATGCATACTATTCTTGCCAAGTCAGATTAATGAGTGTTTAATTTGAACAAATGACAGCAGTCTCAGTCACTATCATGCACAAACAGCCCCTGTACCCAGCAATTGTAGGCACTTTGTTGACTGTGTACACATTAGAATTCTCATTCTGTTAAAAAAATGGCCACAGTAATGCATTTCAGCTGTTTGGTTTGGACAAACAGTAGCCATAGCAGGCATTCCCAGTTTGTTTTACATAAATGCTCATTAGTCCTGTAAAGCCAAAATGATGACTGCTTAACTTGGGCTAATGACAGCAAGGTCAGTTTTTTTACCCATAAACACACACACATATACACAGACTCACACTTAAATTTAAAAAAATGCATACTGTCCAGCTGACTGACAAACTGTGGCATGCAAAAATTCAATAGAAAAAAAGTTGTTTCTTGCTTACAGTCCCATTCTCAAGTCGGTCCTCATTCATTCACTTTTGACTTAGGTTGCCTCAGGCACAGTTGTCTGAAGCAGTCTGAGCCATTTGGAAGGTTGTGTGCTGCTTCATGTAACAGCTTAAGAAACTCCCATAGAAACATCAGTCCTGTGCCCCCAACCCAGCAGGGGAACCGGTAAGAAGTAAAGATTACCTTATTCACTGTGGGGGCATAAACATAATGGCCAGGCTGTTTTCAAAATAGCCCAGCTGAGTCAGCTGACTTTTTTCTTTTTTTATCTTTGTGTATATTGGAAATATGAGAAAGTTGACTTTTTAAGGAAAAAATAATATTAAAAAAACATTTTTCTTACATCTCAGAGGGCTGCAGTCCAATGCACAGTGCCCTAGTCAACCTTGACTACCTACCATGACAGTTGCCAAGCCTGCTTTATGACTTGGGCAACTCCCATCTCTAGATCTAAATGTTTCCGTTGTATGACTTGATACCATTATTCTCTGTACTTTGTATTCAAGTGGTGTTGATTGACTGCACTTGAAACTATTTTTTTTATTAGCTGCCTTGTTTTTCTTCTGTCAGCAATTCAAAGGACACTGTAATATTCAGCTGTCATCTTTTGACCTCTGGCCAGAGTGTCTGTCACCTTAAACCTGTAGGAGTTATACTACATATTGTTTTCAGCATTCCGAAAATATTTTTCTGAAATAGCTGCAGTGTTATGAAATAAAAAAAGGTGTTACTGTCTGTCTGGTTCTGCTGCCATAATACCTCCATGCAGATAAATTAGCTGTGGCTTCCAGCTGTATATTTTCATACATTGAGCAGAATAGTGTCGGTCTCTGGTGTTTTCAGGCCATTTCTTTACAACCCAGGTCTGGAAGGAGAGCATTTTATTTCCTTTGTTCTAACTGGATATTTGTTATTCAGTGGTTCATGTGTCATTATTTGATAAATAAAAGTTTCAGAATGATGGCCATTTTCAAGGTGGGGTCCTTCTGTCTCCTGAATTGTGCAATTCAGCATCAGCCATTTATTTGAATTTGTTAACTGGGGTAGAGCACTGATAAAAAATGACAAGTTCCAGTCCCAGCCTAGGGGGAAAAATAAAATGGAACAGTTTTAAGGCATATTGCAAGTACAATGAGATAGGAGTAACAAGGAAAAACAAACTTTGTCTTTATATACAATGAATAGAAGGACAATTGCATGCAAGATATTAAAAGGAACAGCTGAGTGGACTGTGCATCAAAGAAGTTTACAGTAGAGATGAGAAGGAATTAGAATTTGAAAAGTAATGATAGACTGTAGCGAATTTAAGTTATGCAACCAGAGTAACAGCACTTTTCCTCTGCACTTAGACACAAGAGTCAGCACCCACCAATTTTCATGGCCTTTTTATAACATAAAAAGTTGAGTAACTTTTCTTACAGATATACCATTTCATCTGTTTTAAAAGACTTAATTTGCATTTTGGTCATTCATTTTGGCATACTTGTGTCAACGTGTACTGCACACTTCCTATTACTTGCCATTTGTTATCTATCTTAGTAGGAAGAAGTACTTATGCTATTTTTGACAACCAAGCAACTTTTTTTGTGACATTGCTTTCTAAAATAATGTGTAATAATTAAACAAGGCATAGAAATCTTGTGGTAGGCACTTTTGTAGGTCTGGCCTTAGATTCCATACTTATAAAAACATAAAATGCGAAACAGGGAAACTTCCTTACATAAAAGGCAAGTTTGTAATAATTAATTCAAACTCTGCTTAGCTAGCAGGTCTTACTATAAAAAAATATGTTGAGTACATTTGTGATTAAAATATGCTTGATTACATTTCCCTTTCTGCTCCCAGTGATTGCTCTGCCACAACATGTTTGATTGTTTAATATTTCAAATTAAAGCATGCCATTTTTTAAATTAAGGTGGTCAGACATTCCTACTTATAGGGTTGCTTTTTACCTCATTATAAATTCCACATTTATACAACAGTCCCTCTTAAGCAGATAGCCAAAAAAGAGGGGAATGAAGCAAATGTGCTTTCTGTCATAAACCATGGAAAAGAAAAGCAGACAAGTTTGAACAATCTGCACTCCAGGCATCTCCTTTCAACAATTACAGCTACCCTACAGTCAGTCCAATGAAGTTAATACTTAAGAGCAAACTCATTGTTATTTATTTATAGTGTACATTAAAGAAGTTGGTGGTGACAATAAAATAATTTGTGATAAATTTTGCAAATAACATTGTGGTGCTTGTCTCTAGTATGGGTTGAACTGGGGAGCACTAGGGCCTTCTGATGTTATACTGCCTTCTGCCAGCCATATAAGGTCTCATTTTTACCTTTGGTAGGTCAGTGTTTCGGTTAAACTGCTGGGTGTTACTGCTTACTAAGTCTCCACTGTGAAGCATTCCATGGCTGAATTTCTGTTCTTTATGATTATCACATTGCTGCTTTTGGTATATTTAGTTAAGTAATTTTTGTGTTCCCATTATATATTGCACTGAAAGTAAGCATGTTTTGTGCCCCACAGTATTACCTCTCTGTACTTTAACAAAGCAGTGAAATGTTTCTTTTGATGTAACAGCTGTCTTACTACTAGATGGCTGTTTTGGCCTTTTAATTAATAGTTCAGTCATTAAAGTCAAGGTCTACTCCTCCTATCATATGTTTTCTTTTATATTTCCTTGTTGAGTTATATTTGCAAGGTCAACCTCTGTTCATTTTCCAATTTTAAGTATGTGTTTTTTTTTTTTTAATTGGTAGTTTCTGTGATAATGTTGCTTTGTGGATTGGATTAACAGGCACTGGTGTAAAAATGTATGCTTTCTAACCATTCTTCTGTCAGTCTCATTTAAGATGCCATCTAATATTTATTTTCATGTGGGCCCATTGTAAAGCTGTGTGGAGTGTAGCTGGGTGTTAAACTCAAACCTTCAAGTTTGCAGTTTTGTAGTTACATTTGTTGATGACACATTGGCACATTTAGTAGCATTGTTGCCTCACAGCAAGAGGTTCTTCAGTTCAATTCTTAGCTGAGATGCTTTCTCTTTAGAGTCTGCTCATCTTGTCTGTGTTCACTTAAGTTTTCTCCTGGTACTTTGTTTTCTTCTACATCCCAAAGGCATGTAGTGGTTAAATTGGCAGCTCAAAACTGATCATAGATGGTGTGCTTGGGGTGTGTGGATGAGATAAAGAAAGGCCTATCAATCTGCTTCCCTACTCTACTTGCCTAGTAAACACTTTGGATGGTGTCAGTTTTTCCTGATGTCACTGTAGGAGTCAGATGTTGCAAAACAGTATTGTATTGACATTTACATTTGTAGTTTTTTTCTGACCAGATCCTAATAAAGAGGTATTATCTTTAGAAAGTTATTCTAAAAAATATTTTAGTTCCTTGAAATGTTTCATCTGTCTTTTATGCTCTCTGTTCTTTTCTGCTGCATTATATTGATAACAGTGCTGCACTAATCCCAATGCATGAAGTCATGCGGTACATGAACAGTATGAGTGCAATGCAGTTTCTGTTGTATTGTGCTAAGCAAGTCCGTGCACGGGTGCTATTAAAAGTGTCAGTACCAAAGTCCTTTATAGATACAGAGGTACTGTGGTAATGTGACATAGCAGTCTGACTTTGAGAAGTAAAACGGTTGACTTAAGTATTCACCAAATGTAGCTCTATAGAATTGTTTGAAGAAGTTATTAAAGAAGAGTAGAGTGATACAGGAACAATTTTCACTACTCACAGAAGAGGTTGGAAAGAATGCTAGCTTGAAGGCAGAGTAAGAACTCCCAATTTCTAGTACTGTGACCTCAATCTAATAACAAACCAAATCATTAACCAGAAAGGCAAACATCTGGACATTCTGCAACATTCTGGACATTTGAGAATTATAAAAATGGGTAATAGGTCGGTGTCATCTAAGTGGACAGAAGGCTTTTCTCTATACTGAAGGGCTTGGAAATAGGAAGTAAGATGGTTAGCTGAGCAGAGAAATAGCTGGAGTGAAGAACTTACAGAGTCATAATGAATGAGAGATTGCTTTATGGCAAAACAGGTAAGTGGCCAAATGCTGGAATTGTCAGCCTTGGGATTGATGGGCTTCAAGGTATTAATTGCAGGTGTCACACAAAGCATTGAAGCCTTTTTTTATTTCCTGTAAGGATGAAGACAGGGGAAGTGGACATATGAGAGCATCAATCTAGAGAGTTGGACATTTTGTTAAGCCTTACTTGCCGTTTCTCCCTTCCACTAGTACCCAGTAGAGAATTATGTCAGTAGCAAAGGGTACAAAGGTCATACAGACAACTGTTCAGTAAAAACTGCAAGAAAACCCCAGCCAAGCAAGAGTTTTCACAGTGTAATAAAGTTAGCGTACCTTTCAGGTATCTAGATTTCACAGAATGTCCAGATTTTTGTTTCATATTTTTGGTGTATTCCTCCTTTTTTTTTTTTTTCCTGGCAAATCGTTGAATATCAAAGTCACTAAGTAATGACAGACATTTGATTTTCAGACATCATATCCTTCAGAAAATACATGCTAAAGCAAAACCTGCCATCCTAGCAACTTCCTAAGTTTGTGAGTAATATTTAAAATTTGGGTACTTGTGCATTATCGCAATCAGATTTCCGAAGCAGAAATAATTTGCTGTGTTTGTGAGTAAAGAGGTTTCTTAAGTTTGAAATGGGTGTATAAGCAAGTAAGTAGTAGTGTGTCACAGAGGGTATGAGGCAGGTAGAGGAATGACGGTGAAATTTTGTACGCCTGGGTGGGTGCCTGATTGCATATATCTCAGAAGTATGTCAAGGTACAGGTATAAAGGGCATTTGCCAGAAACAGCTGTTTTACATGTGAAATTAGTCCTCATCGCTTAGAAAATGCACGTAGATGTCAGTTGTAAGTATTTAAGTGATTGCTGTAGAAATCATATTTAAAAAATGTCCCGATTTGGAGCTTTTGCTCCCTCATTTGTGGTTTTGTCCCTAATTACTGGGCAAAGAGGTAGACCTATGTTTACAAACAGGTAGCAGACTAGATTACCCGAGTCTGAATATCCTCTTCGAAGTGTTTTGTGTTCATAGTGAAACGGAAATTGGTCTGTTACAAGTGCTGATAGTGGACTTGTTTGCTGTCACTTGCCATACTTCCTACTCGCCTGCTCTAACCCAGTTGTCTAGCCCTCCACAAGTCCATGCTAGTAAACTGCATCATCAAAGCCGTAAGTCTAGCCCTAAAGTCCCCATCTAGTCCCTAAACTGAACCTTCACTCTTTAACCCTAAAACTTCCCTAAATTCTCCTCACATTTCAGACTCCTTCCTGACAATGCAGACATGTGTCGTCTGACATTTTCTGTTGTAACTGTTACGTGTGATACCTTCATATTTGCAATGTAATGTAATATTATGTTCCTGAAGTTTATACACATGACCAGTTTCAGTCAAACATAAAGACAGCTCAGTGACGCACACACTTCCCCAGACAGTTTCACGAGATCTTTTAGCAGGAGAACGGCTTGGAAAGGAGCAGCTTCTCCTGTTCAGAATCTCGTTGCGATAATACGCAAGTACCAAAATTTGTCTCTGTTTTTATTTATTTTATTTATTTATATTTGGTAACCGGGTAGTGTCCATCTGGGCTGTAAACCAGCCTGTTTTCAGAGGAGCCCCGGGGGAAAAAAGCTCCCAAAGAAAAAGTTTACAATATTTATACTAAGATATGGTAGTTACAGTATCAAAAAGATAACTATGACAATTTACATAATAATATAGTGTAAAAACAAGTTTATACAAGATGAAAAGTCACACATCAAACCAGAAAAGTCAATTATGATATCAACAACAGCAATAGAAATCAAACAATATTTAGTTACATAGATAGAAAAAACACAGTAAGTGGGAAAGTGTGGATTGCTTAGCCAGTGGGTAGTGCAGGAGCATAGCCAATGAAGAAATAATTTTGTAAGTCGCTGTTTGAAGCCATGGGTATTTGGAATAGATAGCAAATGCTGGGGAAGGGAATTCCAAGTTTTGTCTATGGAGAAACTGTATAAAGAGTCACCATGAGTATTGTGGGATTTGATGACTTTATTTGATGTCTTTGAGTAAGTTTTTATCTGCAGACCTGAGGGAGGTAAGGTTGGAATAGGGTTGCATGATGTTCGATAAGGCTGGGCAAAAGTTGGGGTTATGAATAACGGAGTGAGCTACAATTAGTTGGTTTAGGGCTAGTAAGTTTGGGAGTTCAATCCAGTTTAGTTTTTGGAGGGCTATACAGTGGTGTGTTCTATGAGGAAGGTTTGAGGCAAATTTGGAGATTTTATTATAGCAAGCTTCTAGTCTATTCATATTGTATTTATGAAGGTTTGTGAAGATTTGTGAACAATAGAGAAGGGTGGAAAGTACGTGAGTTCTGGCAGTAGCAGCTTAACCATGGTTAGACAGATATAGTTTAGCCCTGTAGAGGACACCTGATATTGTGTGAGCTTATTTGATTGTTAAAGCAATATGTCAAAGTTTAGGTTACTGGCTAGCATAACACCAAGGAGTTTAGTATATTTGACAGGTTCAGCCTTTACCATTAGAGGCAAAGACAAAGAGATGCTTTTGTTGGTTTCTTTGGAGGGATTAGAAAATATCTTAAGTTTGGTCTTGTTGGGATTTAGAATCAGTTGGTGGTCTGAGAGGTATTTTTAATATTATAGAGGGCTGTCTGAGACTTTACTTGGAGTTTATTTATGGATGGGGCAGAACAAATAAGCAAAGTGTCATCAGCATATTGTACGATAGAGGCAGGTAATGCTGCAGTAAAGAGATCATTGGTAAAGATAGTAAAGAGAAGTGGCCCTAAGACAGAGCCTTGCGGGATGCTGACAGTGATAGGCAAAAGGGGTGATACTTTGCGTTCCCATAAGCTGGCTTGTTTATGGCTGGAGAGGTAGCTGTGGAACCATTGGAGTGTATTGGAACTGAAGTTGAGAGAGGCAAGTTTGTTTAGGAGTATTTGATGGGATACAGTGTCAAAGGCTTTTGACATATCGAGGAAAGTGGCAGAGACAATGTGGTTATTGTTTTGAGGTGGTTTACAGTATTAGTGAATTTTAATAGGGCAGTGTTAGTGCTATGTTTGGGATGGAAGCCATGCTGAGTAGAAGATAGATGGTTATGTGTTAGAAGGTGGGCTAGAGTCTGTTTATGCAGGTATATTTCTAAGATTTTGGAAAGTGGAGAAACTATGGCTATGGGCCTAGAGTTATAAAGGTCAGTAGAGGGGCCCCCTTTGTGAAAGGGGTATGACATGATATTTTCCAAAACTAGGGAAAATACTGTTCAGAGATAGAACAGTTAATAAGAATAGATATAGAATAGGAGGTAGAGCAGCAAGTTTAAGGAATTCTCCAGGTAACTGGTCTGCAGCAGGAGTACATGGTTTTATTTTGGTTAGGAGGTTTTATGTATAATTAGTTGGGACCGGTTTAAGAGAAAAAGGAGGAGTATTGGGGTCAGTGGGTGGAGGTGGTAAGGAAAGTGGGGAATTTACATTGTTATTAAGTAATGAGATGATGGAGGTGATAAAGTGGGCATTGAATTGTGCAGCTGTACAGTCAGTGGTGCCATTAGTTGTTGGGGGTGGAGTGGTTGGTCTTCCTGGGTTTAGGAGGAGGTTGATAGATTGCCAGAATTTTGAGGGTTGTTTTGGAATTTTTGTTGACATGATTAAAAATAAGTCTTTTTGTCCAGTCTAATTTGGTTTTTGGCCTGATTTCTGAGCTGTCGGTAGGTTGCATAGTTGTTACTATTTTTGCTTTTGTGCTAGTGGGCCAGGCTTTGTCCCTCTGTTTTAGCAGGAGGATAGTCTCTTTGGTTAAGTAAGGAAGTTGTTTGGACTTGGAACATATTTTTCTAACAGGAGCAAGATTATTTAAGATTTGCAGGAATGCATTATTAAAGTACTGAACTGCTTGATCCAAGCTGAGGGTTTTTAGAGGTGACCAGTCATAATCCTGTAATAGGCTGTTAAATAGGGAGGGGGAGAACTGTATTTTTATTGCGTACATGTCGATAAATAATATTATTTAGATTCTGAGTACATTTTCTGATAAGGTAAGTGGGATGGTGGTCACTTAGAGAATCGGGGAGGCAGCTTGTTGTGTAGCTGTAATTGGGTTTATTAGTTAGGATCCAGCTGAGTACAGAATGTTTGTTGGTGACCATATCTAGTGTCTATATTAAATGCTCAAATGATCAAATTTTTAAAAGTTCGAACATAAAAAAAAAAACACAAATAACCTACCTGAATATTTTAAGCAGGGGAGGCAAGCCCCCCCTGCACCCCACACTCCCTGCTCTTTAAATATACCAACTCCGAGATCGCACTACAGTACAGAAAAGGGAAATCTTCCCATTCTGCGCTGTACGGTGATCTCCGTTAAAATGTTCAAACTTTCAAAAGTTTGATCATATAGTGTCGACCATATGACACTCAAACTTTTGAAAGTTTGAGCATCCAGTATAGACCCCCGTATAGGTTCATAGGTTCATACTAGGCTATCTGCCCGAGGGCATTTACAAGCCTAGCCCATAGTTTTGTGGCTTCCCCTTACCTTTTATATGGGGGAATAATTGCTGTTTCTGTTTGTGTGTCTGTCTGCTGAGTAAGTGACACTGAGGTATCCCCTTCTCCCATCCATTGGTCCCATCTTCTGGTCACAAGGCCTCTTGACAAGGCCCAGCGAGGTGCTCTGGGCCTCACATGTACCGGATTTTTTGGTGGAGTCCTTGGTATCCCTTCTATCCCTCCTATCCCTCCAGCAATAGGATCTAGATTTTTTGAGGTGAAGCATATTCATCAAATCTGGGTTTGACATGGCCTTGTATGTTAGGCAAAGGTATATATACGTGTTGGTTGAGATATATTTTGGGTAAAGGCATAAAGGTTGACAAATTTGGTAGGGGAATTAGAGGAGTAGAAAAAACAGTCAAGATTAAAATAACCAAGTATTAGCCTCTTGAGAAAAAGTAGAGGATGCCCATTCTAGAATATTTTCAATGTGTGAGAGGTTTTTAGTGGGTGGGAGATAAATGGCTATTAAGATGTTAGATTTATGAGTGTTAAGTTGCAAGCATGTTAGAATTTCAGCTGTCGGAATATGAGGTAGTGTGGTGGAAAGCTAAAATAAGTTGAGGTGGTCCTTGTACATTATAGCAATGCCACATCCTCATTTGGATAATCTGTCCTTTTTGATAAAACTATAACTGGAAGGAAGTAATTCCTCAGTTGTGTGGTTTCAGTCAGTTTTCAGTAATTATGGCTATGTCTGGGGAGTAGAGTGTAAGGGCAGCAAGGAAATCTTGAATTTTATTGAGAAGGCTTCTAAGACTAAAGTCTATTATAGGTAGATCTGAGTTAGATGATTTGAGTGATGTGTAGGGATAGTTATTATTTGTAGAGTCTGTAGTTATTATTTGTAGAGTCTGGAGGATGGGTAGTGTCAATATTGGTAGAATTGGTGGGGCCTGGTTTTGGGTATATGTCAGACTGGTGTTTAATAAAGGTCTGCCAGTGTAATGTGAGATATTTTAGTTTGGGAAAAAAAGTTTAAGTTGCTCATGTAAGGACTGTGAGAGGCTATAGGGATTATAGTATTTGGGTGGGAAGTATAAACAATTAAGATAGTTAAGAAGTTCAGGAGAGATGTGTACAGTGTGTCTAGTATCAGAGGGTCAGGAATGTTAGAAGTGTTGGGGAGTGGTAGAGTATGAGATGGCGGGAGTGAAATGAGGTCCAGTAAGAGGATAGACTTAGTATGAATAGTAGGGTAGAGATGGTGATGATAAGTTTTAGTAAGGGCATTGTAAGGAAGGACAGAAACAAACACTCTTGAGGTAAGAGTATTGAGAGGGTGTGGTTGTAATAGAATGGGGCTAGGTTAAAAGCCTGAGGTTAGAAGAAAGTATGAGAGTTTGGGATGGGTAAAGAAGATGGGAAAATATTTAAGTAGCAGAGTATGGGAGGGTGTGATGAAGTTGTTAGAAGACAAAAATAGAGGAGGGTCAAAAGAGTGGGTGGGACCTAGTGTTCTAATTTGTTAGCCAGGTAGGGCAGGTCATGAGGGGAGTGGTGAGGATAGGTATAAATCAAATGAATGTAGGGGTGGGTGGGAACGGGTGTAGGGTAAGGGAGTGAAATGAGCCTGAACTGAGCGAGGCGCGAGACAGTGGGTTACATCAGGCTGCAGAGCAGAGAAGAAGTAAAAAAAAACGTAGAAAGTTGTTGTGAGGAGGAAAAAAGAAAAAGCTGAGAAAGGTAGGTAAAGTCAAGGAGTACTACACACACAAATAAAATAAAAATAAATGGGAAATGGTGCAAAAATATAGATAGAAGAGAAAGAAAGTGTTGTGTAAAAGAAAAAAAAGAAAAAAAAAAGAAAGGAAAAAAGTAAAGGAGTAGAGGAGTAAAAGAGTAGAAGACTAAGAGTCAGAAGAGTGAAAAAAGTAGACAGAAGAAAAGAAGAGAAAAAGTTTTAGTCTGAAAAAGATGCTAGTTGAACAGGATATCAGATATCAGCATGTAAGAGGGTGGGGAGTGGACTGTGGGGAGTCTAGTAAAGGTAAGTGTAAAAAAAAAAAAAGAGCTAGCAGGAAGGAAAAAAAATGGGAGAGGGGAGAAAAAAGAAGAGAGAGGAGAGAAATAGAGAGACTGACGTGTTCCTAACACTGAATGGGGACCTATTACAGAGTACAAAACACAAAAATATCTCAAACTGCCTACTAGGAGGTAACCAACAAACAATCTACACACACACACATAGTTTAGTTGTCTTACTGTTTGTTGGTATAAAAAACACCACAACAGACACAAGGTGCTGCTGGATTATATCACAGAAGACTGACCTCTCTGGGCATATTGATACCAGTATGAGAGCTTTAGAAGAAAAAAGAAAAAAAAGTAAAAAAGTTTTAGAAGGGAGAAGGTATACTAAAGGAAGGGGCTGGCAAACTAAATGGACAACAATGAAATAACAATAAATCAGATAATAAAATAGGCAAAATAGGGGCAATACAGAAGCTACAAAGAGCTATAAATGGAACACATGAAAGAAACCTGATAGCTTCTTTGAAACATAATGGAACAATACCATGTTGAGCCAGAAGGATTTTGAGCTGAGACTGAAGTTAGACTGAGGGAAGAAGGCAGTGAAACAAAAAAAAATGCAACGATGCAAAGCAACAAATGATGCAACAGTAAGTTTGATTGAATTATTTACAAGGAAAAACATTTGTTTTGGGGGGGAAAAAATTTGGGGATAAAAAGCAATAGAAAGTTAAATAGAGTTTTAAAAAAATTACTTGTTGAAAGGTTTAAAAAATACTGAAAATCAGTACAGCTGAAAAAATATACAAGAAATAAAAAAAAAATGTATTAAAAAAAAAAAAAGCTGAAAATGAAAATACAGAATTTTCCAGAATGAGTTTGGAAAAAAAACTTGTTTTGGGGTTAAAAAAAAAATTGTAACAGTACAGCAAATAACATTTGAAAATAAAAAAAAAAAAATATAAAAAATACAAATAAAAAAAAAAATAATAAAGTTAAAAAAAAATATAGCAGGAAGTAAAAAAAAAGTCTAAAACAAAAAACTCCAAAAATGCTAAGATGGCAAAAAAGTAATATAACATGCGTAACAAAATGCTGTATGCACAGTCACTCTAAATATACTCACAGAGAAATTAATCTAAAGTAAGCAGACCTTAGGGGCGCCTATTTCCTTTCACGTGAGATAAAGTCAAAGAGAAAAGCAATCTTTATATCGAGTACCAGTCTTAGGACACACAATCCTTTAGATATACAATAACAGTAGTTCATATTAGAGCACAGCACTATTCAACAAAAAACATCTATTTGCATACATTAAAATACAGGATTAGTAACTAGCACAGAGGGTAGCAAGGATACATTGCAATATGACAATTTCAAGAAGAAAGATAAACAGTTACTACTTGAATGGTAAAAAAATGTGTGGAAGTTGAGAAAGTAAATCATTACAGTTCAAAAGCTCACTCGTAGTTGAATACATACAGTTAGAACTACCACCAACAAACTATACAATAGAAGGAGGAAGCTACTAAATGATAGAGCAAAATCCCAAAAATGGAAGGCATCACTGATCAGTATTAGCAAAAAACTACGGGCACAGATAAAATTGTCTAAGGCCAGCTTCGAGAGAAAAATTGCACAGGACACTAAGGATAATCACAAGGCTTTCTTTAGTTATGTTAGGAACCTGGGTGGGAATTCCCAGATATGCTCAGAAATAGTCCAAAATGACAAAAAATACACCAAACCCACAGACATTGCCAACATCCTAGCTGACAGGTTCAGCGCAAACCCCCACCAAAAGGGCAAATATCTATCCCGGCGGAGTGCTGCCCCCCTGACATCTCTGATGCTCAGGTAAGAGCCGCCCTCTCCAAAGCAAAAACCACAGCATCAATGGGACCAGACGGTGTCCCAGGCTGCGTCCTACATGAACTCCAAGAAGAGCTAAACCCAAACATAAAACTACTGTTCAATCTCAGCCTTACTACAGGATATGTGCCCAAAGAGTGGCGTACAGCAACAGTGGTCCCTCTCCATAAAGGTGGTGCCTCAACGGATCCTGGAAACTATCGCCCCATAAGCCTGACTAGCTTGGTCTGCAAAGCTATGGAAAGGATCATCATGGACCTCATAAATAAAGATGTTGGGGACCTACAAACACTGGATCCTACCCAGTTCGGCTTTGTTAAGGGCAGATCCTGCCTCTTAAACCTGGTTGATTTCTTTGAAACAGTCACCAAGGCCATTGACGAGGGGAAGGTGGTCCACACAGCCTACCTGGACCTCGCAAAAGCCTTCGATACAATACCCCACTCGGGCATTATAGATAAGCTTACCAGATTAAATATAAACCTCTATGTCACTAGATGGATTGCAAATTGGCTCAAGGACAGAACCCACATGGTTAGAATTGCTGGAGCCATGTCAGACTCCAAACCAGTTACAAGTGGTGTCCCACAAGGCTCAGTCCTGGGACCTCTCTTGTTCAGTATATATTTCTCGGAGGTACAGGCCAACACGGAAGGACTGTGGCTGACCAAGTTCGCAGATGACTGCAAACTGGGCGCCATAATCGACTCTCCATCTGACACAAGCATCCTCCAAAAGGGCCTCATAGAAACAGACAACTGGTGCCAGAGCCATGGCCTCAAGCTAAATGCCAAAAGTGTATAGTCATCCCTTTGGCAAAAACAAAGTGCCCACAAATTACCACATAGTTGGTAATCCATTAAGTACAGAAGAAGTAATTAGGGACCTGGGGACCCAAGTTGATAGCAATCTCTCATTTGACAACCACATGGCCAAAGTGGTTAGAAAAACATTTTATATAGCCCACCTAATCATGAAGGGATTCACATCTAGATCAGGGGACGTCATCGTGCCTCTTTACTCATCCCTCATCAGGCCCGTAATTGAGTACAATGCCCCTTTTGGGATGTACCTTACCAGACACCTGCAGCAACTGGAAAGACCCCAACAGTACCTCACCAAGAGGATCAAAGGGCTCAAACAGATGCCATATGCTGCCCGGTTAAAGAAACTCCAGCTCTACTCAGTGGCATACTGCCTGTTCAGAGGCGATCTGTGCCTGACATATAAAGCCATGTCCAACCCGAAATTAATGGACATGCTGCACCTCAGAAAATCCAAATCCCATCGAGCTACACGCTCGAGAGACTTGAACCTCAGCACTGAAATAAATAGGACATGCTGGAGGGACAGATTCATAACCCAGAGGCTCCCTTCACTCTGGAATAAAATCCCAGTCCAGGTTAAGGCAGAGTACCTCATTGACTCTCTTCAAGAGGAATCTTGAGTGGATGGGAGATCGTAGGTTTACCCCGGGTATCACTTCTGTGTCACTGTTAGACAGAGGCACAGTATACTAACCTCGAAAAAGGGCATAGCAAAATTAATTTAAAATGGGTGGCAAAAGCCAAACACACTCTGGCTAGGCTTATAAATGCCCTAGGGCAGATAGCCTAGTATGAACCTATGAACCTATACACCACTCATTTCAAAGTAATAAATGTAGGAGATTCAGTATAAACACCTTTACAAATCTGTGCTAAGAAAAATGTACAGACTATTTACAGTAGAGTCAATTATTCTGACAGAACACATAAACTCCTAGTAGTAGACTCCTTACCTGGACAGGATTGGGATGGGTGGGGGATGCTCAGTCAAGCGTGTAGCACTAGGTAGAAATTAAGGAAAAAAGATGGCGCACGGGACAGAGGGGTAGCCAAGATACCTCGGGGCCAGAAATAGGACACAGGGGAAGGGTGAAAAAGGTGCAGGTGAGGGGGAGGTGTGGTAACCTTACACCGGGCCACAAGCTGCAGAGAGTATGAAAAAACAATCAGTAGAAAGTTGTGTATGAAAGGAGAAAAAAGGAGCTGAGAAAAGTAGGTAAAGTCAAGGAGCTGCCCACACCGTAAAATATTTGATAAAAGGGAAAGTGTGCAGATCACAGATATAGAGCAGAGAAATGCCAGAGTGTTGCAGAGAAAGTAAGTCAAGAAGAAAATCTCAAAGGAAAAGAGTAGGCGGTTATGGGGAGTAAAAGACTATGGAGACAGAGAGTCAAGAAAGTGGGTAAAGTGTAGACCAAAGAAAAAGAAGAAGCGGTTTTAGGCAGAAAAAGATGCTAGTTGAACAGGATATCAGCAGTAAGATGTGGGAGTCTAGTAAAGGGGATGGTGTAAAGACAGAAAGTTGAGCTAGCAGGAATAAAAATAGGCTATGAGAAGAAAGGTATTCAGCGTGGAGAAAAGGCTGAAGTTGAGCTAGCAGGAATAAAAATAGGCTATGGGGAGAAAGGTATTCAGCGTGGAGAAAAGGCTGAAGTTGAGCAAGCAGGAATAAAAATAGGCTATGGGGAGAAAGGTATTCAGCGTGGAGAAAAGGCTGAAGTTGAGCTAGCAGGAATAAAAATAGGCTATGGGGAGAAAGGTATTCAGTGTGGAAAAAAGGCTGAAGTTGAGCTAGCAGGAATAAAAACAGGCTATGGGGAGAAAGGTATTCAGAGAGGAGAGAAATAGAGAGAATGGCTGGCATCCCTAACACTACACACGTATCTGTCCAAGGTGGGGCCTATTACAAAGTACAAAAATATCTCTACTGCACTATTAAGATCCAGGTGACCAAAATAGTGTAACACTTGCATAGTTTAGTTGTTTTGCTGTTTGTTGGTATAAACAGCAAAACAACTAAACTGTGCAAGTGCTATACTGTTTTGGTCACCTGGATCCTAGTAGTATAGTTGTTTTGCTGTTTGATGGTATAAAAAACGCCACAACAGACACGAGGCTCTGCTGGATTATATCACAGAAGACTGGCCTCTCAGAGCAGATTGATGATACCAGGACGAGAGCTTTAGGGGTAGTTTAGTTGTTTTGCTGTTTGTTGGTCCTTTGTTTCACCATTATTTTTGGCTTTGTCCCGATTTCTTGTGCTAAGAGGTTGAGAGTTATGAAAAACTTTAGAATGTTGTCAGTATAGGAAGTACATACGTGAGCTGATACAGAAGTCTATCTGGGTCCCTTCACTTTTGTGTTGCTCACAAACTTCCCTGCCTACCAGCAGAGGATTACCAGGCAATACAAAAACACGTCTACCAAATGAGTTAGATTATTGTCATTCTCACATAACTTTAATATGCCGAAGAGAACTAAGGTACAAAAACTGAATACTTTAAGTAGTGTGGGGCAAGGTATTCAAAAAGTTGGGAAAGGTAGCATGTTACATCAGGAAAAATGATTTGTTACAATAGCCCTTATACCTAGCTCATTGCTGTGAAACTGAGAAAGCAGTCTATAGCTGAGAACTGATATGACTATTTCCTTAAACTTGACAGCATTTTATAGGACACACTACCACCACGATAAAGTATCTGGATTTGTTTCTAGAAGCATGTGCAAATTACATAAATGTATTGATTTTGGGAAACTCAGACTTACAAATAATTATGTAAAACAACAAACCTGCTAAGCATGGAAAGTCATATAAATATCTTTATTCAGCAGTATACATTTAGACTGATAGTGGCCAACTCAACAGTTTTGTTACTGGTCTAATCATGGCAATGTGTAGTTTACCTTAGACAGGAACAGCCTTGTTAGTATCTGCTCAAAGCTTTTCTGTCCCCTTGCTGTAAAGTCATGTTCAGTCCAGCTGTGAATTTCAGCTAGATAATGTTTATTAAAATGAGCTGTTTGTACACTAACTGGCAGAAATAGTCTAGCTGCAGACATTACTAAAATATATAGACAGTATTAAAATGTACCACTGATTGCCCTTTGAATAACAGAAAGTAAGTATCACTCAGTCTCTATTAAAATACAGAAGTTATTTCTTTTTTACTTTTGAGTTAAAACCCATGTGTTGTGCGTTATGAATTAAATTACAGTGATTTTAGCCTTCCTTAATCTTTTTCTTAGCAGTATTCTCTAAGGACTTTAGTATCTGACTGTTTACATTTTTGTTTGTTTTTGTAAAAGAATGTACTATTACCTGCTCTGTCCTCTAAACGTATATAGTATTTACAGATTCGATTTATGCCTGCATAAGAACTCAACTGCTTGATGATTTTCACCAAGAAGTATCCTCCACCCCATTCAGTGATGGACATTTGGAAACACTAAAACTGCAACTGACAAGGATAGTCATGCTTAACTGTACACTTCAACCTCATAGTGTCTGTTTTCATAGTCCATCTGTGTTGTAAAACTCTGTCTTGGTACTCTTCAGGTTTTTTTTTTTTGTTTTCCATTCAGGATTCTGCTCAAGCAGCCTTCCTTTCTGCCATTCTTCACAGCTGCTCAGAAATCCGATCTTGTAGGAGTCATCCAGTGGGTGTCTGCCCTACTTCTGAGTACTTGCAGATCAGGGTTACTTCTTCAGGCACATAGTAGACCTTAGAGCATAGATCTTGTGTGACCAAGGAGTACCAGTATGAGTTTATTTGTCCTGCACTCTCTACAAATGCTATAATGCCAGTAGTTTGTCCATGTTTCCCTTCAGTCAGTGAATCCACACTTTCAAGTAAATTAAACTCCAAAACTATCTTGTTTTGCTCTTCTGACAGTTATTACAGAAACCAGCCTTCTTTAGCTAGTTATGGTGATAATCGTGCAATGAGACTGACTGCACACTTTTGGTGCAAGGCTGTACCTGTCCTCCATTGTACAGCCCCCCCTCTCCCCATTGCTTTACCTTTATAGATGATATTTTTTGCATTGTCTACTTTGCTAAATTCACATCCATAAAGCTTTCTTAGGTAACATTATTACAGAAATACACTGTAATCAAACTGTTCTTCACCCACAACCACACTACCGTACAATCAGTAGTCATGTCACCTGTACAACAAAGACTGCTACTCACACATGTAATCCTTTTGCCACGAGTCTGTACCTTGCTAGCAAAGACAATTCCTCCCCTTATTACTCTCAATTCTTAATAACACGGAGAGAAAAATGTTAGACCGGGATGAGGCCAAGAACTCTTTTGGACTTCAGGCTAGAGGCTGCCTTCCCTATCAGAGATTGATATCAGTACAGGGAAAGAGAAAGGGCTAAGGGGAATCCTAAGTGAAAGACCAGCCCTGATAGAGTCTTTAGTTGAGTCTAGAACAGAAGTAGCCTTACAAAAGGGATGTGGAACAGCCTTGTTCAAGCTACTAAGAGTCATCTTAGGCAGTGAAGCCAAGTTTTACCTCCAGATCTTGTCTGCTGTTGTGAAAACTAATCAGAAACTTTGGCATGCTGTACAGTGTAAAGTCTTTATGACTGCCTGTTCCAGCAAAAGTGCAGCCCATGTTTTCCTGCTGCCCGGCCCTTTTGTATGCTTCCCTTGTACTAACTAACCTTTTCAGAACCACAACACACATATAGTTGAGCCAGGTTATACTAGGATTCCCTGCTTTGCTACTGTTATGCCTTCCTGTTCTGACATTGTAAAGCATTCAGTAAACATACCTAGCAAGAATGTTATAGCTATCTCAAATTTATCCAACTAGCTGTAGCTTATAGGCTGATGTACTTCAGTAAATGCCAGTTATTATTTGTATAGGTTCATAGGTTCATACTAGGCTATCTGCCCTAGGGCATTTATAAGCCTAGCCAGAGTGTGTGTGGCTTTCACCACCCCTTAGGATGAGAATACTATACCCATTAGTTTGCTGTGCCTCTGTCCAGCAGTGATACAGAGATGATTCCCGGGGTAAACCTACAATCTCCCATCCACTCGTCAAGATTTCTCTTGAACAGAGTCAGTGAGGAGCTCTGCCTCACATGGACTGGGATTCTGTTCCATAGTGTAGGGAGTCTCTGGGTGATGAATATGTCCCTCCAGCACGTCCTATTTATATCCGTGTTGAGGTTTAAGTCTCTTGCTCGTGGCTCTGGTGGATTTGGATTTTTTGAGGTGGAGCATGTCCATTAATTCCGAGTTGGACATGGCCTTGTATGTCAGGCACAGATCACCTCTGAGCAGACGGTATGCGACTGAATAGAGCTGGAGTTTCTTCAGTCGGGCATCGTATGACATATGTTTGAGCCCCTTTATCCTTTTGGTGAGGAACTTTTGGGGTCTTTCCAACTGCTGCAGGTGTCGGGTAAGGTACATTCAATGGGCGTTGTACTCAATCATTGGTCTGATAAGTGAAGAGTACAGGGGTACAATGACCTCTCCTGATCTGGATGTGAATCCCTTCATGTTCAGGTGGGCAATGTAGAAGGTCTTTTCTAAACTGGTAAATCTTTGTATGAGTCGGTCCCTCTACCAATGACAAGGAAGGACAGTCTGTGGTATTGACATAGCAAAACAGTAAACCTATGAAAACTTGCCTTCTACAATATTTCAAAATGGCCAATGGAACACCTAGCAAGCAGTAGGCATTATGTCTGTAAGGTTTATTTGACAAAGCTAAATTTATACAAATGTTCTCCTTTTCCAGTTATGTATTTATCTTTATCAGAATTTAAAGTTTTGTATGTTATCTTGATTTGTGTGTATGTAATTAGTAATTGTACATGCTTTTATTGAGTTTTTAGCATCTGGTTTTCATGGGCTAAAATAGTCCTTAATATATTCTAAGATTGCTCTTTTGTGTGTTTCCTGTTGTACAGTATACCTTCTTGGGTATGCCATTTATCTGTAACTTTTTTGCATTCCATCACAGATGCACAGATGAACATTATATATCTGGCTTGTCATGTGTTATTTTAGAAATGGAAATGACACCAAAGCAGTTTGGTAATCTTTGCCATAATAAGCATAAATAGACTTTTTTATTATTTCCACCTATGCATATTCAGTATTCTTTAGATATTTTTACTTATGAAGACCTTTTTTAATAGACTGCATCTGTGTTTTTCTGCCTTACACTCCTTGAGTATATGGATATTCTGTGATTCAACAGATCCTTGACTGAGGTACAATATTCATCAGAAAAATGAGTGTATAGACCTGTAAGGCACCAGTGTATCAAAGGATGAAGTGAAGGTAGAACTGCATAAGAATAATCATACGATTGTTTAGCTACAGTTACAAACTACTTAGCTAAGAGATTCTGCATAAAGTGTAGAGTAGGAACCTAGTTGGATGAAGATGGGTATGCCTCATAAAAGTAACTTACAGGTCCATAAAATAAGACCAGTATCATACTTGTTAGGGAATGGAGCAGGATACTAATGGAGGTAATGCCTGACTGTGACATGTTATGATGCACAAGCTGTACATCATTTTAAAATGTCTGTGGAAACTACCATATAATATTTTGATATTGAATAAAGGGAAAAAAATCTTGAAAGTGACATGTGACATTGTAATACTTTTCTGACTGGTTTGTATTTTATCAGACAGAATGCACATCGATAATATGGTGCTGTTATGTGGTATTAAGTGCTATTCTGATATAACCAAGTTATGACATTTTATTTTACACGTCGTAATGGACATGCAACATAAGAATTTTATAATGTCTGTGGAAACCAGTATTTGATAATGCACTATTAAAATAATATGCAAGTGACACACACAACACTATTATGCACTCATAACTCAAATTCTGAGATGCCCAATGCAGGAGATTCTCTAATGTAGCTTTGATATTTTGCTTTGCATGTAAAGTGTATAAGGAAACCAACATTTATTTGCCACTGTATTGCTGGATTAAAAAAAAAAAATAGATGGGATATACGCAGTGACATTGTATGCTGACAACCTGCAACCCATATTCTGAGATACCTGATTTGAGGAGATTCTGCAGTTGGTCTTTGACATTAGCTTTGCACATTTTGATGACAGTGATAAGGCAAGAACTATTTTAAAATGATGCCAGGGAGCATATTTGGCATTGTTGTGTTGAATTTAAAAAAATACACACATTATTACTGAAAATGAAAATAGCTGCTTAGTGCTTCCCCTTAATCTTCATTGACAGTTAAAGTGTATCTTGAAAATGCAATAGGGAGTACTTTCCTGTAACATTCAACATTCACTGTTTGAATTCTATTTTAAACTTTTAAAATGATCTAACTTCCCATGTGGAAGACAAAGGCAGAGACAGCTGCTCATCTTAAAGGAGTGTCAGCTTCCAAAATGCAAGATGAAAGCGAATAGCCAGCCGTCTGAATTTCACAATCTGTATTATCACTTGGAGATTATGCTAATTTACTTAAGAAGATAGAGTTTTATATCATAGCAGATGAATTTACTTGATTGTAGTTAGAAAAAAAAATTAAAACATTCCTTTTGAAGACATGGTATTGATTTACCAATTGTTAATACTTTTTCTAAATGCTTTGCAAGACTGCAAATGCTTGTGTGATTTTTGTCACATTTATGGTTTGTTTTCAAGGCTGCAGTGCACATACATAAGGTGTTTTAAGTTCTGTAAGTTTAATGAAAGCAAAAAAAAAGTGTAACATGTCTCAAAAGTAAAAATTGAAACTCATGACAGGTCATGTTAAAAAGAGAAGGGTTACATTACTGAACAAGATAAGTGCACGAATATAACCAACGCTTATCTTAGAATAATGCAACATTTTTAAAAATTAAAATAAATAAATAACAGTATTAAATGCAAAGCTTTTTATCCCCGCAGTCACTTGTTTCCTGTAACTGATCTCTGCAGTTAAACAGTGTTTTGTATTGTTGTAACATCCTCTATATTCCAGTCTGTACTTTGTGACATTTGCAAATTTACCCTTACATACCTCCTACAATGCTATTCATTGTTATAGACTGACCTTCCAGAGTACAACACTTTAGGTGTGTTTTTCCCAAAAAGTTTTAGTGTAGATAAAACAAGTTGCAATGATTCTTCCCTATTGCACCATATAAGTAACCTTTCTTAAAGCTTGCAGCCTATTTTTGCTATTCTTTCTTTAGTAAAAAATCTATAAATAATGCCACTTCTTTGATTCATACTAAAAAAATATTTAAGAAAGTATTGCTTTACAGATATTCTAATTTAAATATTTCTGACCTGTAGCTGAATAAAACATTACAGTGACTTCTATGCACTGTTCCCTTTCTCTTCCTGTCAATATTACCCGATTCTTCTATCCACAGAACTGTTTTCCTACCATATTCATGAATTATAATCTACCAAACCATTTTTTCATCTCTGATATTCCAACAGACTGCAATATGTTTTAATAAAATCCCTTATCTTTTTAAAACATAAAATAAATTCAGTGACATCACGAATAACATGATTTAACATTTTCCAGTGTCCTTTTTTTTCCCCATGTGAAACACCCTTTTTTAATTACTTTGTGTGTCATACCCAAAACATTAGGGAAAACCTTTTACATAATAATGTCATAACATCTGTTTTGTACTCTTAGCTGTTGTATGCCTTTCTAGGAAATGTATACCCCAGCTCACTGCCACCAGCTGTTACATTTTTCTTTATTTAAACTCAAAACTCAAGATTATTAAAAATTCCTGCATTAAGATGGTGGCTGTTGGCTGACTTCGACAATTTAGATCTAACTTCTGTTTCATTTTTTGCCTCTGGGCTTGAGTATATTATTGTTTTTGCTGTTCAAGTTGATCTTATGACTATATTATTTGCTAAGGTGACTGAACTGAAGGCCCTCCATGATGGTATTCTCGGGTTAGTGTTTCTAAAGATTCACTTAGTATTTCTCAGTGCTCATTACCACGTTTTGTTGCTGCCTTGCTACATTGTTGCACTGTTTTTGAAAAAAAAAATAGTTTCTGTCTGGCCCTGTAATTTAGTCAGTGATATATCTAGCATGTTTGACACCTGGAGCAGATTTTTTTTAACCATCCTGCAGTGATTTTTTTCTAACACCTCCTCTTCAGTGGCGATTGCTTTTAGTAATAATCATGAAATGAAACAAAATAATGACCATCTAGGAGCAGTGATCAAATCCCCCAAAGACTCTGCCATCCTACACGTAGTCTTGTCCCTAACAAATAACTAGTACCAGAATCATGGACTAAAGCTAAATGTCAAAAATGCATTTTTGTCTCCTTTGGAAAGGTGAGTACAGCTTTGACAACACACCCTGAAGATATGACCCAGTAGTTCAGGATCTGGTAACTTACGTGGACATTTGACCCCAAATTCTGTTAGGAACAGATCAAGATGAAGCAAACATAGGGACATTATGCAAAATCTGGAGAGAGAGAGTAAATACTGCAGCATACTTCATGCAAATGCAGACTAGTCATGTAAAAGTGGACTTTAAACTAAGCAAGCAATATGAGAGTACTTTGTAGACCTAACATATTAATCAAATACAAGAACATTCTGTAAAATCCTGGGCAGTTTCAGATGTGTTTCATACAATATTCCAGTTTATTTCGGACAATTGCACAATAGACGTTAATGCCTGCCTTTAAATTGAGCACCAGTTATTTCATCAACAACGCAGCTAGCCACATCTTTCCCAATAAAAAATCATAAGTAATCCAGTTTATTTCTCACAAATGTGCAGTAGCCAGCCACACTTTAAGCTGAGCAATGAAGAGGATAAGTTGCCATAGCACAGATAGCCACACAAAACAATTCAATTTCTTTCACAGAAGTGCACACTAGCCAGCCTTTAAAATAATATGAAAAGGACAAGGTTACTACCAACCCCCCCCCCCCAAAAAGCATAAATATTCAGATTTATTTACTGAAATGCACCTTAAGAGCGGAATTTAAACCAACCAAGCAAAAAAGACAAGTTACATTCATCCACAACACAGCTGGCCAACCCTCCAACAAAAAAGAAAAAAATATTCCAATTTATTAACACAAATATTCACTCACCAACCTTAATAGTGTAATTTAAGCTGAGCAAATGAAAGGGCAGGTTACTTTAAGTCACAGCTCAGCTAGCTAGCTACCTCTGCCCCACCAAAACAAAAATGCAAAACAGTACAGTGAAAAAAACCCCCCATAAATATCCAGTTTCAAAATATTTAAACAAATGTACACACACACACACACACACACACACACACACACACACACACACACACACACACTAGCGTAGTCACCATCCCTCCAAAAATAAGAAAGAAAATCTGGTTAAATTCACATAAAAAATGATTACCTTCAGTCCAATAGTGCATAATGCACTGGCTGATTGACTTGCTGTGAGTAATCCAGTTCGCCAGGTTCAATTAATAAAAAAAAAAAAAAAAAAAAAAAAAAAAAAACTTTTCCACTGCATTGTACTATAGTACAACTAGAAGGCTGCTGTTAATTTTAAAAATAACCGTGAATGTCCTTCTATTCCTTTGTTGCAGTATTCTTGGTGTGGGACCTTGTGTGATGTCTGCACGCACAATCCTCAGAACTTTTCAGCTACAGATGACCTCGCATTGTACGATCACTCTCCAGACGTCGGATCAACTATAGATAAGTAACCCGGTTTTTGCATTTCTAACATTTTACCGATCTTTTGCATTGCTTAGGCTTGGTTGTTGTAGCTTTCAGCTGATGTCGGGTAAAAAGAGAAAGTGCCAATGTGGGTGCCAAATTCCCCATAAGGACGCCCATGACAAATGCATTTTCTGCTTAGGCCAGGAACGCGACCATAACGTCTGCCCTATTTGAAAATCTTTTGTGCCTAAGACCTTATGTAGCCATCTAGAAGCTTTAAACCTTTACTTAGAAAACCAAAGCCTCAAACAGCTGGCTCTCAGGATGGATCCCGCTTTGGTGGCCACCCAAGAACCTTCACGTAAGAAGGCCAAGATGTCTAGGCCTTCATCGCCTGCCGCTTCTCACCCGAACGCCCCGCCAACTACCGATGTAGGAGTTGAGCGTTCGGCGGATCCATCAGCTCCATCGACCTCTGTCATGGAGGCCGCTGCACAGCTGATGTCTGGCATGTCCATGGAGCTTTCTCAGACATCAACACCTGTCTATGTTGAGGGGGAACCAGATTTGGGGGTTCCTTCGACTGGGATCCAGACCTCTCAGATACAGCCGCTGCCAAACCCAGCTCTAGGCTGACTCCAACTAAAAAGAAGCAGAAAAAACATATTACGCCTGCTTCTGAAGCCCCTCCAGACTGGGAGGCCTTGACATCCTCTCTTATGCAGGTATTTATGGCCCTTAGGCGTTCTGCTTCATCCACAACTACATTGCCTCTGCTAAGCTCAAGGCCTACCTCTGCTTCTTCTATTCCTGTGGCTCCCCTCCTTGAGGAAGGGGAAGAACATGAATCTACCTACTCTTCCTCAGATGAATCCATCTCTTATGCATCCCAGATTGCTTCTCCCAAAGAATATTACTCTCCTGACGAGGAGTCTGTGGTAGGGGATTCTCCACCTGAAGACATTACATTTGGTGAAACAATCACCAAAATGAAAGACTATTTCAAATGGGATACTTCCCAAATGACAGAAACCCAAAAAAGAGACTTTGAACTGCTGCAAGTGGAGTCCCCTTCCCCTTCAGCTGTACCCCCTGTCCTTCCTGCATACTTGGATGCTTTTATTGCAACCTCTAGAACCCCTGACTCACAGCCTCCTGCACCTAAGTGCCCAGATCGCTTCTACAAGGTGCCAGCGGATCAAAAATTCCTCATAAAGCCACCCTTAGCAGACCCAGCAGTGATTGCCACTGCAGCTGATAAGCAGTCTTCGTTGCTACCTTCTGCCTCCCTATTGCCCACGGATAAAGATAGAAAATCCATGGATAGTGGCCTTCAGAGCCATTAACTGTCAAACACACATGACCAAGTATGCCCTGGACTTAGTATCCCACGCCACCTCTATGCTGGCTTCAATTCCTGACAGTCCCATTAAAACGGATATCTCTTCCAAATTGTCCTTAGCACAAGTGGCTAGACACTCCATAATATGCAGCTACAATGATGCAGAAGCTTCTGCTCGCTTTGCAGTATCAGCATCTGTCCTTAAGAGATATTCCTGGCTTAGACTACAGAATCTGCCAGAGGACTTCAAGTCCAAAATCTTGGACGCTCCCTGGATCACAGCTTCCTCTTTGGAAAGCAATCTGCAGACCTATTTAAGAATCTGCAAAAAAAAAAAGCAAAGAGTTGCAGGATATTAAACATCTTCTGGTATCCCCTATACCCAAATTGTATAGGAACTACCCAGCTAAGACTACCTTTGTGAGGAGTAACGTGCATTCTGCTACCTCCTCCTCCAGACCCAGAAGAGGGACTAGAAGACATTCCTCATCCAGGCCCACTGACCCACCTCCTCAGCCTAGACAGCCCTTTCAGGACAGGGGAGGTCCCAATAATGAGTGACTGCCTTGCTCATTTGCCTCTCTCAGTTCACCTTGCCCACTGTTTCCCCTTCTGGCAAAAAATCACCACAGACCAATGGATATTAACCATTATTCAAAAAGGATGCTTTCTATCCTGGAAACAAATTCCCCCCTGGAAAGGCATTCCATTTTGGATCTCTCCTTCCTAAACCTTTACCTGCACTCCCGTCTGTTCCTGGTCCCTTGAAAGGACGGTCCCTGGAGACCCATTTTGGATCTCTCCTTCCTAAACCTTTAACTGCAGGTACCATCCTTCAAAATGCTGTCTCTTCCCATTCTCTTACCCCTCATACCCTCAAATGCTTTCATGGTCACCTTGGAACTAAAGGATGCTTACCTGCACATTCCCATCAGGGCCTCACACAGACGTTTCCTGCTTTTCTCTGGCCCATCCTCACACTTCCAATTAATGGCCTTGCCCTTTGGGGCATTCCACAGATAGACCTGTTTGCCTCCCCCCAGAACAGGCAGCTGCAGAATTTCTGCACAAAGACTTAATCCCCCCAAGCCTGGAAAGTAGACACCTTCAGTTTCAACTGGAAGGGGAAGTTCCTGTATGCGTTCCCCCCTTTCCCACTGATTCAGAAAGTCCTTCTGAAAATCAGGAAGGACAAACCAAAAATCTTGCTAGCGACTCCCTACTTGCCAAGGCAGCACTGGTTCCCCCTTCTGTACAACTTAACTAAGGGCAATTACCGCAAGTTACCCCACAAGGTGGACCTTCTGACACAAGACAAAGGAACTCTCCTACACCAACACTTGCAAATGCTATCCCTGACTCTGTGGGTGATAAATTACTAACCCCATTCAGACACCACTATTCAGAGGATGTGCTATCAGTTCTGAGGGAGGCCAGGAAAACCACTACTAGAAAATCATACCTTACTAAATGAGAAAGATTTACTCAGTGGTGTCTGGGACAGGAAAGGGACCTTTATGAGGCTGATACCCCCCTAGTCCTCTCATATATGTGTCAACTTATAAAGGGTGGACTTTCCTATTCATTAATGAAAGTGCACCTCTCCGCATTAAAAACCTGCTTACCTCTAGGTCCTCCCTTGTTTGCCAGGCTACATGTGAAACTCTTCCTTAAAGGGGTCTTTCACATCAGACCACCTAAAAAGCCTATCCTTCCTGCATGGGACCTGAACTTCATCCTGGAAAAACTCACCCAGCCCACCTTTGAACCAGCTAATACAGCCTCTCTACAGTTTTGTACTTGGAAAACAGTACTGTTAGTGGCTATTTCCTCTGCCAGAAGGGTTTCTGAGCTGCAAGCCTTAATGGCACGCTCACCTTACACCATTTTTCATAGGGACAGGCTCACTCTGAGAACTAACCCTTCCTTCATGCCCAAGGTAGTCATTGACTTGTCTCTAAATCAATCCATTCACCTACCCAATTTTTTCCCCTCTCACACTAACCAAGGAGAGAGGATACTCCACTCCCTAGATGTCCACAGGCAACTGAGATTTTTACCTGGACAAGACTAGAGACATTAGGAAATCCAAACAACTCTTTGTATCTTTCCACCCCAAGGCATTGGGCAAGGCAGTCACCAAACAGACCATTACATCCTGGATTAGAAAGGCAGTCGGTTTCTGCTACTCACACCACGGAAAAACACCACCAGTTGTGGTCAAGACACACTCCACAAGAGCAGTGGCCACTTCCAAGGCCTTCCAAAAAGGCATGGACACAGCTTCCGTTATGGAAGCAGGTACATGGTCCACTATATACACTTTCACCAAACATTACATACTGGACCAAATCTCCAAAGCATGTGCAGGATTTGCCAGGGCAATCCTACAAGGCTTTGTAGAATCATCTTCTGCATCCGCCACCCTGTCATCACACTAATCTGTGGTACTCTCCCACTCCTAGAATACTGCAACATAGGAATAGAAGGACATGGAATAGTTGTGTAAAATCTTATCATAACCATAGATGTCCTCCTCTTCCATAGGTTCATAGGTTTATACTAGGCTATCTGCCCTAAGGCATTTATAAGCCTAGCCCAAATGTTTGTGGCTTACGCCACCCCTTATATGAAAAAATACTGTTCCCATTAGTTTGTTGTGCCTCTGTCCAGCAGTGACACAGAGATGATTCCCGGGATAAACCTACGATCTCCCATCCACAGGTCAAGATTTCTCTTGAACAGAGCCAGCGAGGTGCTCTGCCTCACATGGACCGGGCTTTTATTCCACAGCATAGGGAGTCTCTGAGTGATAAATCTATCCCTCCAGCATGTCCTATTTATATCCGTGCTAAGGTTTAAGTCGCTTGCTCTAGTGGTTTTGGTGGATTTGGATTTTTTGAGGTGGAGCATGTCCATTAATTCCGGGTTGGACATGGCCTTGTATGTCAGGCACATGTCACCTCTGAGCAGACGGTATGCAACTAAATAGAGCTGGAGTTTCTTCAATCTGGCAGCATATGACAGATTTTGGAGACCCTTTATCCTTTTGGTGAGGAACTTTTGGGGTCTCTCCAATTGCTGCAGATGTCGGGTGAGATACATCCTGAATGGGGCATTGTACTCGATCATTGGTCTGATAAGTGAAGAGTACAGGGGAACAATGACCTCACTAGATCTGGATGTGAATCCCTTCATGATCAGGTGGGCAATGTAGAAGGTCTTTCTAACCACTTTAGCAACGTGAGTGTCAAAGAAAGGCCACTGTCAACCTGGGTCCCCAGGTCCCTGATAACCTCTTCTGTGCTTAGTGGATTGCCACCTATATGGTAGCTTGGGGTTACCTTGTTTTTCCCGAAGGGTATGACTATACATTTTTGGCGTTTAACTTCAGGCCATGGCTCTGGCACCAGCTATCTGTTTCCGTGAGTCCCTTCTGAAGGATATCCGTGTCCGATGCACTTTCCACTATGGTGCCCAGTTTGCAGTCATCTGCAAACTCTGTCAGCCAAAGTCCTCCCATGTTGGCCTGTACTTCTGAGAAGTAGATGCCGAACAATAGGGGGCCAAGGACCGAGCCCTGTGGGACACCACTTGTGACCGGCTTGGAGTCTGACATAGCGCCGGCAACTCTAACCCTGTGGGTTCTGTCCTTAAGCCAGTTTGCAACCCATCTTGTGACATATGGGTTTACATTTAAGCTGGTAAGTTTTTCTACAATACCCGAGTGGGGTATTGTGTCGAAACCCTTTGCAAGGTCAAGGTAGGCTGTATGGACTGCCTTTCCCTCATCAATGGCCTTGGTGACTGTTTCGAAGAAGTCGACCAAGTTCAAAAGGCATGATCTGCCCTTGAAGCCAAACTGGGTCGGGTCCAATGTCTGCAAGTCCCCTATATCTTTGTTTATGAGCTCCATTATGATCCTCTCCATAGCTTTGCAGACTAGACTTGTTAAGCTTATGGGGTGGTAATTACCAGGGTCCCTAGAGGCACCGCCTTTGTGGAGTGGGACCACAGTTGCCGTACGCCACTCCTTGGGCATGTATCCTGTGGTAAGGCTGAGATTAAACAGCTGCCTTATGTGCGGGTTTAATTCCTCATTTAGCTCGTGTAGCACACAGTCGGTTGACACCATCCGGTCCCATTGATGCTGTGTTTTTAGCTTTAGAGAGAGCAGCTTTCACCTGCGCATTTGAGATGTCTGGGAGGCTACACTCCGCTGGGATAGTTATCTCTCCTTTAGGGGGGGAGAGGGGGGTGAAGTTTGCACTGAACCTGTCTGCCAGTATGTTGGCAACGTCTGTGGGTTCAGTGATTTTTGTATCATTTTGGACTAATTCTGAGCATATCTGGGAGTTTCCACCCAGGTTCCTAACATAGCTGAAAAAGGCCTTATGATTGTCCTTTGAATCCATGGCAATTTTTCTCTCAAAATTGGCCTTAGTTGATTTTATGAGTGCTCGTATTTTTTTACTAATAATGATCAGGGGTGACTTCCCTTTTATGGATTTTGTTCTATCATGTAATAGCTTTCTCCTCTTATTGTAAAGTTTGTTAATGGCTGGGGTCCACCAGACTGGATGTTTGCCCTTTGTGTTAAGAGTCTTGGTTTTATTTGGGATTGTCTGATCCATGCAGTCCTGGAGGTGTTCATAGAAGGCATTTGTAAGGGCTTCCGAAGCTTGGGTTGTGGTTTCCACTGGCTCAGGGGCCTTGAAGGATACCACACCAGTCTTGAGTAGTGTGAAGTTTGCTTTAGAGAAGTTCTTCACTGTGGTCTTTTTTGTTTGGGGTGGGGGTGGGATGTGGATTTCCAGTGAGATTAGTTTATGATCAGATCTCACCAATGAGGGATATACTTCCGGTGTGGAGCATTTTGTCCCCATGTTTGTGATAATGAGATCTAGTATATTTTCTCCTCTCGTTCGAACAGTGACTAGCTGTTCCATGGCATTTGAATTTATGAACTCCAGGAACCGTTGTTCTAGAAAGTTAGGGCTTGAGTAATGTTCCCAGTCTATATTCAGGTAGTTGAAGTCACCCAATATGATGGTGTTTGGAGATACATTTATACCCGCCAGTGTCTTCAGGAAGGCTGTGTGGGGTTCCTGAGTTTGAGAAGGTGGCCTGTAGCATGCTACAATTTGTAGAGCAGTTTTGCCTATGGTTAGTTGCACCTGGATGGTTTCCGAAGCTTCGTGCATTGCCACCAACCTGGAGGTGTGGGTATCCTTTATGAATATGGATACACCCCCTCCTTTTGTGGTGTGGTCCGGGTTTTGGGGCCGGAACGCATGATATGAGGTAAAACCTAATAGTGCCGGGGTGCTCTCAGGAGCCTTGAACCAGGTTTCAGTTACAGTACAGACATTGATGTTCTCCATACTGAGAAGGGCCTCGAGTGCGTGCATTTTGAGATTTAGACTTCTGGCATTGAGCAGCATTACCCTCAGTTTCTTCCCATTTTTGTTTTCTAGGGTGGTAGGTTTAGAATTTGAGCCTTGCCTAAAAAGGCACTATGGGGTGGCAAGAGCCTTAGCCAATATCCGAATCCCAGGGTGACAGGTGCAAGCCGTCCCTTGCGAGCAGCGTGGCTTGTCAAGCATGTCATCCCAGGCAGACAGACACTGGATCCCCTTTGAATGACACCAGACATTAAGCCAATTGTTAAAGCTGATCATCTTGTCTCTATATTGTGGCATCATTCTTGGTGAAGGAAGGATACTGCTCAGGGTCAGGGTCATACCTGCCTGGGCGACATAATCAGAGAGCTCCTCTATGTCTCTTTTCATGTAGTCCAGGGAGGTACATCTCAGGTCGTTCACACCAGCATGGACAATGACTGTGTCATATTTGTACTTGCCGTGGAGTGACCAGAGTGCTTGTGTTATGTGGCGGATTCTAGCGCCCGATAGGCAGCTTACTGTGACCCTCTCCTTGTTCAGCCTGGTGAGTGGGACGCCAGTGTGTCTGACTATGGAGTCACCTATGACAAGTATGTTTGGTGGTGTATTTGGCCTTAAGGGCTGTGACTGCTTTGCACACTGCTTTTGTGGTTTATGTGTTGCTTGTGGGGTGTCTTGAGGTAGCAGTTGTTTGGGTGTCTGCTTTGGAGGCCTCTGCTGTTTAGGTAAATTTTTACTCAGAGCCTCCGAGTATGTCTTTGTGTGTTTATATGTTTGATTCAGTGGTGTGATAGCATTATGTGAGGCTGGTTTTGTGGTGTGTGTAGTTGCCTTCTCCTCCTGTCTGGTCTTGCCAGTCCTGAGTTGAGAGAGCTCAGCCTCCAGTTTGGCTAAATAGCTGCATCTCTCGCAAGTATTTGTGTTATGTGGGAGGAGGAGAGGGTTGTCTGTGTACATGAGGCAGTTATAACATTGCCTCAAGATTCCCAGATTCACCAGCTGGACCGGTGAGGAGATTGACAACTGACCTTTGGACATGCTAGAATAATATTGGGAATTCCTTAATAATTGAAAACAAGGGCCAGTGGGGAGTGAGGGTGTAGTGCTTTTAATTTTTAGTGCTGACTTATATAATTGCTTTAGTGAGCAAGTGCCAGGTAACTTGAGTGCAACGTGTTACAAGTAACTAAATGCAAAAACGACAAACAGTAACTTTCTTTCAAGTGAAACAAGGAACTAGTACAGTAAGCAATGCAGATATCACTAGTGATCCACAGAAGCTGAGAAGCCGCGTATTAGGTGGAATTAGCTTCCAGGGAAATAACAAGCAAACAAACAACAAGCATATAAACAAAGCTAGATTCAGCAGGCCTGGATCTAGTCTATGCTAGTGCAAACAGGGTGTACCAATTTCAGTAAGATACAGTTCAAATATTCAGGCACTATAAACCTTTAACCAGAAATTCCCAGCTCAGAAGGGCAGAGTCCAGCCTCTTCTCCCACAAGAGTGCAGACCACGAACCTTCTTAATGTAAAATAACTGGCCTGAAGCCCAAGTGCCTAAACCAGAACTAATACCCTTGGACACTGGGCTCTCAATCAGCAGTTCCCAACTTAGAAGGATGAAAGCTACCTGTGCTGCCACCACAGTGCTTGCCACAAACCTTCCTAATGTAAAACAACTGGTCTGAAGCCCAAGTGCTTAATCCAAAAGACTTAGAATGATAGCTACACTTTAATCAAGTTACAACCAAGCAGTAATAAATACAATTGAATACTTTAGAGAATGTCTGGATTAGTGCTCAAGTTACACAAACAAAGCTAGATCCAGCAGGCCCGAATCCAGTCAATGCCACAGCAAACAAGGCGCACCAACTTTGGTAAGAAGCAGTTCAGATATGCATGCACTATAAGCCTTTAACCAGAAATTCCCAGCTCAGAAGGGCAGAGTCCAGCCTCTCCTCCCACAAGAGTGCAGACCACGAACCCTCTTAATGTAAAATAACTTGCCTGAAAGCCCAAGTGCTTAAACCAGAATTAATACACTTTTAGAATAACAGACACTGAGCCCTCAATCAGCAGTTCCCAACCTAGAAGGATGTAAGCTACCTGTTCTGCCACAACAGTGCAGACCACAAACCCTCTCAGTGCAAAACAACTGGTCCGAAGCCCAAGTGTTTAAACCAAAAGGCTTAGAATGAGTTACACCAAGCAGTAATAAATACAATTGAGTATTTTAAGATGATGCAAAAGTAAAATGAAGTAGGTAGAAACACAAGTACAGTAAAAGCAGATATTTTTTTTTTTTTTTTTTATCTGAACAAGTGCTGAGATCAAAGAAACAGATTTGAGTGCTGAAACTAGAAAACTGGCTAGTTATAAGAAAAAAACAAGCTAGAAGGCTTCCCTCAAACACAGAAGGGCTTGGGGGCTCAGAAGCCTACAAATAGTCTATACCACTTAACAGGAAAGGCAGGAAATAAGCTTAATTTTTTTTTGTCTGTTTCCCAGATGCTCTCTTTGTACACAGTAGGAGTGCCTGAAATCAGAATATGATCTCACTGCACTCAGTTGAGTGAGCAAATGAGATGGGCCCAGAGGCAGGCTGAGGGGCGGGCAGTTTCAAGGCCACTAAGATTAACACCAAAACCAAAACAAAAACAGGGAGGGTGGGTGTGAATAACTGAAGAGCAGAATAACTGCCACTTGAGTTAAATATTCCTTCAACACAGGTTAAATCAAAATGTTAAGTTGTCTATCTCGCCTTCATTCTTGCTGGATGGGTTCGGAGCCGACCTCAGCTCCGACTCGGCCACTCTAAAAGCTCGAGAGTTGGTTCCACCGGCTTGAGGCTCCCCTTATATCCCACAATGCTAGGCGTGAGTTACCTCAGATCTCGTTTGCCGCTACAGCGATCAAGGTGTTGTTTTTCTACCGGCTCAGGTCAGTTGTTTAATCTGTCGATTTAAACTAGTTTAAATCCCCTTTTCTTAACTAAAATTTTCATATTTCCCTTAGTTTAGTGTATTTCATCCCTTTCTTCTTATTCCCATCCTTTTCCCTCAAGAACTTAAAAGTTCTTCCCTTAGGCCTTCGGGCCCTGCTATCCCTAAGTGGAGTGTTTGTGTTTTGTTAGGGATATATTTTTTATACCTAAGCTAATTTACTAGTTTTAATTAGTATAATCTAGTAGTGTAATCAGTGTGTGTGTGTTTTGTGTGGTGGTTTCACTTTCGGTCCTTGATAATGTCCAAGGATTCAAAGGTCTCAGGCTTCAAGAAGTGTGACTCGTGCTGTCAGAAAATGTCTCTGACAGACTGTCACACTTCTTGTGTTTACTGCCTGGGACCTTTACACCTGCAGGACTCTTGTGCTGTATGCCATGGCTTCAGCCCCAGAGTCCTGCAGGAAAGAAAAAATAAACTTATTTTGAGAGGTTTACTTAAGCCTGAGGGTTCCCTTACTGTTACTTCGGGTAAACCCTCCAAGGCTTCTAGGTCCTCGGCTCCAGCTTCTGAGTCGAGGCCTAAGGCTTCGAAACCTCCTTCTACATCGGCTCCGGCTGGAGCCGATGAGTCTCAGACTGCAGCTTCTGTGGTTTCCTCGGCTCCGGCTGGAGCCGAGGTATTGGAAATTCCTGTGTCGGCTCCGACTAGACCTTCGGAGCCGACATCTAGAAAGAGGTCCAGGTCACTGTCCCTTGGCTCCGTTCATTCGGCTCCAGAATCTCCCTTGCTGTCTGAACGGAGCCATAGATCTCACTCCTCTAGGTCATCGAGGCTTTCGGACCATGACCTTCAGAGGGTAGTGAGTCGACTTCTTAAGTCCGAGGCACTGGCCCAAATGCTTCAGAGCCCGACTCATCAGTCGATGCCTGACCCTGTTCCTCATTATGTTCCACCTCCGACTCCTTTGAGCTCGGAGCCGGGCGTTGAACCGAGACTGTGGTAGCGTCGGAGCCGATACAAATGTCTTCGCTCCGTCGGCTCCGATTTCTTCCTTAGAAGAATCTCGGCCGGACTTCCCTCATCGGCTCCGAGGCGCTGAGTCGCATCGGTCCCTTGTCCGACCCCGCTCTCCCTCTCGGTGCTTCGGCGCTGGTGAGTTCGGCTCCGACATCGACCTCGGAGCCATCACTGTCTGTGCCGAGGGAGGTTTTCAGCTTTTCGGAGCGGGGACCTCTGGCTCTGCCTGACAGGGGTGCGTTCGAGGTCATGCGGAGTGTGTTGGAACCTGGTTCAACTCCACAGTCGGCTCCGTCCGCCCCTCCCTCTTCGGTGCCTCAGGTCAAGTCGACTCACTCCCTCATCCCAGACCGCAGAGAGCCAGCTCCTCAGGAATCCCCTGTGGGGATCTCATCCTCTTCCGAGGCCTCTCCTGAATTGGCAGAAGAGCCCCCACGGAAGAGAAAGTGTAAGAGGAAACACATAGACTCACCTGAGTCCGTCACCTCTGACACAGATTTAGAGGATTCCGAGGGTTCCCCGTTCCCCTTCTGAAGATGTCTCCTTTGCAGACATTCTAGAAATCCTCAAACAGAGGGAAATTGGCCAGCCCTCAGCCCTTCGGAGGATGAATCTGTGTATCTTGAGGCGTTTGCCTCTCGCCCTTCCACCTGCTGGGTGTCTCCCCTTTGACCCCTCATGCAGGTGGTAGCAAAAGGCATGGATGGCTCCTGACTCAGTGGACCCCACTCCCAGGAGACCCTCAAAATTTATCACGCACCAGCAGATAAACAATTTCTGACCAAGGAGTTTCTGTGGATGCTATGGTGGTTGCTGCTGCCACTAAGAAGGAACTAGCTGATCCTTCAGTGCCTGTCCATCCACCTAACAAGGAATCTAGGTCTATGGACAGGTACGGAAGCAGATGTTCTCGTCAGCGACCTTTGCAATGCGTTCGCTGAACTACCTATGCCATTTTACTCGTCTTCAAAGAGACTTGATCAAAGAAGCGAGTGACATGTTGAAGGATCCTACAGCGGCGGTTTTCAGGACAAGATGAACACTCAGCTGGCTACCCTGAACTCCATAGCTAACTCCTCCATGCACCTCCTTTCGTATGTGGCTGATGGAGCGAGCAGGGCCGCAGGGACAGGTGTGGCCTTACGCAGGCATGCCTGGATGCGGCTATGCAACTTTATGACCCCTTTAAAACGTTGTTCACTAATTCCCCGTTTGATGGATCATCTCTTTTTGGTCCTCAAGTGAAAGAAACCTTGACTAGGTGCGAGACGGATGGCAAGACTCTTTCTGCCGTCGGAGTCCGTTTTTCTACTCCTTCTAGGCCTTACCCCAAAGGCCAGAAAAGTGGAAAAATGTGGTTCCGCAAACAATCTCAAGGACTTCGCCTGACGCACAGAGTCGGTTCCCCGCCAGAGGCAGAGGGGGGATCAACAATGGTAGACGTCGCCCTAGAGGCAGGGGGGGTCCGCAGAACCAGGGCAATCGAGAAACTTTCTCCGATAAGCCCTTTCAGCATCCCTGAGGTGTTGCCCGACTGTCCACCTTTGGAGGCAGTCTGGGGAAGATTGTCACTGTACCCAGAAGCCTGGCTATCCCTAACTCAAGACAAGTGGGTACAGTCCATCATTTCCGAAGGCTATTCCATTCCCTTCGTTCACATTCCAAACCGATCAAAAAAATCCCTTCCAGATGTTCCACCCGCTCAAAGGGATCTTGCAGCTTTGGAAATTTCAAAGCTGCTTGCAAAAAAAGTGATTCAGCCAGTTCCAGCAGACCAGCAAGGATCCGGAATCTACTCCAGGTTCTTTTTAGTTCCAAAGAAAACAGGGGACTGGAGACCAATTTTGGATCTCAGTATCTTGAACAAGTCGGTCAAGAAAACAAGATTTCGGATGGTCACGCTACAGTCCATCCTTCCCCTATTGGGAAGAAAAAACTGGATGTGCTCTATAGACCTTCAGGATGCGTACTATCATAAAAATGAACAGACGCTCCAGAAGATTCCTCCGCTTCAGGCTGGGAACCAGTCATTTTCAATTCAGAGCCCTGCCCTTTGGACTCACCACTGCCCCCCGGGTGTTTACCAAATGCATGGCAGTGGTAGCTTCTCACCTGAGACATCAAGGATTCCAGGTGTTTCCATATTTAGACGACTGGCTCCTCACAGCTCCCACCAAGCATCTTCTTCTAATGGCCAGGGACTACACCTTTCGCATTTGTCAAAACTTAGGCATTTCAATAAATTGTGAAAAGTCTGTTTTGTCGCCTTGTCGTGTTATTACCTTCATAGGCGCAATTCTAGACACAGTCAACATGTCTGCGAGGCTAACAGATCAGAGAATAACAGACATACACAAACTGGTCTCGCTCCTCTTCAGCAGCAACAGAGTCAAAGCCAGGTTAGTTCTGAAAGTATTGGAGATTATGGCGGCTGCCATACCTCTGCTTCCATTAGCCAGATTCCACATGAGAATCCTTCAATGGATGCTCTTCACACAATGGTCATACCAGCAACTTCTGATGTCCCACACCATTATGATTACGCAATCATGCAGGAATCATCTTCTGTGGTGGATGTCTTCCCCTCAGCTCTTCTTGGGAAGACCCTTTGTTCCTCCCCCTCCGGTTGCTACTCTGACAACGGACGTCTCCCTGATCGGGTGGGGGAGGCATTATCAGGGCAGAACTGTCCAGGGCACATGGCAACCAGATGAATGCCACTTGCACATAAATGTTCTAGAGATGAGAGCAGTGCTTTTAGTGTTGCAAGCCCTTCAAGACTCTCTTCCCTTGGGAACGATAGCAATCCAGACAGACAATATGTCTGTAGTGTGGTATATCAACAAACAAGGCGGAACCAGGTCCTATCCCCTATGTCGAGAAGAACTCAGACTGTGGCAATGGGCGATTTCTTCTCAGCGGTTTCTGATAGCAACGCACATCCCCGGGAAGTCCAATCAAATCGCGGACAAGTTGAGCAGAGCTATCCTCATGCCTCACGAGTGGTCTTTGAAAGATTCTATTGTGAGAAAAATTTTTCTCAAGTGGGGTCAGCCTTGCTGCGACCTTTTTGCTACTCCCCAAAACAGCAAGTGCAAAGATTATTTCACCCTATTCCCGCTACCAGGCCAGCCCAGCAGAGACGCTCTAGTCCAAGTTTGGCCCCGGGACTTCTGTATGCATTTCCTCCTTCCTACTAATCTCTCAAGTGATACAGAAAGCTATCGCTCAGAAGGCCTCCTTGATCCTCATTGCTCCTTACTGGCCTCGACAGGTTTGGTTCCCCTTTCTACATCAATTTCTGTTGGAGCAACCTTGGCATCTGGACCTAGTTCCAGATCTTTTGATCCATCAGTCGGGTCAGTTTCATCGCTCCCTCCCCTCTCTGAACCTCACTGCTTGGTTCCTCCAATTCCAACCTTAGCCAGGCTTCCTCAAATATCTCACGCTGTTCGAGATATTTTGATAGCTTCCCATAAATCTTCCACTCGAAAGATTTATCTGAGTAAGTGGAAACGTTTTGCCTATTGGGCTCAAGGAAGGGACATAGATCCTTTCACGGCTTCCATCCAAATAGTCCTTGATTTTCTAGCTGAACTCTTCCATGCAGGTTCATCTCCTTCTACTCTTAAGGTTCAGTTGGCAGCTATTTCTAACTTTCATGTGGGCTCAGAGTCTGCCATAATGTCCCACAAGCTTTGCAAAGCCTTTTTGAAGGAGTTTTCTACTCAGACCTCCTATAAGAAATCCTCCTCCTCCTTGGGACCTAAATTTAGTTCTCAGTTCCTTGATTCTCCCCCCTTTCGAACCTGCAGCTTCCTGTTCTTTAAAATTGCTATCATGGAAAACTCTCTTTCTGGTAGCTATTACTTCAGCTAGAAGAGTTTCAGAACTTCATGCACTCAGCTGTCGACCTCCTTATCTGTTGTTCCATAAGGACAGGGTATCCTTACGAACCAATCCGTCCTTTTTACCTAAAATAGCCTCGGTGTCTAACCTAAATCAAAGCATTGACCTCCCTGTGTTTTTTCCAGAATATTCTAATAGGTCTGAACAAAAATTGCATTGGCTAGATGTTCATCGTCAGTTAAGGTACTACTTGGATAGAACCAAACAATTCAGAAAATCTGACCAGCTGTTTGTCTCTTATGCAGAAGGCAGAAAGGGACTTTCTGTTTCTAAGGTATCACTATCTAGATGGCTAACATCTCTAATTTCCATTGTCTATGAAATAAGACACCAAAAGCTACCTAACAAACCTAAAGCCCATTCCACCAGAGCTTTGGCTACTTCTATAGCCTTCCAAGACAGACTGCCTATAGACACCATTTGTGCAGCAGCTACTTGGGCTACTCCTCACACTTTCATTTCACATTATAAGTTGGATTTAGCTTCTAGGCATAGAGCTAATTTTGGTTCCACTGTGCTCAAGAGTCTGTTCCGTTAGGCCACCGGGACAAGGTGCTAGGGGCGGTCCCATCCAGCAAGAATGAAGCGAGATAGACAACTTAACATATAGAAGTTATGTTCTTACCATAACGTTCCATGTTAGTTGTCTTCTTCTCGCCTTCTTCTTGCGTCCCACCCTCCTTCCCCCTGGCCTGGACAGACCTAGAGGAGTTTGATTGTGACCTCTCTTTCTACCACCTCTTTACTATAGGTATATGCTCTGCTGTGCATATTTTTCCTGGATCAGGCTGTAGGTCACCCTTCTCTTCTCCCTTGTTTATAGAGGTGGACTTTGTTTCCAGTTATTCTGCTACTATTATTAGCTGGGCCTAGCTCACAAACGAGATCTGAGGTAACTCACGCCTAGCATTGTGGGATATAAGGGGAGCCTCGAGCCGGTGGAACCAACTCTCGAGCTTTTAGAGTGGCAGTGGGCCGAGGTCGGCTCCGAACCCATCCAGCAAGAATAAGGCGAGAAGAAGACAACTAACATGGAACGTTATAGTAAGAACATAACTTCTATTTAAATACTGTATTTTTTTTTAAAAAAGTGCAGATAAAGGTACTTAAATTCTCTTATACGTCCAGTTGAATATAACCAAGTTCTTAGCCGGCCAAAGCTGAGGTTTTTAAGCAAAAATATTTCACAATGCACCACTTAAAAAGGCAAGGACAGGAAATCAAAGAATGTGGCTACCCCCACACCTGTAATTACTAGCAAATAACACACTAGCTTCAGTTCAAGTTACTGAAGAGCAGAATAACTGCCACTTGAGTTAAATATTCCTTCAACACAGTTTAAATCAAATTAAATACTGTATTTTTAAAAAAAAAAAATGCAGATAAAGGTACTTAAATTCTCTTATACGTCCAGTTGAATATAACCAAGTTCTTAGTCGGTCAAAGCTGAGGTTTTTAAGCAAAAAATATTTCACAATGCACCACTTAAAAAGGCAAGGACAGGAAATCAAAGAATGTGGCTACCCCCACACCTGTGATTACTAGCAAATAACACACTAGCTTCAGTTCAAGTTACTGAAGAGCAGAATAACTGCCACTTGAGTTAAATATTCCTTCAACACACTTTAAATCAAATTAAATACTGTATTTTTTTTTAAAAAGTGCAGATAAAGGTACTTAAATTCTCTTATACGTCCAGTTGAATATAACCAAGTTCTTAGCCGGCCAAAGCTGAGGTTTTTAAGCAAAAAATATTTCACAATGCACCACTTAAAAAGGCAAGGACAGGAAATCAAATAATGTGGCTACCCCCACACCTGTAATTACTAGCAAATAACACACTAGCTTCAGTTCAAGTTACTGAAGAGCAGAATAACTGCCACTTGAGTTAAGTATTCCTTCAACACAGTTTAAATCAAATTAAATACTGTATTTGTTTTTAAAAAAGTGCAGATAAAGGTACTTAAATTATCTTATACGTCCAGTTGAATATAACCAAGTTCTTAGCTGGCCAAAGCTGAGGTTTTTAAGCAAAAAATATTTCACAATGCACCACTTAAAAAGGCAAGGACAGGAAATCAAAGAATGTGGCTACCCCCACACCTGTAATTACTAGCAAATAACACACTAGCTTCAGTTCAAGTTACTGAAGAGCAGAATAACTGCCACTTGAGTTAAATATTCCTTCAACACAGTTTAAATCAAATTAAATACTGTATTTTTTTTTTAAAAAAGTGCAGATAAAGGTACTTAAATTCTCTTATACGTCCACTTGAATATAACCAAGTTCTTAGCCAGCCAAAGCTGTGAGGTTTTTAAGCTCAGCTTAAAAGCTCAGTTTTTAAGCTGAGCTTTTTAAGCTGTTCCATGTTGCAGTATTCCTTCCCATCCACCATTCTCTCTCACGGACTCTACCAGTCTAACTGCTCCCTGATGCCTCTCTCCATTACAGAAGAGACCCAGGGCATTATACTGTCACCTTTGGCAGCCTGTCCGGTTGGGCCATCTACCTTGAATGCTTAGCTTTAAATTCTGAGGATTTTGCATGCAGATGTCACACATAAGGTCCCTGGTTTATCGCCCTACGTGTGACGTCCCACACAGCTGCAACAGCTAAGCTGAAGCTTTTGTACAGGAGCTGACATACAGGTCACCTGAAGGCAGGAAATCCCACACCAAGAATCCTGCAACATGGAAGAGAAGGACATCTATGGTTATGGTAAGATTTTACACAACTATTCTTCCTCTCAGGTCTTGTCTGTAGTTCCTTCCAAGTGTCCTTCAATTCTGTACTACATTTTCACACATAGACATAGGGACACATGTAAGAGGAAGGAACAAAGTGTTTATTTCAGAGCCAGATCATGGTCAGATGAGGTCCTAGTCAGGGTAATGGATCCTCACCCCCCCCCCCCGAGCCATTCCAATGCCCCATTACATGGCTATTTCTCCACAGTTAATACAAACACTGCTCATCTCTGTCAGTCTGCACACTATTTTCTTCTTTACTTCTACAGTGATTACAGATATTTGGATTTCATTTAAAAGGTTCATTTCAAATTTTATAAAACAAAATTGATATACATTTACTAAATTAAACAATGCAGTGTCAATGAAAGCAAACTTATCTTTAACAGCAAACTTATATGCCATTGAAACCCTCATCCAAAGAAAATGCACCTGGCCAGTGGCAGATAACGTTTACCTTTGGGATGTTTTCAAACCACAGGCCCCTTGCACACATTTTCAAGACAATGCATACATGCATGTGTTCTTTGATTCACCTTCCTGATTGTATTAAAAATTTATATTCCTTGTATAATACATCACCACTTGTTAAGAGTGCGTTTTAAATTTGTAGTTTTTAATATTTTTCCAGTAAGCAATGGAACAAAACTTATCACCCAATAATGAGAAAACTGTCCATTTCAGAACATTTCAAATTTAAAAGGCCACTCAAACTTCTGTCATTACATCCACCAATAACAATGAGTGTACACTGTCTCTGCAGAAGTATGTCATCTGAATAATTCCACATTAAACATCTGTAAATAATGAGGAGGTTTCTGCTAGCAAACACGTTTGAATTTCAGTGTTTCCTTTACAAATTCCGTGCCTGTTGCCCTTGAAGAATAAATTGCATACGTTACAGTAAAAAAAAAAAAAAAGTGGTAAGCTGGTAATATTGCAATAGGGAATGGATGGCAAACTGACAACAGGTTCGTAGTCGCAAGGCATTTCATCCAAAGGAGGGCACCCCCCCCCCCGAAAGTACAACACAGTATCAGCAATTCATCTGCATGCTGTGGGAGTAGAACTCACAGCCTCCTGCTTCAAAAAAACAAGTATTCTACCTGTTATGCTGTGATTATTTGCTAAACAAAACAGACACACATTGCAAGCAGATATAGCATGGGCAGCAGTAAGACCTCTTGCCTTGAAGTTCACAATTCCTTGCAAATCCACTGAAGTTTATAATTCCTTGAAAATGCACCAAAACTCATTTGTTACTAATTTGGTAGTTGGTGTACAAAGGTACAAGGCTTGAGCCTAAGGAAATTTACTAACCTGTATAGCTCTCAAGTGGCCAGAATATCCAGATTTTTGCCTCACATTTTTAGTCTGTAACTCCCAAAATTTGTGGTTTTCTTGTAAATTACTGTGGACTGAAGTTTCTAAATAATGGCATACATATGATTTTCAGACTTCTTATGTTCAGAAAATGCATGCTAACACAAATCATGTTATTCTAGCAGTGGTTTAAGTTTGTAAGAGCAATATTTAAAATATGTCCCTATTTTGGTGCTTTTGTCCCCACATTATTTAGGACTTTGTCCAGATTTAAGAGGTATTCTAGCTAGCTCATTCCGTCACACACACAAACACACTTGTATTTAAATCCCTAAAGGAACGGCGGAATAATGGAACCCCTTAAAGGAGTATGTAACAGATGAGTGTGTCGATGCACACAGGGACACACAGACAGAGCGTTCTTAAAGAAAACCACTCTTAAAAGATCTGGCTATAGTTTTAGTTTAAGCTTTTTGCATTTTAAATGTGAAAAGCCTTTTAAAGCATGGCTACATCTCTTTACTGTGTGCACCCATGGTGGACCCCCCCCCCCATTAGTTTGCCCCTGAATTTAATGATCTGAGGATACAATTTTTTTTTTTTTTACAGAGCTGCTGCTGTTCTTTACTCTCTTACTTCAAGGACTGCTCATACCTCTCAACTGTCCAGATTTACACAGAATGCCCAGATGTTTGCCTCATATTTTTTATCTGTTGCTCATGAAGTTTGTGTTTTTCTGGCTAGCCTCTGAGGATTGAAGTCACTAACTAATGACAGACATTTGAGTTGCAGACTTAGTAACCTTCAGAAAAATACATGCTAATGCAAAACCTGTTACTCTAGCAACTTTCCAAGTTTGTAAGTGCAATAATTAAAATCCATCTATGATTCTGGTGCTTTGTACCCCCTGATTTTTGTGGTTTTTGTCCAGATTTCTTGCACTTTGATGTTGACAGGTATGAGACTGCTTGCAACCTGACGGACCTTGCCTTGTAACAGTAGTTCTGCAGCATTTTCCCAACAGGCTGATATCTGCGTAATGTATGTGTCATCACATTGACATATTTTCATTAATAAGAAAAACCTTCATGCCTGGAGTCATCCTGAAGACTTTTCGGGAGATTCTTCCATTTGCTGGGCTGTTTTCCATGTACTTTGACTGTGAAGTGAATAATTTATGTGGCTGTGTTGGCTGTTCTGCTTGCATACTGGGCTATTTAGAACTGGGAACATAGTCAATGATTTGCTTAGGGCTGTGTGGGGTTGAATTACCAACTTTATGCTTCTGTCTTATTGCACATGATCTCTTAGTTTGGAGCTGTTCTTGCAAACTAAGAGGTGACGGACAGTAAGACAGCAGCATCATTTGCAGCTATGTGTGGATTTGTTCGGTGAACGCTGGAGAGCATTAATAACTTTCAGTGGCTGTATTATATTTTATATACTCTTTATCAGTGGACATTATCTTTTCACAAACTAGTATCTGAAGTGTAGTTTGCTGCAGATACTTTGTCTTTATTGCATGTTTGATGTTTTTTGGATATATTTGGCTATTCTTTATACTTATGTTGCTACAGGTTTGCATTTCACAATCTTATTTAGTGTATATTTGCATGAAATAATGTTACAGGCCCTACAATGTTTTTCTTTTAAACTTCATTGTTCACATTTTTATACTGCATTAGAATTTTGTAAAGTGATTAGGAACTAAGTACTTAAAGCCAAAGGCAAACCTGAAGCCAAATCGGTTAACCTTAAAAACTTGATGACCTACTCGCCTAGTAAGGACTAAATTTGGCTTCCTTAACAAACCAAATCATCAGGATAACTAAAAAACAGTGGTACTTTCATTCAGAAATATGCACCCCGTCCATCCATATGTTTTTCAGCTTCTTGGTAATAACACAAACAGCTAATCTAAAAAAAAATTGCCTTTGCAATTTAGCTAACAATAAATATAGCTACAATGAAAAAAAACTGTCTCACCAAATTTTCATCATTTAATTGCTTTTCCCATCTATCCACTAAGGGTTTCCAAGAAACTATTATAAAAGTACTGTACCCTTGGCTACTTTATTTGAAACACTCTTTTTTTAATAGAAGCATCCTCCATCTGTCTCCCCACAAAAAAGGTTCTACATCCATTACAAATGCCAAAACTCAGGCTATAAAAGTATAATCTAGTACTGTATGTGTAACTTGTCTCTCATATATGTGATGATGGTCTATGTTTCCTGTTGCGTCCAAGTCTGCCTTTCCCATTATTTCTTTAGTATCCCTTCCATTTGATTACCATAATTTTTTTACAGTTATAACCCCCACACATTAATTCTGTTTCATTTATCCAGTAAGGTTCTAGATAGTGCCATGAGTTCAGCCTCTTTTCCTCTTGCAGAGGAATGTACAGTGCCACAAAATTTACATGTCTGCCCCTCTTTTACAAGTTGCAAGATGACTCTTCCTGCTTCATCAGTTATACTATTTGAAGTCATTATTTTGTTACATCACTTAACTGACACTGCTACTCTTAAGCATGCTTTAAAACTTACCAGTTTATTTGCCTTCTTGTATTTTCTTAAAGTTTCTTGGGCAGAGAAATAAGCATTGTGTTCCAAACAAATTAAACATATTTTCTAATGTTCTTGCTGGTGTACTATCATATGGAATGTTACTCAGTTTGTTCTTTCGTCAATTAATGTTGAAATATTCAGTCTTTGTACATCCTTCTTTTGGTAATGGCCCTTTAAAACATGTTTAGTTTTACCCTTTCTTCTTTTAATTACTCAGTCACTGTCCATGCTTTCAGTTTCTGCGATATTCTTACTTCTTGACTTCACTTCTTAATTCTACTTACAAATCTGTATATGAATTTTTGAGTTCCAGTCTCTTTATCTCGTCTTAACCAGTTTAGCCTTTGGATTCACAAATTCCTAATGAATGTTAGTTCAGTCTGTAATTCCACACCTTTGTTATTAGAAAATGCTTCTCTTTTTTTTCTATTTCACTGCTTTATATTTACAAGTGACTGCATGTTTTTATACTTTGTATGACCCAGTTCCCCAAAGCTTTCACATCTTTTGTTACATGTTGAGTTTCTCTAAAAAGTAGCATTCTAGTTTCCCAGCAAAATGCAATATTCATTTGAAGTCCTTCAGAGAAGTAATATCTGGCATACTTCTCCAGCTTGAGTTAAGCAAAGCCTTTTCTCACCCTACAGTCTCAATCCTCAGTTTATCAAATCATTTTCTAATCAAAAACTAACATAATATTTTAGTAGTTTTATTGTAAAGAGTAAACATCTGTCCTAAATTTCACAAATATTCGGTTTCTTCCAGAAAGTTGTTAGTGACTGAAGGCTGCTCTACATTTTTGTTTTATCTTTTGTTTAACTTTCAAATGTCTTTGTGAAATATACACACTTTCAAAAGAAAATGTAACAGTATGCTTCACAAGATGAAAAAAATTGCACATACCTCAGTTGCCAACACTCCTAATGGCTTCACACCTGTTTTCCAAACATCATACTTTGAGGCTGTTGCTTATTAGAAATTATCAGTAATGCCTTCACCTTTTTGGCTGCCACAGACCTGTTTCTTATTGTCTGCCAGCTGTCAAAACCTCAGTGTATATTCTCACACCATCAGTCTATGGTCTGAGACTTTGCATGGTCTTTGTGGTCTGCTCATACCATACACCATCTGGCTGGAGTACATGCTTGATGATCTCTTAGCAGCCTTAAAACACAGTCTCTTTTCTATTTACATGGTCTCCTAAATATCTTCCTCCTCTTCACAGAGAGCTACTTCTCCAACTATACCACTTTACCACTCCCTGAGAGGAAACTAGCAATGATCCCTGCTAAAGAGTTCAAACATTATCTTTACTAGTACATTTAAAACAAATAATTTAGTTTAGCCACTTTTTACATTATGTAATTTATAAACATGATATAAATCCTACGACTCCTTTAAATTACCTAACTTATCTTAGGACAGATAAGTCACATAAGTTATTTTTCACATTTTAGCCATCTTGATTTAAATATCATCAGTCTGTATTTCAGGTGTCTTATTTCATTTTTGATTGTGTTCTTATTTTATAGCCTCTCCCCAAAAAAAACTATATCTAAACATTAAAAATATTGCCAGCAATATTTTTGTCTTATTTTAAAATTATGTCATTGTAAATTCTACATACAGTTGTGTAGTCGTTGATTTTCATACCCTGCATTTCTTATCCACAGATTCTCTCCCCAGATGTTTGTTTTGCAAACAACGTATCCTACTACATATATTCCTGTTTATTGAGTTATTTATTTATTTGACATTTGGTGACCGGGAATGTCTGACTGAGCTTGCGCCCTTTTTCAGAAGAGACCCAGGGAGAAAAGCTCCACAAAGTATTACATACACCATAAAAATGTTTACAAACAGTACAGTATTCATGAGGTAATATAAACATGCATTATAATGCTTGGATTCACAATTGTAGCATGAGAGTTTAAAAGGTGTTATTTACAAAAAAGGCAATAAAACCAAATGTTAAAGTCTTTCATATATGTCCAATACATAAGGACTTCACGATATAGAGGGGAAGTAATGACAAATAACTCAAAGTTTAAATAAAGAGTATAGAGGTACTGTATATCAAATCTTAGTTCTTACAGACAAAAGCATGTACATCAGTAATCAGAAGCAGAGGGGAAGTTGATAGAGAGAGCAGTTGATAGAAAAAGTATGGCTATGGATAAAAGAGGGAAAATTAGAGATTTTTTTTTTAATTTGTAAATAAGAGAGGAGATTGGTAGCATTTAGAATCAAGTGAAATCTGAGAAAGGGGACTAAGCTAAGTTGGAAAAGAAGAAAAGGAAGTAAATAAGAGTAGTGGAGAAATTGAGTGAAAAGGTTTTAGGAGTCCAATTCCAATTAATCAATGTAAATGTCATATATAACTTTATCTTTAACCCCTAAATATGGAATCTTGAATGTGCTGCATGACAAAAGAAATCCCATAAACTCTGTAATCTTCCTCCTTCTTTTCTTTATGGCATTCTGTACTTGAATACTCAGTGCACTCTACCCATTTTCTCGAAAAGAATTCAGTACTGTTTTCATACCATTTATTTGTTAGCCTACACATTTTGATAGGATCATTTCAACTTTTTTTAATGTCTTCCTCTTCTCCATTGTCTCACTGCTACTTTTGTAACTTCTCCATCTCTTTTTTAATTAACATTTCATTTTCCCCATATTTCACCATATTTAATTTTAAGAAACCTTTATAATACACTGTTTGCATTTTTCCTAGTTTTCATGATGTGTGCATTCCATGAAGAAACATGGCAGTCTGTGGGATTTATCACATTTAGACAATCCTTTTCATCTACTGTATATAGGATACCTCTTTCTATCAGACTTATTCTGGAATCCCCAGATTGCATTAACATATCTTCATCAACACCTTTTCCAAAATTTCTGAGATACATTAAGCTGCTTCTACATGTCTTGATATGCGTAAAAATTTTAATAAACATTACTCTTTTGTCACAGAGCATTTTATAATACAACCATACTTAAGATATTTTTATCAACTTTTCCATTGTTCTCCTCCACTCCACATTAATAGTGTCTTTTTTTCTCAAATTCAATTCAGTGCATATGTATGTTTCTCTGTTATTCCAGTGCTAGTCTGCTGCCCAAACATTTCAGTTTTTTCATTAATTTTCAAACCAACTCAATGACATAGTTTGATTATAACTTTAATATTGTCTTCTATGGTTTTCTTTTCCTTTGCCATAAGTATCACAATCAGCATACGCTGAATTATTTGGTATTGTAATCTCTTCATTGCTCATTACCATTTACTGATTTCATATTTACTTATTCATGTTATGTCATTCATACAGCAAGCAAATAGAAATAGGATCAGCGGATTATCTTTGCTTTATTCTTTTGTTAACTTTCCTTTCCTTGTCAGACCATCTGTTTAGCATGAACATTTAAGAAAACACTTGTATATGCTTCACTTAAGCCTTGTGCTTTCTAAGACCTTGAACAATTCCTTGTGATTAACACTGCCATTGGCCTTTTCTAAATCCAGACTAGATGTCCTTTTCTACATCATTATTTCATCTGTTACTTCTCTGATTCACCATAGGGTCATAGGATCATAGAAGGTTACTAGGCTAATGGCCCTAGAGCCTTTTTAAGCCTTACCATTCATGCCCCAATTTTCCAAACTCTCAATGCCCACAGTCTAGAGTGGCTTTGGTATATTCCTGTGGCTTAGGGCATCTACAAACTTCCCCCATCCATAAGGGCCACAGGCAACAAGTCAGGGGTGAATTTATAATTTCCTATCCATTGGTCCAAACTTTGTTTGAATAGGCTTAGGGAAGAGCTGTGTTTCACATGAATGGGGAGTCTCTTCCAGAGAGGGGGGTAATCTCTGAGACACATACTTGTCCCCGCAGCATGTTTTATTAATGTCACAGATGGGGTTTAGATCCTTAGATTGAGTAATTCTAGTGATGTTTGTGAATGTCCAGCAGATCCATCAGAGCCGGATCAGAGAATTTTTTGTATGTTAGGCATAAATAACCCCTCAGTAGTCTGTAGGAGACCAAGTACAGGTACAGGGCTTTGAAGTAGCCGGCATAAGACATATTTACACCCTGTATTCTTTTAGTGGGGAAGCTGTGCGGCTGTTGCAAATGCCTGGCCATGTGTATGCCGAAGGGAGCATTGTACTCTGTTATTGGTCTAATGAGGGCCGAGTGTAATGGGACTAAGATCTCCTTAGAGCTGGATGCCATGCCCTTACTTATAAGTTGTGCTGCATAGAAGGATTTTCTCACTACCATGGACACATGGTGATCAAAGTTCAGCTTACTGTCAACCTAAGATCTCAAGTTTTACCACTGGGTCTGCTCTTATGGGATTATTATCAGTGTTGTGATTTGCAGGGGTGCAGTCTTCCCAAAGTATATAATTATGCATTTTTTTACATTGAGTTTTAGGTCATGGTTCTGGCACCAGTTATTTGTCATTGTAAGACCTTCCTGGAGGATATCTACATCTTTGGGAAATTCATTGATTTCACCCACCTTGCAGTCATCAGCAGATTTGGTCAGCCAAAGGCCCTCTACGTTTGTCTTGACTTCAGAGAAGTATATTCCAAAAAAGGAGAGGTCCCAGTACCAAGCCATGTGGGACATCACTAGTAACAAGTCTGTTGGTGGAGATGGATTACCCCACCCTAACGTCATGAGTCGTATTTGTATCCATTGAGTGACATAGGGATTTATGCCTAAATTTGTGAGTTTGTCCATAATACAGCAGTGAGGTATTGTGTCAAATGACTTTGCCAGGTCAGTGTAGGCAGTATGCACCATTTTTCCCTCATCCATGGCTCTAGTGACCTTCTCAAAGAAGTCCAAGTTTAGTAGGCATGACCTGCCCTTGATAAAACCGAACTGGAATAGGTCCACTCTTTGAAGATTTCCTATGCCTTTGTTTCTCAGGTACACAATAATTCTTCCCATGGCCTTGCATCTAAGACTGGTCATACTTATGGGTCTGTAACTCCCTTGATCTGTTGGTGGTATGCCTTTGTTTAGAGGGATGAGAGTTGCAGTCCTCCATTCCAGAGGGATGAAGCCTGTTTGGAAGCTGTGGTTGACTAGAGATTCTAATGGGGCTGACAGGTCCTATTTCAAGATGTTTAGGGGGCATTCTCGGTTATTAAAAGGACCATTGATGCAGTGTTTCTAGCTGTGGGAGAGTACAGTGAGGACCTATTCTTTAGTAATAACTGGGGGAGAAATGGTAAAGGGTATTTCCTGGGAGGGGGATGGGTGGGTGAAACTGGAGCTAAATTTCTTGGCCATCAAATTTGCTATATCCCCTGGTTAAGTATTGGCAGATGTTCTTCGTGTTTCACTGTTGCAGTCATCACATTTGGGTTATCCCCGCCAGGGTAGCCCTCGGCTGGCCCAAATATCAGAGACTTAGTATTTCTGCGTTGGTTGTTGTCGCTCCAGGACTGACGTCAGGTTATCAGTAGTATAAATTAAGGCAGCCGACGCCATTACATCAGTCTTTCTTACCGTGGAGCCCGAAGCAGAAGCAGTTCGCACGAGTGCCGGTCGGCTGCTACCTGAGTTTTCGTCTACCAAATTGAAGTTGAAGTCTTCTAAAGCTAGGTACCCCATTGGGGATCCTTTTTTCTTGCACTAACCGATGTCAGAAAAAGTTAATAATCGTCTTGCCTGTGGAAAGCAAATACCACACCGAGACTTCCATTCTTACTGCGTCAGTTGTTTAGGCCCAGACCACGACATCCCCTGTTGTCGCTTCTGTGCTTTAACACCAGAACTATCCATCGTCAGGCCCTTATTGTAGCCAGATATTTTCCCTTACAGTCTTTGGACTATGATATGGCTTTGGTAAGCCATCCAACAGCAGATCTTCCGAAAAAATGTAAAGATAAAGACAGAGACAGACCGCACAGATCCAGACCTACCGAGGACGCTTCCGTTAAGCTAGTTATCAGTTTTCAGGTCCTCATTGAGGTGCTTTTGCAGCCCATGATGCCCACTTCTGTGGATTCGCTGGCCACTACCGAGACCCTTTCAGAGTCCAGTATGGTGCAAAACTCTTCTTTGACTAAGGATCCTACGGTCGTCTCTACCTTGGATGGGTCCGGAGCCACTGAGCAGGCACCGGCTTCCGAGGAAGTCCTTCGCACTACCGATTCTCGACACAAACCGACATCTTCTTTTGTGACTACCGTTCTTCCAAAAACAACCGAGTTTCTAAGGCCCAGGGTATGAACCACACCCAAGAAACCGACTACCCACTCTCAAGCGCCTGCTTCCTTGCTTCAGTCTAAAATGCTTAAAATGGTAGAAGACCTTATCATGCTGATCGGGGAAAGCCAAGCTGCCCCCTCCAAAAGGATAAGAGATCTATCCCCTATAGTTCTGTCTGAAGAAGTCAGATGAATCTGATGCATCTGAATATGAAGACATGCAACCCTTCTGTACTTATGAGGACTCTGATGCGGAGGATTCAGTTCCTTCAGCCTCTCCCCCAGAGGATGTTTCCATTGGGGGAACTCTGCATACCTTAAGGGAGCATTTCCAATGGGAGAGTCAGGACTACCCTCAGTCTAAAAAGAGACTCAGGGGAATTCCTGAATCTTCCACAGCACAGACCCTTGGCCATCCACCCTGTCCTGGATGTTGTGGAGGATGTTTTCCTGAAATCCAGGTTGACTCCTGACACCCTCCCTCCTGCACCCAGAAAACCAAACAGGTACTATAGAGTCCCTGACTCTCACAAATTTCTCTTTAAGAATCCTACTGCTGACCCTGAGGTAATTTCTCAAGGGCCTAAAGGAATTAAAGCAACCTCTGCTAAGAATTCCACCCCCTCAGATAGGGATTCCTGAGCACTGGACAGATGGGGTAAAAAAGTATACACCTCAGCTACTCTTGCTATCAGGGCAGTGAAGTGTCAGTTCCATATGCCGAACTTTCAGCAACATACCCTAGAACTCCTTAAACAAAAGATGTCTTCCTTTCCTGCTTGGGCAGAATCTAAAGAATTACAAGAGTTAATGCATTCTGCAAATCAAGTAACTAAACACACCTTGCACTGTGGTTTTGACGCCCTAGACGCTTCTTGCAGGGCAGCAGTCACTGGTTCTGTTATTAGAAGGTATGCATGGCTTAAGGAATAGCCCTTGCCAGACCATGTCAAATCTAAATTGTTGGATGCCCCCTTGAACAAAGATAATGTATTTGGCACTAAGGCATCCTAAAAAAGGTGGAAGAAAAACAAAATCTATGCAAACAGTTCAGGACTTCTTGCAGGTCCAGCCACGTAGGTTCAGCGAGCATTGTCCCAGTAAACACTTGTCCTTTCCTGCTTCCAGTAAACCAGACCCCCCCAGACAGCAGCCACAGGGAATGCAGAGATCTAAGCAGTGGACTACCTCCACTTCAAAACCAGGGAGTTCTAAGCCACCCCCTTATGGTAAGAACTCACAATGACTCACTTCCCCACCCCCTCCCTCTGCTCACCTTCACCTAGGAAGAAAACTCTCCTTTTACGCAAGCACCTGGGACACCATTACCAATGAGCACTGGGTTCTGAATATAGTGTCTCAGGGATACAAATTTTCCTTCCATACCCTCCCAACCCCAAAAGGGTTCCCAGATCTTCCAACAAACCAGTGGGCAGAGACTCAAAAGCAAATCCTTTCCCTGCTGTCTATGAGGGCAGTAGAGCATGTTCCTGACAAACAGATAGGCCAAGGTTTCTACTCCAGACCTTTCCTGGTGCCCAGAAAAGAGGGCACCTGGCACCCTATCCTCAATCTATCCATTCTAAACACCTTCCTGGTGATTCCAAAATTCAAATTGCTCATCCTCCAGCAGCTGCTACTCATGCTTTCCAAGGATGCTTGGCTAGCCATCCTAGATCTAAAAGAGGCCTACCTCCACATTCCTATCAGGGAATAATGCAGGAAATACCTCTGTTTCAGGGCAGGTTCTCAGCACTTTCAGTTCTCTGCACTTCCCTTTGGTTTATCCATTGCTCCCAGAGTTTTCACAAAATGTCAGGCTCCGGCCATTTTCTTTTGCAGACAAATATCCAGATTTACCCATACTTAGATGACTGCCTGATTCAGGCAGACAGCCAGGAAAAGCTGCTCAAGCACCTGGCCTTTGTCAAGACCCTTCTAGCCTCCCTAGGGTACACAATCAACAAAAAAAATCCAAACAGGTGCCCACCCAAAGGATTATCTTCCTGGGAGCAAGCCTGGACACAGCATCCCAGATGGCATATCTTACAGAAGAGAAACAAATTTTCCTGACAGCCTTCTTCTCTCAACTAGCCACCAAGCCCCAGCTATCTGCAAGGAAAAATCTGCAAGCTCTGGGGTTCATGGCATCTTGCATACTACTCATTCCATGTGCCAGACTGCACATGAGGAAACTTCAGTGGTACCTAAAGAGCCTTTGGTGTCAACACTCTCAAGATCTGGAAACTCTTCTACCTGTAATTCCCTGCATCAGAAAAGATTTCCTTTGGTGAGCAACAGCATGCTCCCAAAACAAGGGACTGCCTTTCTCTCAACCCCCCGCCACCCAGACCCTCACCACAGATGCATCAGACTATGCTTGGGGGGCACACCTGGATGGCAGGTGCATACAGGGCCAATGGAGTCCACAGGAAATCCCTCTGCACATCAGTCAAAAAGAGATGATGTCTGTGCAGCATGCATTGATAGCATTCAAACCCCTTCTTTTTCCAGGGGCTCTCTTGATCAAAACAGACAACACCACTGTAATGGGGTACATCAACAAGCAAGGAGGGACTCATTCCTACCCTCTATGCAGGCTGGCCATGACCCTTTGGCACACAGCCTCTGCCATGTAACTACACCTGTTAGCGCAGTTCCTGCCAGGCTCACTCAACTCTTTGGCAGACCAATTCAGCAGAAATCTTCTCAACCGACACAAGTGGCAGCTCAACAGAAGAACCCTCACCCTAATAACTCAGAAATGGGGCACCCCGGATTTCAACCTCTTTGCCTCCCACACCAAACATCAGCTCAGCAAATTCTGCTCCAGGGAGCATCACTGCATGGCTTAGAAAGTGGATGTCCTGTCCTTCCCCTGGGACAATCTGTCTATGCCTTTCCTCCACAACCTCTCATCCCCAGGGTACTGCTCAAAATAAAGGAGGAAAAACCAAACACCATTCTGATAGCTCTAGACTGGCCCTGGCAGCACTGGTACCCCTTGCTGCGCAGCCTGTCACCACTGCCCCCATGGCACCTTCCTCAGATTACAAACCTCCTGACCCAGAGGGAAGGGGAATTCATACATTCCCAATTGCAAACACTCATTTTGGCATCTTAGCTTGTTCCCTAACTCTGAACCAGTCTGCCATCCTCAGTAAACAGGTTCTAGATGTTATCCATGAGGCCAGACGCCCTATCACCAGAAAGTCTTATGCTGACAAATGGAAAAGGTTCTGCACCTGAATCCAGGCTAAGGGAGCCAATATGGCACAGCCCTCCCTCCCTCTCATCTTGGATTATTTAGCTGACCTACTACACAGTGGCCTCTCTTTCTCCTCTATAAAAATTCATGCCTCTGCTATTTCTGCTCATTTTCCCACTGAGCAGCCCCTTTTCTCACACCCTTTGATCAAACAGTTCCTAAGAGGGTCAACTTAAAGCCACCCAGAAGGACACCAACTCCAGGCTTGGGACCTTAACTTTGTATTGGAAAAGCTTACCCTGCCCCCTTTCAAACCAGCTTCTTCTGCAGAGCTAAAATTTCTCTCCTGGAAAACAGCATTCCTTATGGCCATCACTTCAGCCAGAAGAGTCTCTGAGCTGCAAGCACTCATGGCTGTGGAACCTTTCGTCATCTTCCATGCTGCCAGGATATCCCTCAGAACTAATCCATCCTTCATTCCCAAGGGTGGTGTCCATTGTGGCTCTCAACTAATCTATTCATTTGCCCACCTTTTTCCCTAATCCCCAGAACAAAGAGGAAAGGATTCTGCAGTCTCTAGATGTGCACAGACAGCCCAGATTCTATTTGGACAGGACTACATCCTTCAGGATGTCGTATTAACTGCTGGTTAGCTTTGCTACAGGTGCAAAAGGCAAAGCCATCTCCAAACAAACCATCTCCAAATGGATAGCACACTGCATCCATTTCTGCTACAAGCAACATGGAAAGCCTCTCCCCAAGGGGGTCAGGACACACTCCACCAGAGCAGCCTCCACCTCTGCAGCATTACTCAGAGGAGTCCCCACCAGGGACATCCTGAAGGCTGCCAGCTGGACATCTGATCACATTTCTACCAAGCATTGCCACCTGCCTCTCTTCTCCAAATCCAGGGCAGGATTTGCCTGTGCAGTCTTGCAGGGCTTCCTAGCCAGCCCCTAGTTTCCTTTACTGCCTACACCCTTTTCCTCAGCTTTGGGAGTCAACCCAAATGTGATGACTGCAACAGTGAAACACGAAGAACATAGTACAGTTGTGTACACTTACCATAAATGTAGATGTTTGAGTGTATTCACTGTTGCAGTCCTGGTTTCCCTCCTTCCATCCCCCTTTCTTCTCTTTCCTTAAAAGGGACTTATTGGTATTTATTTTCCACTGGTGGGGTATCTTCCACCAGAACATGGCTCCTGTTTGGGAGCTCCTGACAGGTTAGGGCAAGAAAAACTGATGTAATGATGACGGCTGCCTTACTTTATACTACTGATGACCTGACGTCAGTCCTGGGGCGACAGCAACCGATGCAGAAATACTAAGTCTCTGATATTCAGGCTGGCTGAGGGCTACCCTGGCAGGGATAACCCAAATGTGATGAGTGCAACAGTGAATTCACTCTAACATCTACACTTATGGTAAGTGTACACAACTGTACTTTCCATTCACTGTTAGTTCAGCACACTGTTGGGTTCACCCTATAAAGTTGCGTACATAACTGAAAAGTGCCTTATGGTTATCCTTAGCATCCTAGGCTATTTTTCCTTTGAAGTTGGTTTTGGTGGACTTGATTAGTCCCCTGAGTTGCTTGTTGAGATTGGTGAGGGAGGCTTTTGTCTTTTGGGCATAGCCATTCTTACTTTTGGACAGGATTTTTCCTTTTGTTGTACAAAGTATTTATACTGTGGGTCCACTAAGGGGGCTTGTTTTTAGAGTTTAACATAAGCTTATTCCTTTTTTGTACTGCTGCTTCTATGTAGTTATTTACATACTTGTATAGGGTTTCCTTAAACACTTCCTCATAGGCCACAATGTTCTCCGAGTTTGAACGGGCTTGTAATTTAGCTGTGCCATTGCTTAATAGGCAGTAGTTAGCCTTGGAAAAGTTCTTAAAGGTTCTGGGGTTAAGTGGGAGTTTGAGCTTTATATTTATTTCAAGGATGACCTCTTTGTGATCTGATCTGACCAGTGAGAACATTACATTGGGGGATGCAGCATTCTCTCATATTTGTGATTACCAGATCCAGGATATTTACATCCCTACTAGGTGTGTGGACTTGCTGTTCCAGAGTGTTTGCATTGTCAAAATCCAGAAATCTTTGAGCCTGCATATTAGTGATTGTGTACATATCCCAGTTCATGGAGGAACAGTTGAAATCACCCTTGAATACGGTGTTTGGCTGAGTTGAGTGACTTCATTGCATTTTGGTATGTGGTGTGGTTATTCTGAGTCACTGACAGGGACCTGTAGCTAGCAAAGATATGGTATTGGACTTTACCTAAGGTTAGTTGGACATGGAGTAGTTCAAGCATGCCATATTGTTTAACCAATCTTGAAGTGTGTTTACTTTTTTGTAGCTTGGTACACCTCCACATCTTGTCCCTTCTTGTGCTGTAGCTGGTCTAAATGTGTAGAAGGCATTATAGCCTTGTACTAGTGTGTCAAGGCATTAAACCATGTCTGAGTAACTGCATAGATGTCAGCTATCTCCAGGGTGAGCAGTGCTTCGAGGGAGTGGAGCTTCTTGCTGAGATTCCTAGCTTTCATCTGTAATACCTTTAGTTTATCTTGCTTAGAATTTACTACTTTGGAAGGTTTATCAGATTGTCATTGCCTAAAAAAGGTGCTATATGTGTAGGTAATGCTTTGGCCAATTTCTGAAAGCCTAGTGGGGGCAGGTGCAGACTATCCCTGGCAAAGCAGTGTGGTACGTCAGTCATGTCCTCCCAAGCTGACAAATATTGGACCCCTTAGAATGACACCAGTAACCAAGCCGATTGTTAGTCATCTGTTTATATATGTGGTGTCATCCTTGGAGAAGGTAGAATGCTATTTATTGCTAGACTTGTACCTGCTTTGGACGCACAATCTGAATGGTGTATCATATCTCTCTTCATATAGTCCAGGGAAGTATGTGTTAGGTCATTAACAAACACATGGAATGTGATAGTCATACTGGTATTTATGGTTCAGTGTCCTGAGTGCATGTGTGATCAGGTGGATTCTTGCCCCTGGTAGGCAACTGTCACTGTCTCCTTGATCAGCCTGATGAGAGGGAGGATCAGTGTGTTTCACAACAGAGTCTCCAATGACCGATATATTGGGTTGTATGGCAGTCTGCCTTAAGGGCTTAGAGGTTGAAACATTTGGCTGTATGTGTCCTGGAGAGTGTTGTCCTTGTAAGGTATTTGGGATGTTGCTTTGGGCAGCATATGGGAAACTTTTGAGGTTTAGGTAGATTGCATTTAAAAGCCTTAGCATATGTGAGTCTGTGTCTGAGCCATAGTAGGTGTAGAGTGTGTGTTACTGGCAACCTGTTTGGAGATATCAATGTATGTATGTTAGAGCTTTGCCTCCAAAGACCTAGTGCAATTACATGTCTGCATACTGTGTCAGTCTGCTTAAGAATAAGGTGGTTGTCAGTAAAACATGAGATGCATTGCTACATTTTCTCAAGATGCGTATTTCTGCCAAGTTGGTTACAGAGACGGTAGCAATGTTTACATCTGTGGCTGTAGATCCTCTTTTTTTGTGATCTCTGAGGGGTGGTGCAAGCAGAGTTTAGAGGTTTTGGGCTCAGAGGCGAGATCTAGGATTGATCTAAAACAACACTCTTGGGGTAATGCTCATCATCTGGCAAACTAGCTAATCTGCAATCAACTAGATACTTTTTTAGACAAAAAATCTTTATTGAATTATCACTTATGACAGGCAGTCATATATTTATTTAAATGAAAACAAACCATATTGACATATTTTCAGATGCAGACATCATAAATCACATATAATTTGCCTTACAATCATTATCAATAGAAAATTACATAGCCCATTCTATTCTTGCCTTCTCTTAAACCTCATTCATCCTCCAAAATATTATTCTACATGTATTGTTCCCACAATTCCCATTTTTTTCTATTCACTGCTTCTAGTATGGTTGATTTAGACTTGGTTGATTTCCATTTTCTAGTAACTGTTTTTGTCAGCCACCAGAATTAAACTCAGCAAGGCCTTTCTAAGTGTAGGCAATTCAAATTCTGTATCACAGCTTAAAAAATTATTTCCTTAGTTGCACCAGTTTGTTCACCCAGTATTTCTGACCAAGTAGTCTCATTACACTCCCAAAAAATATGTACAATTATTACCTCTTTCTTTCTCATCACACCTATACCATTTGCAATCTACCCGAGGAAAAATTCTTTAGAGTCTGCTTCGGGTATAACAATGGTTATCCAAATGCTTCAAAGAAAATCTAAATCTTCTAGAGTTTGTTGCATACTTGGTAGCCGTACATACATCCTCCCATTGTTTCGCTGTGAACTGCTTTCTAGTCTCTTTTCCCAATCCTTTCTAACCTCCACTGATTGATTCCTGTAGTTGTCATGTTTATATGTCCTACTAATTATCCTTTTTTAACAGCACCTTCTGTTCTAGATTGAACCAAAAACGCTACGAGTGCTGATCTGTCACTTAGGAGATCCCCCTATTCCTTTCTGTTTGCCTGTATTCTGATATCCTTGATAGGGAAGGTAGCCTGCAGCCTGAAGTCAAAATGTATTTTTGGCCTCTTCCCATTTATTACCTTTCCCTCCATATTTGCTCCCATTACCTTTCTCTAGTAAATTCCACCCCCTCCTTGCCTATTCTGTGTTCCACTAATTGCAGTCAGCCCTGTCAGCAGAATCTTCTTTCTCCTTTTCCATGTTGGCTTAGTTCTTAGAATATTTTCTCCTGCTTTATGAATATAATCTGTATGGTTATTGTTATTCTCCTTAAGGATCTGCATCCAAAGTCCCAGTCTCTTCTTATTACTTGAGTTTCCCCCAGTTTCATCATCATCCCTTTTCCACTTCGAATTATAGCTTTCTCTGCTTGTGTTACATATAGGAGCCTTAGCCATGTAGCTCTGAAATATCCCTTCAAATGAGGTAATCCCAAAACACAATGTTCTATTTGAAAGATCATTTTATCTCACTTGACTTTTGCCCACTTCCCCTCCCGGATAAAAATCATTCAACTCTTTATTAACTGCTATCTACAACTTCTCTTCTGGTTGATAGAAATATGACTGACTTGTGTTTAAAACTAAAGCGACTAAAACATTTTCAGTGGTTGCATCTTGCTGTCTATGTCCATAAAACAGAGCTTCTAGTTTCTCAGTTTTTGCATTATCTTTTGTTTACTGTCTTCCCATACATCCTTAGCTGCCGTGACAGAAACCTTTTTAACCCACACTACTAAGTACTTCATTTTATCATGTCCATGTAAATATGGGTATTGCCAAACCAGTTTGTGAGTGGGTACAGTGAATATAAAAGGTTTACACACCCCTGTTAAAATTCCAGGTTTTTGTGATATAAAAAAAATAAGATCACAATAAATCATTTCAAAACTTTTCCCATGTGACCTATAACCTGTACAATTCAATTGAAAAACAAACAAATCTGTTAAGGAAAAAGTATAAAAAATAAAAAAACGTACAATAAGCTGGTTGCATAAGTGTGCACACCCTTAAACTAATACTTTGTTGAAGCATCTTTTGATTTAATTACAGCATTCAGTCTTCTTGGGTAGGAGTCTATCAGCATGACACATCTTAACTTGGCAATATTTGCCCACTTTTCCTTGCAAAAGTGCTCCAAATCTGTCAGATTGTGAGGGCATCTCTTGCGCACAGGTCACCCCACAGATTTTCTTTGGATTTAGGTCTGGACTCTGGCTGGGCCATTCCAAAACTTTAATTTTCGTCTGGTGACGCCATTCTTTTGTTGATTTGGATGTAAGCTTGAGGTCATTGTCGTGTTGAAAGGTGAAATTCCTCTTCATCTTCAGCTTTCTAGCAGATGCCTGAAGGTTTTGGGCCAAAAGTGACTGGTATTTGGAACTGTTCATAATTCCCTCCACCTTGACTAAAGCCGCAGTTCCAGCTGAAGAAAAGCGACCCCAAAGCATGATACTGCCACAACCCTGCTTCACTGTGGGGATGGTTTTCTTTTGGTGATGCGAAGTGTTGTTTTTGCGCCAAATGTACCTTTTGGAATTGTGGCCATAAAGTTCAACCTTGGTCTCATCAGACCATAACACATTTTCCCACATGCTTTTGGGAGACTTGATGTATTGTTTTGCAAATTTTAGCCAGGCCTGGATGTTTTTCTGTGTAAAAATGGCTTCCGTCTTGTAACCCTACCCCATAGCCCAGACATATGGAGAATACGGGAGATTGCTGTCACATGTAGTACACAACCAGCACTTGCCAGAAATTCCTGCAGCTCCTTCAGTGTTGCTGTAGGTCTCTTAGCAAGTCTCCCTGACCAATTTTCAACTTGTCTTTTCATCAGTTTTAGAGGGACATCCAGTTCTTTGCAACATCACTGCTGTCCCATATTTTCTCCACTTTTTGATGACTGCCTTCACTGTGTTTCATGGTATATCCAGTGCTGTGGAAATTTTTTTGTACACTTCTCCTGACTGATACCTGTCAGCAATGAGATCCCTTTGATGCTTTGTAAGCTCTCTGTGAACCATGGCTTTTGCTGTAGCAGGTAACTGAGTAAATGTCAGGAAAATCTTACTAGGACTGCTGAGCTTTATTTGGGGTTAATCAGAGTTTCTCTAATTGATGGCAGGTGTGTACCCAAGAAGACTGAATGCTGTAATTAAATCAAAAGATGCTTCAACAAAGTATTAGTTTAAGGGTGTGCACACTTGCGCAACCAGCTTATTGTACATTTTTTATTTTTTATATTTTTCCCCTAACAGATTTTTTTGTTTTTCAGTTGAATTGTACAGGTTATAGGTCACATTAAAGGTGGGGAAAGTTTTGAAATGATTTATTGTAGTCTAATTTTTTTATATCACAAATACCTGGCATTTTGACAAGGGTGTGTAAACGTTTTATATCCACTGTACATAGTTTACAGATATTGCTTTTGTTTTATCTTCATTAATTTTGTATCCTGAAAGACTTGAAACTGTCTCAGAATGTTTCATAACACTGAATGTCCTTTTCTAATGTCCTTCGTGTTTCACTGTTGCAGTCGTTACATTTGGGTAATCTGCTGGCAGGTTGCCCTCAGTCGGCATGAATTCCAAAGTCTTGAGTCCTGCGTTGGTTGCTGTCTCCTCTTCCATGAAGGCAGGTCATCAGGGGTATAAAACAAGCAGCCAATGCCATTTTCTTTGGTCTTTCTTGCCGAGCGGTGCCCGAAGCAGAAGCATTTTGCAAGTGCCGGTCGGCCGACTCCTGAAATTTTCGAGTTCGAGTTTCAGAACTGAAGTCTTCACTAAAGCTAAGTACTCCATTGGGGAAACTTTTTTCTTGCTACATACCGATGTCAGAAAAAGTTAATTGTATTACTTGTGGGAAGCAAATACCTCATAAGGATTTCCATTTATACTGTATTCCTTGCCTAGGCCCTGATCACAATGTGCCTAGCTGTCGGTTTTGTGCTAGATTTAACCAACGCACTATTAAGCGTCAATATATTTTTGCCTCAAAATATTTTGGAAACAGATTTAACTACCCAGAAATGCCATCGGATAGCAATCCAACTACCGGAGTACACAAAAAACGCAAAGAAAAGGACAGAGACAGACAGTCGAGGTCCAAAACCGACGACGAAGCTTCTCCTAAGCCAGTCGCCAGTTCGCCGGTACTCAGTGAGGTGCCTTTGCAGCCTCTGATACCCACTACTTTCGAGTCACAGCCCCCTACCGAGACCCATGTGGAGTCTGGCATGCCGTGAGATACAAGTATTGGACCCACTGATGCCGGAGCCACTGAACAGGCACTGGCTTTTGAGGGTGTATTCAGGCCTCAACATTTTTATATCGAACCAACAGCTGCAAAACCAAAGACAAAAGCAACTTCTAAAGCTAAAAAACCGACGCATGAGCCAAGTGCACAGGCCGCTATGCCTGAAAAACAGATGATCAAAATGGCTGAAGACCTTATTACCTTGATCAGGGGTTCTCAACCCCCTCCTGATAAGAGGCACAGGCAAGACACTGATTATGAATCTTCAGATCAGGTTTCTATTTCTTTGGATTCCTCTTCTGATCAGGAATTATCTATACCTCCCCATGAAGATTCTGATGCAGAGGAGTCTTTCCCATCTGCATCACCTCCTCAGGATTATTCATTTGGAGAAACCTTGCATACTTTGAGGGAGCATTTTCACTGGGAGAGTCAAGATTTCTCAGAATCAAAAAAAAGGCTCAGGGATTTCCTTCTTCTCCCTCAGCACAGGCCTTTAGCCATACCCCCGGTTTTAGACATTGTGGATGATGTGTTTTCAGAGTCAAGCTTGACCCCTGACTCCTTACCTCTGGCTCCCAGCAAGCCTGACAGATATTACAGGGTCCCTGACTCACACAAATTTTTATTTAGAAACCCTGTTGCTGATCCTGAAACTATTTCACAGGGTTCAAAGGGAGTTAAAGCCTCAACAGCAAAAAATCCTACCCCCTCTGACAGAGATTCAAGGGCACTGGATAGATGCGGAAAGAAGGTTTATACATCTGCAACCTTGGCAATTAGGGCCTTAAACTGCCAGTTTCATATGCTCAACTATCAACAACATGTTATGGGATTGCTGAAACAGAAAATGATGTTGATTTCTGAATGTGCAGAAAATAAAGAATGGCAGGAATTATTGCATGCAGCTGAGCAAGTTGGAAAGCATACTTTGCAATGTGGTTTTGATTCCTTAGAGGCCTCCTGCAGGGCCACCGTTACTGGATCTGTGATTAGGAGGCATGCCTGGCTAAAAGAGCAAAATTTGCCTTATGTTAAAGCTAAATTACTAGATGCTCCTTTACAGCATGATACTCTGTTTGGTATTAAGGCAGAAGAGGTTTTAAAGAAAATGGAAGACAAAGCTAAGACTCTGCAAACTGTAAAATACTTCTTACAAGTGCAGCCACCAAGATTCAGTAGACACTGGCCTACAAAAAATTGGTCTTTTCCTGTATCCGACAGAGCTCAAAGGGGCAAATCCAGACGCCCTAAGGGTTCCAGATACCAGGCATAAGATTCTCACAGGTCAAAGCAATGGGGTGCTTCTACCTCCAAATCTGGAGGAGTTAAAGCACAACCCTACAGAAAACAATCCCAATGACTTCCCTCTGCCTTCACCAAGCACTTAGCTTTTGGCAGCACCCTTGGGGGGAAAATTAGCACTTTTTGCTCAAAATTGGCAGTTAATAACCCAGGACAAGTGGTGCTAAACATAGTATCACTGGGATACAGATTCCAATTCCATACTCTGCCAATGGCAAACGGTTGGCCGGATCTGCCAAAAAAATCAATGGGCAGAGGCACAGAAACAGGTTACGTCCCTCATGGATATGGGGGCTATTCAGCCAGTACCAGAACAGGAAAAAGGACAAGGTTTTTACTCAAGACTGTTCTTGGTACCCAGAAAGGACAAGGCCTGGCGGCCAATACTGGCTCTATCAATTTTGAACACATACCTGGACATTCCAAAATTCAAAATGCTGACTTTGCAGCAGCTTCTGCCCATGCTGGGCAAGAATGCTTGGCTGGTGACATTAGGCCTAAAAGAGGCATACCTGCATGTCCCAATAAGGGAATCGTGCAGAAGATACCTCCGTTTCAAGGCTGGCTTAATGCATTACTAATTCTCTGCACTGCCCTTTGGCTTATCTACTGCACCCAGGGTCTTTACAAAGTGCCTGGCACCAGTGATTTTCTTTTTGCAGTCAAAGAAATATACAAATAACTTGGATGACTGTCTCATTCAAGCAGAGAACAAGGACATTCTTCTTCAACACCTGGCATTTGTGAAAAGGCTTCTAAAATGCCTAGGGTACACAATAAATGAAAAGAAATCACAACTGGTACCCTCTCAAAAGATAACATTCCTGGGTGCAAGCTTGAATACAACTGCCCAGATTGCTTTCCTCACGCCAGACAAACAAAGGCAACTGACTACTTACTTCAAACTGATGGCAACAAAAACCCAAACTCTGCAGGCTTTGGGCTTCATGGCATCCTGCATCCTACTGATTCCATATGCAAGACTGTATATGAGGAAACTTCAGTGGTACCTAAAAAGTTTATGGAGTCAACATTGTCACAGTCTGGAAACAATGATTCCTCTCATTCCCTGCCTACAACAGGAGTTCCTATGGTGGGCAAAGGCATGTCACCAAAACATGGGACGGGCCTTCACTCTACCCCCTGACAGCCAAACCTTAACAACAGATGCATCAGATTATGCATGGGGTGCCCATCTGGCGGAAAGATGCATTCAGGGCATATGGACCCCAAATCAAATGCATCTGCATATCAACCAAAAAGAGATGCTAGCTGTTCAAAATGCCCTGACAGCCTTCAAGGACTTTACTTCATCAAGGACAACTACTGATAAAGACAGACACCACGGTTATGTGGTATATAAATAAGCAGGGGGCACGCACTCATATCCCCTTTGCAGATTAGCCATGGCACTGTGGGACACAGCTTTGACTTACCAAATACATCTTCAAGTTCAGTTCCTGCCAGGAAAACAAAATACTCTGGCAGACGATTTAAGCAGAAACCTTATGGACCCTCACAAGTGGAAACTAGATCCACAAGTCTTCAGCATGATAACAAAGAAATGAGGGAGCCCAGACATAGATCTATTTGCCTCTCCTCAAAATTATCAATTGAAAAGATTCTGCACAAGGACGTATCACAGACAAGCATGGAAAGTGGACGCCCTATCCTTCAGTGGAAAAAACCTATCAGTTTACGCCTTTCCTCCTCTGCCTCTTCTTCCCAGGGTCCTACTAAAAGTCAGACAAGAGAAGCCAAAGATGATACTAATTGCTCGGGACTGGCCCCGCCAATACTGATGCACAGTCCTAAGGAACTTGTCTCAATACCCAGCTTGGACCTTACCTCAAAGACCTCAACTACTGTCCCACCAAAACAATAAGATCCTGCACAATCAACTCCAAACACTGAACCTGGCAGCATGGCTGATCATGTAGTTATGCAAACAACACCTCTCAGTAAAGCTGTGATGGATGTCATTTTGGAAGCCAGAAGGCCTAGTACTAGAAAATCTTATGCTGATAAATGGAAGAGATTCTGTGCTTGGAATCAAGCACAAGGAACTGATAAGCAGAACCAAATATTCCTCAGATATTACAGTACTTGACTGAGATGCTTGACAAAGGCCTATCTTTCTCATCAATAAAAATCCATGCCTCTGCCATTTCGTCTCATTACAGTACAGAGCCACCAATCTTTTCTCATCATTTACTAAAGCAGTATCTTAGAGGAGCCAAAAATTTAAGGCCTCCCAGAATATCACCAATACCTGCATGGGACCTCAATTATGTGTTGGAAAAGCTCACCCTGCTTCCATTTGAACCAGCTGCTACTGCAGATATAAAGTTCTTATCATGGAAAACAGCTCTGCTTCTAGCAATTACTTCAGCAAGAAGAGTCTCAGAGCTACAGGCCCTCATGGCTGTGGAACCTTTTGTCATATTTTACCCAGACAGGGTGTCTCTGAGGACCAATCCTTCATTTATGCCTAAGGTGGTTTCCAGTGTGGCTCTTAACCAAACTATTCATCTGCCAACCTTTTATCCAAATCTGCAGAACAAGGGGAAGAGAATTCTGCATTCCTTGGATGTACACAGACAGATAAGATTCTACTTGAGCAGGACTAAAGCTCTAAGAAAAACTGAGCAATTACTAGTGACATATGCTGCAGGATCAGAAGAAAAGGCTATTTCAAAGTGGATAAGCCACTGCATTCGTTTCTGCTACTTACACCATGGCAAACCTGTGCCCAAGGGCATTAGGTCTCATTCTACCTGAGCTGCAGCTACATCAGCAGCCTTTCTCAGAGGAGTACCAACCAAAGACATTCTAGGGGCTGCTACTTGGAGTTCTGTTCACACCTTTACAAAGCATTATCATTTGCCTCTCTACTCTAAGTCCAGGGCAGGCTTTGCCACTGCAGTTCTGCAGGGCCTTATAGCCGCACCTAATGCGGTTTAGTTCTAGCCTCCCATCCATAGCTTTGGGATTCTACCCAAATGTAATGACTGCAACAGTGAAACACGAAGAACATAGTACAGTTGTGTACACTTACCATAAATGTAGATGTTCGAGTGTATTCACTGTTGCAGTCCAGGTTACCCGTCCACCATCCCCCTTTCATTCTGGAGTTTATTTTTCCTTCTCTATCTTCTACAACCTATGTGGTGTATTTGCTTGTAGATGAAGGTAATGTTTGTATTGATGCATGCATATATTGTTCATATATATATATTTTTGCTACCTTTTTGGGGGCACCTGACATCTGGGGCAAGAAAAACTAAAGAAAATGGCATCAGCTGCTTGTTTTATACCCCTCACAACCTGACGTCATGGAAGAGGAGACAGCAACTGACGCAGGACCCAAGACTTTGGAATTCAGGCCGACTGAGGGCAACCTGCCAGCACATTAGCCAAATGTAATGACTGCAACAGTGAATACACTCGAACATCTACATTTATGGTAAATGTACACAGCTGTACTTTTTATATGGTGCAAAATAACATTATCTGCAAATAAAGCAATTTTTTTTATTGATTACAATTACATCCTTGAATTTCGGAGTCCCTTATTTTCTTTGCCAGTGGTTCTAAATATAATGTGAATAACAAAAGAGAAAGAGGTCACCCCTGCCTGGTTCCTTTGTTCAAACAAAACTTTTAGAGGCATCCTCCAACTTTAATATTCAACTCGTATCACTCATATATCCTCCTAATTGACAGTATTGTTGTATCAGGGAATGCAAATGCTTACATTGCCCTTCTCATAAATTCCCAGCTTACTCTGTTGAATGTTTTTTCTGCATCAAGACCCATCAACTGTGATATTTTCTTACTTTCTTTTTACTCAGCAAGAAACTTGAGAAAATAGCAGAGGAAATTTTATGTGGACAATTGCAACTCTAGATGCCTGCTTCTGTACAGGGCACTGCAAAACTGCTGCACAGCTCAGAATAAGTTGTAGGAGATGAGTTATAGAAGAATTTGATCATTAAACAGTAAAAATGCAGTGCAAGTGTAGATATAATGATCCTATCCTCTAACAATTCACAATTATGTCACTATTGTGAGTGATACTACATGACTACACTAAGGTGACCAGACTAAGTAAAAGGCAAGCAGAAAAAATGCAGTATAAATGTAATAAATGAGGCTCAGATCCTGCAACAAATCAGAAATCTCTCACTATTGTGAGTTAAACTACAAGTCTAAGCCCCCAGGCAAAGTAAAATATAAACAGTAAAAAGCAGTAGAAATTAAATAAATGAGTCTCAGGTCTTGCAGCAACTCACAGTTCTTCCACTGCTGTGAGGCATACCACAAGGCTAAGGTCTCAGACTGAGTTAAAATGCAAACAGTTGACGTCTTGTTGAAACAAAGAAAATGCAGAAAAGCACAATACACAACTCAGGTTAGCACTCTGAATGTTGCACTGTGCACTAGTTGAAATGGGATTATCTGAAACCGAGATAACTTAAGCTTTAAGAATCTGATGGGTGTGCTTTATCAGTTTGAGCTGTCAGTTGTTGTTTGTCTTTTCAGCTTTTCCCGGTTAGGGGTTGCCACAGCGGAACTCCGTGTGCTAATGATTGGCAGTAGATTTTTTTATGGTGCCGAGTTGCCAGCCCGACGCCCAACCTTCAGCGAAGGCACGCCCATTCACGCATGTCTTTCGGAGGCCACTCGACTATGGGGAGGACATGCAGACTCCACACAGAAGGCATGTGACTGTTTAATAGAAATAATACATGGAGGGGCTTCCAAATTCTAATTTGCAGTAGGATTGGCAGCTAAAAAGGCACCAAGTTTAAAAGCACAGTAAGAGTTTATCAGGTGGATGTGGAAAAATCCAAAAATCAATGCAGTGAAACAGCAGTTTTAAATTCAGAGCTCTTGTAACTGAAGAGGCATGTACGGGAATACCTTAAATAAGAAAACTATTTCTCAGCTCCTCTCACTAATTAACTAGATATAATTCCTATTTATTCAATGAATGCAAAACGAATGATCTAATGTTGTCATTTTCATTCATTCCTCAACTATTAGGTTTAAATCTGACTCGACACTTTTTCCAGCTCGTGGAACACTGAAACTCTTGAGATCCTCCCTTACTCATAATGCCCTTGTGATTGATCTAACATACCTCAGATCTTGTTTGCTCCCTTAACAAATGGACATGATCACTTTATTCTCTCGAGTATAGACTTCTTGTCTTGTGAGTGAGACTCTTTATTATAACTACTTATCTTGATATCTTTAAAAATTAAAAACTTCTTTTTCTCTATAAAACTTATACTTTTATAGTGCTTCCTCCCTTTTTACCTTTACTTGTGTAGTTTTAATTGCCATTGTTGGTATTGCCTATTCCTCATACTGTGTAGTACGTCTTAATTACTATAGTTGATAATCCCCCCTTCACCTTGCTAATTTAAAAAAAAATTGCTCAATATCTTTCTATCTTTTGGAATAGTGTTTAAAAATGTCCGAGAAGCCTTCGGGTTTTAAAAAATGTACTTCCTGTTTTCACGAAATACTGTTGTTGAATGCATATTCTAAATGTGTGTATTGTTTAGGCCCAGCACATCTTGACTCAGCTGTGATATTTGCAAAGCCTTTAACCTTAGAGCTTTGATCGAAATGAAAAATAAGTTAATACTAAGAGGTTTGCTCCCTTCCAAGTCTTCATCAACATCATCTGGGACTCAAACCGCCAAGAAATCGAATAAAAAGGAAGACTCCAGGTTCTGAACCTTCTTGCAGAATTTTTAAACCTTTGAATCTGGCACCTTCAGATCCTAAGTCTAGAGCTGAAAAGTCTCGTAGGATCCAATCACCACAGTTGGTCCTGCATCCGGTTTCCTCTTGGCTTTCTTCCCCCTTTTTGGAGCAGTCTCCAATGCATCACCATTCCAGACCATCATCGACAGCATTTGCTACACATTCCTCCAGAAGTCTGACTGAAGCCGATATGGACAGCATGATGAGGAAGTTCCTTTTAATGAAAATTCAAATGGGGGTTCTTCCGTCTCTGACCCATTGTGTCCAGAGACCACTTTTAGTACTACCTCACCATTACTGAATCTTTCTCTGATCCAACCATTGGTTTTAGTGCCTTCGGATCTGAAAATTCTGGAGTCTTCTGCATAGGATCTGAAGGTTATGGTATCTTCAACTCTTGGTGTCTCTTAGTGGACTGGTGCCAAGCACCTTAGAACCTGATGACTCTTGGAGGCATAGCATTGGTGCCAGATCCAGCATATTGGAGTCCACTCTAAAGCTATTGAAGCGTCTCTGCCCCTTAGAGCTTCAGAGTTAGATCACTTGGCTCTGACTCCCTCCTCAAGTAGTCTACCTTCGGGTAGGAGGAAGCCTATGTTCCATAAGCATGTCTTTTTGGCTCCATCAGTTTCCCTTTCTCCAGTTCTTTCTGCTTTCGAGGTAGTGGAGAGAGCTTTCTCTGTTCCCTGAGTTTGGACTTCTTTACTTTCTTTGGCCCATACTACCCAGCCCCATTTGTCTGTGCATCTAGATCCTCAACCAACTGTGCCACTGGGACAATCAGCCCAAGTCCGTCTCCATGATACCTAACAGGGTATACTAATTTCTTCTGATACTTCAATGGAACATACTACTGAAGAAGTTCCCAGGAAGAAAAAGTGCAGAAGGAGGCACTTAGACTCTCCACAAGAGTCTGTCACAAAAGTTACTGACTTTGATGAGGGTGAAGGGTCCCCAAGGTCACCACCATACCATGTCTCATTTGGAGATATCATAGAACTCCTAAAGCAAAGGGGGCGGGGTGGCACAGTAGTGTAGCTGTTAGCATTATTGCCTCACAGCAAGAGGTTCTCCTGTTCAATTCCTGGCTGGGGTGCCTTCTGTGTGGAGTCTGCATGTCCTCCCTGTATTCACATGGGTTTCCTCCCACATTCCAAAGACATATGCAGTAGGTGGATTGGACACACTAAATTGACCCTAGGTGTGAGTGTATGCTTGCAGATTTGTCTGGTGCACTGTCTGAGGAGGGTTGGGCCTTGGGCTAGTGACCTGAGCCCATAAAACCTATAACTGCTACAGAAACCATGAGTGCTGAAAGATGCTCATTGCCCGATGTATGACATGGTGCATAAACAGGAAAGAGAGAAAGCAAAGGGGTGATTGGTCTCCCGACAACCCTTCCCAAGAGGAGTCAGTATTCCTGGAGGCTTTTGGAGCAGGACCGTCTACCTCCTAGAAGATGCTGACTGCCAACTAGCTCATTCATTTTGTCTCTCGATGGGTGTGAAGGAGCTTGGCACCACTGAGTTGATCCCCAAGGGACCAGATAGGATCTTGGCACCACCAAAAGACAGAGTATTGGAGCAGAGGAGTACAAGTTGATGCTATGGTCATGGCAGCAGCCACAAAGAAGGAACTATTTTCTCTCTCCACCCCCTAACAGGGAGTCTAGGGTGCTGGGTATATTTGTGAAGAATGTTTATGCTTTGGCAATCTTTGGCCTTTGGTCGCTGAATTATTTGGCACACTTCACGAGACTTCAGAGGAATTTGATTAAAGAAATTACCAAATCTTAGATTTATTCGATATCATTTATACGAATTATTAAAGAACGGTGAAATTGACCTCAAGCTCTATAATTTTTTAATTGTTGCAACCCCACACATTGGTATATTATTTGGTATACTTAAAGTACATAAAAACCCAACCCAGCCCCCTTTCAGACTGATAGTTTCTGCAAGTAGAAATATTACTGAAGGAATTTATATATTTTGGGATTTTATTTTTGACCCCATTGCTCAACAGCTACCCTCTTTTAGAAGGGACTCCTGGGATATTTTTAACAGTATTAGGAATTTTAACCAGGATTATTCTTATTGTACTTCTAAAGATGCTTTCCTTAAAGTTGATGTGGTATCTTTCTTCATGTCAGTTACACAGGATGATGGAATTGATTTTGTTAGGCACTATTTAACTAAGTACACAAAATATGAAGCTGCTACAGTACAATTATTTGTAACTTTGTTAGAAATATTGCTTGAAAGTAATATATTCTTTTTTAACAAACAAGTAGTATCAGCAAAAAAAGAGTTGTTGCAATGGGGGCAACTGTTGCCTGGCTTATGCAAACATTTTGTTAGGCTGGTGGGAAAGAGAAATGCTTCCTAAACAAACATTTTTGGTAACATTGTTTTTCAAAAAAGATTTGTTGATATGTTTTTTATTCTGGAAGGTGACATAGATGGATCAGCTTTCGTTAGCAGTTTAAATGATGCCTCTGCATTTTTTAGCTTTACTATACGAGAATTTGGGCATGAAGTTTCTTTTTTGGATGTAAAATTACTATGGAGTGATTGCATTAAGAATTTCCAAAGTGAGACTCTTAGAAAGGATGCATTTTCAAATGATTATCTTAACTTTGGAAGAAACCACCCATATCAGATGAAAAGAAACTTTCCCATAGGACAATTTATCAGATCTTCACAGATAATCAGTGATGATAAGGTTTTTGAAAAGGAAATTACTTTTATAGCTAAGTTGTTTACAGATCGAGGGTACAATTTAGATTGTTTAGATAGGGTAGCACAAGAGATATTTAGTAAAAGATGCACTATTTTTAAACCTATTCTTCTTGATGGCTTTGAGAATAAAAATTACTTCAACATTGAGGTAGGTGTTCAGAATGGAAACTCAAAAACCCTGGCAAACGATGTATACCTCGGTGTACATTGTATATGTCAGTAGACACTGTAGGAATTCAACATCTAATAGAAAACAGCTGGAAATTATCAGTGGGAGCAAAGATTTGGTTGAGGTCTTAGGTGAGCATCCATTGTTTGTGTACAAAAAAGATGTCAGTTTCAAAAATCTGTTAGAGAAGGATGACACCAAGATAATGTCACTTTGTACAGACAAAGGTAGAGGGACTTAACAAATGTAATTGTTCTGTTTGTAGATTTGTTTATGACTGTCCCTCTTTAGTACAGTCGCATTTAGCTTTCATGGTTAAACCCAATGGAAGGTTTCATTGTGTTTCTGAAGGAGTAGTTTACATTGGGATCTGTTCAGGGTGTGATTGTTTTTATGTGGGTGTGACCACCAGCTGGCTTTGGGACATGATAAAAGAACATTTAAACACAATAATAATGCATTGTTGAAGCACACTGCTGTTTGTGAAAAATGTAAAAAGTTTTACTTGCAGTTTTGGAACAAGTCAACCTGGATATGAAGTGAGGTGATTTCAGAAACCAGGTAGAGAAAAGATAGGTCCATTGGCAAATAAGGTTAAAGGCTGATTCTTTACCTGGTTTGAATGAACACATCAACATTAAGTGTTTTCTAAAAGACAGAAAGTTGAAGGGTTACACAACCATTAATTAATGTTGGAGCGTATTTGTTTTAATTGAGTCAATTAAAACCGTAGTCCTTTTGTTGGTTGTTAAAAAAACATTTGATCTATACAAGGAGAATGTTTTAAGTTAGTTTTGTATGTGTTCTGATGAAGTTTTACGAAAGCAGATATTAAAAGAAACTATGCTAATCTCACTCATTCCGAGTTCTTTGCACCTTGAAGTGTTGCCATTATTACAACTTACCAAATGTCTTACTGGGACCATGTATATCCTCTGAGGCATAGAGCCCTATTGCCTCACAGTTGGGTACTCTTCAATCCATTTCTAACTCATCCATGAGGCTTATATTTCTTACAGCTGAAGGTACCTCACAGGCGGTGGGTTCATGCATTTCCATCAGGAGGCATGCCTGGATGCACTTGTGTGACTGCACGGAACCCTTCAGAGCTTCCTTTGTCATTGCTGCCTTTGATGAAGTTCCTTATTTGGCCCCAGAATTAAACACATTATCTAGGTGTGAGCAGGAAGGGAAAACACCATCTGCTGTGGGTGTATCTTTTTCGGCACTACAACAGACCTTTTCTAGGAATCAGAGAGGTGGACAAAAAATGTAGTTCAGAAAATCCCAGGGTCCCTTTCAAAATCCATGTGGAGACAGTTCACCTGGTGGCTCTAATGGAAGATGCCATCCCCATGGCAGAGGAGGTCCGCATAATCAGGGATCTAGAGATACTTTCTCTGACAGATCCTATCAGTGCTCCTGAAAGGTAGCCCAACTGTTCATCTCTGGAGGCAGTTGGGAGTCGTCTATCCCTGCACCATAGAGCCTGGCTAGAAATTGCCAAAGATTCTTGGGTATTACTTGCTCAAGATTCTTTTTAGTGCCAAGTAAAACAGGAAACTGGATACCAGTTTTGAATCTCAGCTGTCTAAATTAGTCAGTTCAGTACACAAAGTAATGGATGGTCACAGTTCAGTCTATTCTGCCTTTTCTGCACAAGGATGACTGGATGTGCTTGGTAAATCTTCAGGATGCGTACTATCATATCAAAATGAACAGATGATCCAGGAGATATCTCCGCTTCCGCTTCCTGTGAGCCAGTTATTACCAATTCAGAGCTTTGCCATTTGGCCTCACCACAACCCCCAGGGTGTTTACCAAGTTTATGGCAGTAGTGGCAGCTGACTTGAGACCACAGGGATTCTGGGTATTTCTGTATCTGGACAACTGGCTCATAATTGCATTGACCAGACATCAACCCTGTTCTGGCTTGAGAATTGTGTACTCCAGTTCTTCTTTCATCTGGGCATTTTAATCAGCTGCAACAAATCTCATGTGGAACCAACACAGACAGTGGAATTCACTGGTGCCTTGCTTTATACGATCAGTCAAACAGCATCTCTTTCTCTCTGTCAAGAGTTCAAACTATTGAGTACCAGGTCAGAAAGATCATTCAAAATTCTTCTCTCTCAGCTCGACTGATCTTTCAAGCCTTGGGATCCATGTCAGCAGCAATCATTCTGGTACCATTGGCAAGGATTCATATGAGAATTCTTCAGTAGACATGCACAGCTCAGTGGTCCCCAAAGTGGCCAACATGCATATCAATGTCCTGGAAATGAGAGTGGTCCTCCTAGCATTGCAGGCCTCCCAAGATGCTGTTCCCACTGGGACTGTTGTGATCCAGATGGACAGTATGTCAGCAGTTTGATACGTCGACAAACAAGGGGAAACCAGATCTTACCCCCCCCCCCCATGTCTAGAGGCTGTGAGAGCGTAGCAGTGCATGAACTCATCCGGTCAGTTTTGGATAGCAATGCACATTCCAGGGGAAATCCATTGTGATTGCAGACAAGTTAAGCAAGTCCTGTTTAATGCCTCATGAGTGGTCCCTCAATATGAAGGTTGCTGAAAAGATTCCCCATCGATGGGGGCAACCATGCTGTGATCTCTTTGCATCTTCCCTCAACAAAAATGCAGCAGGTTCTTTGTCCTCGTCCCCCCAGTGGGGGATTCACCAAGGGATGCTGTACTTCACAACTGGCCCCCTGGTCTCCTTTATACCTATCCCCTATTACCTCTAATCCCCAAATTTCTTCAGAAAGCATCTCAGTTGAAGAGCACAGTTATCCTCGTTGCCCCTTTCTGGCCTTGTCAGATTTGGTTTCCTTTTTCTTTGGCCTCATCTACTTCATCCTGCAAGGATTCTAGATCCAATTCCAGACCTACTGTCTCATCTGACAGACATGAGTCATCCAGACATTCCTAGCCTAAAAGTGACCACATGGTTTCTCCACTTCCATTGATTGCTAGTCAGCCCAGACTGTCCTCTCCAGTCCATCACATTCTGCTATCATTCCATAAAGCTTCCACTAGGAAACTTTACAGAAGTAAATGGAAAAGATTTGCCATTTGGGCACAGCAGAAAAACCTAGACACCTTTTCAGCATCGGTTTCTAAAGTTCTTGAATTTCTAGCCACAATTTTCATTGAAGGTGCTAGCTCTTCTGCTGTTAAAGTACAACTAGCTGCCATTTCCAATTTTCATAAAGGTGTCACTAACTCATCTTTAGCCTTCTGTAAACTTTATAAAGCTTTTAAAAGGGGAACTGTTCTACTTAGACTCCCATTAAAATATCCCAATCCTCCATGGGATTTGAACATTGTTTTACAAACCTTAACACAATTCCCATTTGAACAATCAGTTGTGTGAACTCATATTCTTGAACTGGAAAACTATCTGTTTAGTGGCCATTACCTCTGCTATATGAGTATCAGGATTACAGGCACTGTCATCCAAACTGCCGTATTTGATTTTTCATAAGGATGGAGTATTGTTATGGACCAATCCTTCTTTTCTTCCTAAGGTGGTGTCAGAACCCAGTATTAGTCAGGTTATCAACCTTCCAATCTTCTTTCCAAATTTTTCAAATAAGGTTGAGTATATGCTGCACCTTTTGGGCATTCACAGACAATTACAATATCTACATAGAACCAAAAATTTAAGGTAATCAGAACAATTGTTTGTCTCTTTTTTGGACCAGCCTCTAAAGTGACTTTAGCCAAATGGTTAACTGATTGTATTACCTTTGTTTATGATAAATTGGGCTTCTCTTTTTCAAAACCACCAAAAGAACATTCCACCTGGTCTGTGGCAACTTCTTCAGCATTTTTATCCAAATCCTCATTGGATGATATTTGTGTAGCAGCAACTTCTGCTAATCCTCATACCTTTGACTCAGCGGTGCTCAGGAACATCTTTCCTTGGATTCTTCCCATGATTTAGGTAGCCAGGGACTCTGTCCCAACAGCTGGAATGAATGAAAATGACAACATCAGATAAAAAAGTTATGTAGTTACCATAACGTTCCATCTGTGTTGTACATGTTCGTTTTTCCCTCAACTTCTCTTCCCCCCATCCCCCTCCTTGTTTGACTTTTGGAAGGATTGTAAGATGATGAAGGAACTACTGTTCCTTTGTTTGAGTCCCAAATTCTGTTGAATTATCATTTTCTAATACATTCTGGTTTCAGGGGGAGTAAACAAGATTTGAGGTATGTCAGATCACTAGGGCATTATGGGAAAGGGAGTAGGTCAAGAGTTTGTGTTAGATGAGGTGTTAAAAGCAGCCAAGTCGGATCCAAGGGTTGGATTTGAAACCAACAGTTGAGGAAAACTGAAAATGGACAACACAGATGGAATGTTATGGTGAGTGCATAACTTTTTTTCCCTAACTGACCCTAGCCAACCACTTGTAAGAATTCAAGAAAAAAAGTTTGCAGTAAAACAAAGTTTTAAAAACAGGAAACTGTAATATAATAATACCTAAATCAAAAAGTATTGGAAATATCCAAACCTTAAATGTAGAAAATCCTGAAATCAAGGCAGTCAAACAGCATTTTTAAACCCAGAGCCTTTGTAGCTAAAGAGGAATGTAGGGTACCATTCAGCACTCACTATATCTGCCTTTCTTCCTTTTCTAAATTCAGTTTCAGATTTTCAAATGGTCCTTTTAATCTTCTCTGTACAATGTTAGCCAAGCTCTTGCAGTAAGGAACAGTATTCCTGGCATCTCTTTTCTTTCTAATGCATGTAGTAACACCTTTGTGTAGTTTTTCTTTGCAGTCCCACCTCAAATTCTACTGCTTATTGCAAAAGTGCCCATAAAGTGAGTATTCTGTCATCCAAACCTATTATAACTATTCACTAACAGTTTAAATACGTCTAGAACATTATCTGTAGTATTCTGCTACTTTAGTCATATCCTCAATATCCCACATTATGTGCATTTAGAAAACCATTCCAGTGTAAAAAACGGTTTACTATCAAAAATGAGAAATTCAGAATGTAATGTGGCTGAAATATCGAGCCATAATTTTGACGTACTGCATGTTAATTAAGTTACAACGCTGAATGAAAATACCAAAGATACTGACTAAGGCATTTTTGATGTCAAAGATGTTTTATACCTGCTGCCTGCTGCCTAGCAGTAGGAACGTACGCAGTTCAGTAGTGCATATCACTGACATTCACGTTTTTGCACGGGGGCAAGCCCCTCTGCACCCCCCTGTTGAGGGCTGTGCCCCCCACACCCCCTGCAAGTTATATATTCCAACTCCGAGATTGCACTACAGTGAGGAAAAGGGTAAATTTCCTGTTCCGTGATCTCTGTTCATAATGTCAGCCACATATAAGCGAATGCACAGTGGCATTCGCTGCAAACGACACTCGTAGAATTGTAGTTCGGCAATATCAGAATCAGCCAACACTCATTCGGCATTACTGAGTTTGCCAAAGTTCTTCATTTTGATAGGAAACCATAAAAAACACCTCACTTAAAATTATTTTTGTGTCATAATATAATTTTCTTCTTAAGGCTCTTATGCATTCATATCCATAAACACTGTGTCTTTATATCTATTTTTTATAACAAAGAACACACCGCTCTGTCTACCCTGATATTTAAATATTTTTCCTTTGCGCATGTCATGTTATCTGACTTTCCTGGCCATAGTAACAAACTTGCCTTAATCTTCAGTCCACAGTTTCTTCTCCTGTGGCCGTGTACAGATCTTTTACAGCTTCTTCTGTTAATTTCCCCTTTAATGTACACATTTTCTTCCTTTAGCTTTCACTTAAAAGCTAACACCACTGTTATGTGTGGGAATCATGAGACAGCTTACTATATTTGAAGATGTTCTTCGTGTTTCACTGTTGTGGTCATTATATTTGGGTAATCTGCTGGCAGGTTGCCCTCAGTCGGCCTGAATTCCAAAGTCTTGGGTCCCGCGTTGGTTGCTCTTTTCTCTTCCATGATGTCAGGGGTATAAAACATGCAGCCGACGCCATTTTCTTTAGTCTTTCTTGCCGCGCGGTGCCTGAAGCAGAAGCATTTCGCAAGTGTCGGTTGGCCGACTACTGAAATATTCAAGTTTGAGTTTCAGAACCGAAGTCTTCACTAAAGCTAAGTACCCCATTGGGGAAACTTTTTTTCTTGCTTTTTACCGATGTCAGAAAAAGTTAGTAATTGTATTACTTGTGGGAAGCAAATACCTCATAAGGATTTCCATTTATACTGTATTCCTTGCCTAGGCCCTGATCACAATGTGCCTGGCTGTTGGTTTTGTGCTAGATTTAACCAACGCACTATAAAGCATCGGTATATTTTTGCATCAAAGTATTTTAGAAACAGATTTAACTACCCAGAAATGTCATCGGATAGCAATCCGACTACCGGAGTACATAAAAAACGCAAAGAAAAGGACAGAGAAAGGCAGTCGAGATCCAAAACCGACAATGAAGCTTCTCCTAAGCCAGTCGCCGGTTCGCCGGTACGCAGTGAGGTGCTTTCGCAGCCCCTGATACCAACTACCTTCTAGTCACAGGCCTCTACCGACACCCATGTGGAGTCCAGCATGCCGCAAGATACTCAAGGTATTGGACCAACAGATGTATCTCCCTCAGATGGGTCCGGAGCCGCTGAGCAGGCACCAGCTTCTGAGGGTGTATTCAGACCTCAACATTTGTATATCAAACCGACGACAGCTGCAAAATCAAAGACAAAAGCAACTTCTAAAACTAAAAAACTGACGCACGAGGCACGTGCACAGGCCTCTATGCCTAAAAAACAGATGATCAAAATGGCTGATGACCTTATTACCTTGATCAGGGGTACCCATCCCCCTCCAGATAAGAGGCCTAGGCAAGACACTGATTATGAATCTACAGATCAGGTTTCTATTTCTTCTGATTCCTCTTCTGATCAGGAATTATCTATACCTCCCTATGAGGATTCTGATGCTGAGGAGTCTATTCCATCTGCATCTCCTCCTGAGGATTATTCATTTGGAGAAACCTTGCATACTTTGAGGGAGCATTTTCACTGGGAGAGTCAAGACTTCTCAGAATCAAAAAAGAGGCTCAGGGATTTCCTCCTTCTCCCTCAGCACAAGCCTTTAGCCATTCCCCTTGTTTTAGACATTTTGGATGATGTGTTTTCAGAGTCAGGTTTGACCCCTGACTCCTTACCTCCGGCTCCCAGTAAGCCTGACAGATATTACAGGGTCCCTAACTCACATAAATTTTTATTTAGAAACCCTGCTGCTGATCCTGAAACTATTTCACAGGGTCCAAAGGGAGTTAAGGCCTCAACAGCAAAAAATCCTACCCCTTCTGACAGAGATCCAAGGGCACTAGACAGATGGGGAAAAAAGGTTTATACATCTACAACCTTGGCAATCAGGGCCTTAAACTGTCAATTTCATATGCTTAAGTACCAACAACATGTTATGGGATTGCTGAAACAGAAAATAATGTTGATTTTAGAATGTGCAGAAAATAAAGAATTGCAGGAATTATTGCATGCAGCTGAACACGTTGGAAAGCATACTCTGCAATGTGGTTTTGATTCCTTAGAGACCTACTGCAGGGCCGCAGTTACTGGATCTGTGATTAGGAGGCATGCCTGGTTAAAGGAACAAAATTTGCCTGATCATGTTAAAGCTAAATTGTTAGATGCACCTTTACAGCATGATTCTGTTTGGTATTAAGGCAGAAGAGGTTTTAAAGAAAATGGAAGACAAAGCTAAGTCTAGGCAAACTGTTAAAGACTTCTTACAAGTGCAGCCACCAAGATTCAGTATACACTGGCCTACAAAAAATTGGTCCTTTCCTGTGTCAGACAGAGCTCAAAGGGGCAAATCCAGACGCCCTAAGGGTTCCAGATACCAGGCGCAAGATTCATACAGGTCAAAGCAATGGGGTGCTACCACCTCCAAATCTGGAGGAGATAAAGCACAAACCTACAGAAAGCAATCCCAATGACTTCCCTCTGCCTACACCAAGCACTTATCTTTTGGCAGCACCCATAGGGGGAAAATTAGCACTTTTTGCTCAAAATTGGCAGTTAATAACCCAGGACAAGTGGGTACTAAACATCGTATCACTGGGATACATATTCCATTTCCACACTCTGCCAATGGCAGATGGTTGGCCAGATCTGCCAAAAAATCAATGGGTAGAGGCACAGAACCAGGTTATGTCCCTCATGGATATGGGGGCCATTCAGACAGTACCAGAACAGGAAAAAGGACAAGGTTTTTACTCAAGACTGTTCTTGGTACCCAGAAAGGACAAGGCCTGGCGGCCAATACTGGATTTATCGATTTTGGACACATGCCTGGACATTCCAAAATTCAAAATGCTGACTTTGCAGCAGCTTCTGCCCATGCTGGGCAAGAATGCTTGGCTGGTGACTTTAGACCTAAAAGAGGCATACCTGCATGTCCCAATAAGACAATCGTGCAGAAGATACCTCAGATTCAAGGCTGGCTTAATGCATTACCAATTCTCTACACTGCCCTTTGGCTTATCTACTGCGCTCAGGGTCTGTACAAAGTGCCTGGCACCAGTAATTGCATTTTGCAGACAAAAAAGTATACAAATATATCCTTACTTGGACGACTGTCTCTTTCAAGCAGAGAACAAGGACACTTCTTCGACACCTGGCATTTGTGAAAAGGCTTCTAACATGCCTAGGGTACACAATAAACGAAAAGAAATCACAACTGGTACCCTCTCAAACAATAACATTCCTGGGTGCAAGCTTGGATACAACTGCCCAGATGGCTTACCTCATGCCAGACAAGCAAAGGCAACTGACTGCTTACTTCAAACTGATGGCAACAAAAACCCGTTCTCCAGGCTCTGGGCTACATGGCATCCTGCATCCTACTAATTCCATATGCAAGACTGCATATGAGGAAACTTCAGGGGCACATAAAAAGTTTATGGAGTCAACATTCACACAGTCTGGAAACAATTATTCCTCTCATTCCCTGCCTACAACAGGAGTTTCTATGGTGGGCAAAGGCATGTCACCAAAACATGGGACTGCCCTTCACTCTACCCCCTGCCAGCCAAACCTTAACAACAGACACATCAGATTATGCCTGGGGGGCCCACATGGCAGGAAGATGCATTCAGGGCTTATGGACACCAAAACAAATGCATCTACATATCAACCAGAAAGAGATGCTAGCTGTTCAAAATGCCCTAACAGCCTTCAAGGACTTACTTCATCCAGGACAACTACTGATAAAGACGGACAACACCACAGTCATGTGGTATATAAACAAGCAAGGGGGCACACACTCATACCCCCTTTGCAGATTAGCCATGGCACTGGTGGGACACAGCTTTGACCTACCAAATACATCTTCAAGCTCAATTCCTGCCAGGAAAACAAAACACTCTGGCAGACGATTTAAGCAGAAACCTTATGGATCCTCACGAGTGGAAACTAAATTCATAAGTCTTCAGCATGATAACAGAGAAATGGGGAGCCCAGACATAGCTCTATTTGCTTCTCCTCAAAATTATCAATTGAAAAGTTTCTGCACAAGGACTTATCACAGACAGGCATAGAAAGTGGACGCCCTATCCTTCAGTTGGCAAAACCTGTTAGTTTACTCCTTTCTTCCTCTGCCTCTTCTACCCAAGGTCCTCCTAAAAGTCAGACAAGAGAAGCCAAAGATGATATTAATTGCCCCGGACTGGCCCCGCCAATACTGGTACCCAATCCTAAGGAACTTGGCTCAATACCCAGCTTGGACCTTGCCTCAAAAACTATAACTACTGTCCCAGCAAAACAATCAGTTCCTGCACAATCAACTACAGACTAACCTGGCAGCATGGCTAATCATGTAGTCATGCAAACAACTCCTCTCAGTAAAGCTGTGCTGGATGTCATTTTGGAATCCAGAAGGCCTAGTACTAGAAAATCTTATGCTGACAAATGGAAGAGATTCTGTGCTTGGAATCAAATACAAGGAACTGATACAGCAGAACCAAATATTCCTCAGATATTACAGTACTTAACTGAGATGCTTGACAAAGGCCTATCTTTCTCATCAATCAAAATCCATGTCTCTGCCATTTCAGCTCTTTACAATACAGAGCCACCAGTCTTTTCTCATCCTTTACAAAAGCAGTATCTTAGAGGAGCCAAACATTTAAGGCTTCCTAGAAGATCACCATTACCTGCATGGGACCTCAATTATGTGTTGAAAAAGCTCACCCTGCCTCCATTTGAACCAGCTGCTACCGCTGATCTAAAGTTCTTATCATGGAAAACGGCTCTGCTACTAGCAATTACTTCAGCAAGAAGAGTTTCAGAGCTACAGGCCCTCATGGCTGTAGAGCCTTTTATCATATTTTACACAGACAGGGAGTCTCTGAGGACAAATCCTACTTTTATGCCTAAGGTGGTTTCCAGTGTGGCTCTTAACCAAACAAGTCATCTGCCAACTTTTTATCCAAATCCACAGAACAAGGGGGAGAGAATTCTGTATTCCTTGGACGTACACAGACAGCGAAGATTCTACTTGAGCAGGACAAAAGCTCTATGAAAAACTGAGCAATTACTAATGTCATATGCTGCAGGATCAGAAGGAAAGGCTATTTCAAAGCAGACAATTTCAAAGTCGATAAGCCACTGCATTTGTTTCTGCTACTTACACCATGGTAAACCTGTGCCTAAGGGCATTAGGTCTCATTCCACCAGAGCTGCAGCTATTTCAGCAGCCTTTCTCAGAGGAGTACCAACCAAAGACATTCTAGAGGCTGCTACTTGGAGTTCTGTTCACACCTTTACAAAGCATTACCATTTGCCTCTCTACTTTTAAGTCCAGGGCAGGCTTTGCCACTGCAGTGCTGCAGGGCCTTATAGCCGCACCTAATGCTGTTTAGCTCCAGCCTTCCAACCATAGCTTTGGGATTCTACCCAAATGTAATGACTGCAACAGTGAAACACGAAGAACATAGTACAGTTGTGTACACTTACCATAAATGTAGATGTTCGAGTGTATTCACTGTTGTAGTCCAGGTTACCCTCCCGCCATCTCCCTGTCATTCTGAAGTTTATCTTTCCTTCTCTATCTTCTACAACCTATGTGGTGTATTTGCTTGTAGATGAAGGTAAAGTTTATATTGATGCATGTATATATATATATATATATATATATATATATATATATATATATATATATATATATATATACTTTTGCTACCTTTTTGGGGGCACCTGACATTGGGGGCAAGAAAAACTAAAGAAAATAGCATCGGCTGCATGTTTTATACCTCTGACGACCTGCCGTCATGGAAGAGAAGACAGCAACCGACGCAGGACCCAAGAGTTTGGAATTCAGGCCGACTGAGGGCAACCTGCCAGCAAATTACCCAAATGTAATGACTGCAACAGTGAATACACTCGAACATCTACTTTTATGGTAAGTGTACACAACTGTACTTTTTTCATTTTGGATCAGAAAGCTTTTCTGTTGTTAACTCCAGTCTGTCCTTCCCATCCCTTCCTTTGGCTCCAGTGACATTGCCCCTCAATGACACTTTCTAGGTTTGTATAACTTCAGTTTTGAAGGACTCATTCTGTGTGTGTGTGTGTGTGTGTGTGTGTGCGCGTGTGTGTGTGCGCATGTGCGTGTGTGCATGCGTGCCAAAACCACGAATGATTAAAAACTCCTTTAATGGTAGCTAGTACACCAAATAACAGTACTTTCACAGACTTTAATCTGCTTCCTCAGGCTTCACAATACAGCTTTGAATCAATTATGTTTTATAATCATCCATTAATCAAACAATTAATGCCTTAAAGGTCAACAGATTCATTTAACAGTTTTGCAAATATGTAAGCTCTGGTTTTAAAGAAAACACATTTAAGCCAGGAGCTGTATGAGCCCTAAAAAATAAAATCCATTTATTCTCACATCTTTCAGTTTTATTTAAAATGTCATCACCTCTATCACAATTTTGAACTTGACTAAAATACAAATTTTGAAAGAATGTATATTCCCTTTCTCTTGTATATGTTTGTTTGTGTAGTGAATTTCTCAAAACCTGTCTCTTAATTTCTGACACATGACTACTAATACATTTTTTTAACATTTGATTTGTCTTTCCTATATAGTAAGATGTACGTTGAGTACACTTGCCATGTACACAAGATCTTTACTTTTACAATTACCACTAGCTTGTATATAAAACTCTGCATTTCTAATAGGGTCAATAAAACTTACATCAGTGTATATATATATATATATATATATATATATATATATATATATATATATAATATGTGTATATATATTTACATAGAGAACATTGGCTACATTTTTAGTACCCTTACTATTAACACTGGACACATTCAGCTTGCATTGTTCTTTATAACATAATTTATTTTTTTAAATTTAAACTTCTTCTATGAATATAAGATGGCCTTTTCATGCTGATATTTCATAATTCTGGAATATGCGAAAATATACACCAGTGTTTCCCAATAATTTGCTTTATAGCTGGTGGAGATGCCTTTTAGATATGTTCCAGTTAATGTATGGGATGTTGGTATGGCTTTGCAGAAGTATTGCAGGGTCATTCTTTTAGCTGAAATGTTTACATTCATTAAGCAGTATCTTGCTGTATGCAGCACATTTGTGGGTTGTCTTCTAACAAAAGTTAGTGTTGGAATCCATCACTAATTTTTGTCTACTTTGATGGCAAATAATTAATTTCATTTTCAACCACTTTCTGCTTCTGTGCTAGTTATTTCCATAAATTCTGATTTTACTATGTCTTCCTCTTTCTGCACACCAAGGATGTTTTGTATAACTGCAGTTATGTGTTAGATATGCAGAACTTTACTCCCTTTTAGTTTAGCCTGTTACTGTTCATTGTGGCCCTCACTGTTAACTTCAACTGAATATTTTCAGGAAGCCATAATTCTTTTGCCATTAAGTCTTTATCTCCCCTTGAGAACTTCAAGACTGTTATTTTATGCTTTCACTTATGTGATTTGTGTGTCTTGTATACATATGGCAGTAAGCATAAAGGCTGCTACTCAGCTCTGTCTTATAGACTTGGGTTTGATTCACAGTTATATTATTTGACTAAGAGCAAGTCAGTTAACTAGTTCAAACATTACAGAGATCACCCCTGTAAACGGCTGTACCCACTGAAACATGCAAATACTTGTTTGTGGTTGTTTTCCATAAATGTTTGTGTTTTTGTTGAACAGTAATGATTGCCTGTCAACATTTCCTTCATTGCTAATGGATCTATTAGTTCTTGTCTTTTGGAGGAAGATTGTTACCTGATTTATATTTTAGTCTTTCTTCAGGATCTTTTGAAGAAAATAATTTCATGCCTTTTAGTGTTGGCCTATATTTGGTAAGTTCAGATGCCTTACTATGTAGTGTTCAGGAGTATGTGATAATTAAAATTAACAAAGACTTACTCCTTCTAAATTATTCCCCACTCCAGCTGTTTCCAGAGGTTTCTTATCATGTTGATACTTTAGTATGTATCAGAAATATAACTTCTGAACAGTTTTGTGGTCTTCTGTCTCTTTACCACAGGCATAACATGCCAAAGGTCATGGATTTTACTTGTTGCTTTAGACTGCTTCTCATATCCTTAAATTGTGCAGTTCCTCTTCTCTGGCTAGGTCATTAATTGCAAACTATCTGATAATGTCGACAGCCTCTTGTTTTCTTAGTTGTCTCTAGGATTACCCTTCAGTCTCTGTGTATGTGATATCTTACAGACACTTCCAACCCATGATTTATTACATAACCTTCCCAATAGATTCTGTCTCTGCAAGATTCTGTATAGTGCATGCCATTATGTTTGTAATTGAAATGTGCAAAAATTCATGTCTTGTTCTTATTGTTTAATGTACACCATTCCCTCCACAGTGACAAGTGTCATCCTTCCTCTGTCATCATCTAGATCCCCCGATGTGTTTGATTAGTGTCCTCTGTCATAAAACTTCAGCTTTGTGATTAATTCTTAGTACAGGATTTGGGAAAGACTGGATAAGCATTTCTTAGTTTTTTTCCCCTGCTGTGTACATTATCTCAGCAAAACTATTCAAGTCCAACTTCTAGTTGCTTTCTAATCAAGATCAGAAGTGCAGCAGTTATAAAGAAAGAAAGAAAACATATATGCTGTATAATGTTTGTAAATAGAAAAAATATTAATGTGGTCTGTTTGTGTTTTCTTTTAATGTGCGCACGCCAGTGTCTTAAGTGATAATTTAAAGGTGGTCAAAAAGTAGATTATAAGTGTAAGCGCTCGTTATATCCATTTCTAGATTACAAATGAGACCTTTTTCAAGTTGAGGCTTCTGCAAGTGTGGCAGAGATTGAATTTTGATTGATTTAGTTGACTCTAAGGCTTTATTTTGTGTACTTACATCTTTTTCAGTGAGGACAAAGTAATTGAAGAGCAGCCAGATGTCCGTGAAGAGGAAGAGGTTGCTGATGCTGAAGAAGATGCAGATGATGAGGATGACTTTGAAGGTGATACAGAAGTCCAGTATGAATATGGCCGAGAACACACCAGCAGCATTGCCACTACGACGACAACTACAGAGTCTGTAGAGGAAGTTGTTCGAGGTATGTTTAATAGTACTATTTATCAGGACAGTATTTAAATAGATCTGCTTTTCCAAGATATGTAAAACCAGGTCATTTTTACAGAAGAAATGATGCCTCATGAGAAGTAGAATTATAATTTATTCAGTATGTTTGTAGAAAAATGTTTGAGTCTTAACTAAAACGAGTTCCATGTTTTCTCCTCTATTTTGTATCCTGATTAGTATTACTGTCTGTTTTTTTATTTTAAAGGTTTATACTCTTGTCAGCATTTATATGCAAATATAATTTGATTTGGTTATGTGTACAAATGGACTATGCCATTATAGTGCCAAAATAAAAGAGCTCTTTAACAAACCATTTTATTTATGGTCAGCGTATATTAACAGCTTTGTAGCTAGGTTTTCTGAAAAGATACAGGATTTTATAAAGACAATGTTTAAATGTGCACTTGCACTGTTAGATGCCTGCTTGCTTATGATAGAGGCACACAAATGATAGATGCTGTTTTTCAGATCAGAACCAGTTTTACTGGTCATTGGATTGATTTGTTGACCAGATTCAAATCTGTTTTATGATAGAATTATAGAAGTCAAGGTCATCCATTCAAGTTTCTAATTGTGTATTGTGTAAAACATGTAAGTATGACTGACAAATGCTGGGTTAAATTTGCTGTGGCATGTGGCTGTCCGAGACATGGTCTGGTAGAGATACATTTTTGTGAACACAAAGTATGTTTGGAGCTAGTAAATGTGTCTGGAATCTGATTATTTTTAGTTGTTTTTTGAATTGCTTTGTGGACGTGGTTGTATTACGAGCTTTGAATCAAAATGTTGAAAACTGACAAAAGTTAAGGTTGTATTCGCCTGCTTAAATGTCAAGCTCACATTAGTGGTAGTTTTTATTTATTTTAACAATGTGAGTCAACAGCAGTGCAAATAACTGCAAAGAATACTAAGAAAAACAAATAATATACATGCTAGTCTCCTCCGTGCAACTCCCTGTGGGTTGTATAAGCAGCAGTGTTGAACAGTCTGTAGGGTTATTTGAGTACAACACTGGGCGAATGGGAAAACTGCACAAAATGGTAGTATGAGAGCACACCAGAGAACTGCATGTAATTTAAATTGCCAGACCAAATCATACTGTCAGTTTATTAGCAAATTCTTTACTCAGAGTACTGCATTATGTCTGTGTCTGTCATAGAAGGTAGAAGGGAAGAGCTGCATCAGTCTTGAGTTCATGTGTATTTGAAAGCCTGCAGGAGGGTGGTACAAAATTACAACAAATTATGTATGCAGTGTGGATATTGAGGGTGTCTTGTTTATGTATGTAATGGTAGACTTTGTAGTCTGAATGGGACTCCTACACCCTTTTATCCTTTGGGTCCCTTTCCCTCGTCTTTTTGTCTGAATGTAGTACAATAGTTTAAGAAAGATTGTTTTGGCAGGTACTGAGTGAGTGACAACAACAGCTGGAAAATGAGGAAAAAAATACTTGCATAAAAACGACTAAGATGTAGAGTTTATGATATGTAAGGGTTTGAAATTTTTTAGTTTTGAGCCTAAGATGAACAATGCTTTTTTTCTGCAGAAGCAAGTTTATGTGGCTGCATTGTGGCAGTTCTGAAAACCCTGGGAAAGAGGGTAGTGTTCATATAGGAGTAACAGTAGGTAATCTCTGGAGTAAAGGAGGATAGAATTTGAAGGGCATTAACTTAATGTTAACAGTGTGCAATGTATCATGTCATGTGTGAGAGTAACAGGAAGGCAGTTTGCTTTACTGTAAGCATAATGGAGTGATGTCCTCCTCTGGGAAACTGATTTATATAAAACGGAGAGTCTGTTGTACAAATTCTCTAATTTGCAGTGATGAAAATGTAGCGATGTATAGTCACTGCCATACTACAGCCAGTTTTTGTTTTATATAAACAATCACTGCAGCTTTATTGTGCACATCCTTGCACCTTGGCAGACCCTTCAGGCATACATCTCAACTACCCAGAATTTTGCAGGATGTCCATTTTTTTGCTTCATATTTTTAGGCTCCTCCTCATAAAATCTGTAGTTTTTTGACAAAGCATTGAGGATTGAAGTTGCTGTGGTGGTGGTGCTGCGGTAGCATTGTTGCCTCACAGTAAGACGTTGTCCTGTTCGATTCTCAGCTAGAGCGTCTTCTGTGTGGAGACATGTGTGAATGGGCATACCTTCGTTGAAGGTTATGCGTCAGGGCCGGCAACTCGGCACGTAAAAATCTACTGCCAATCATTAGCAGACCGGAGTTCTGCTGTGGCGACCCCTAACAGGGAAAAGCCGAAAGACACAACAACATTGAGGATTGAAGTCACTAAATAATAACAGACATTTGTGTTTCAGACTTCATATCCTTCATAAAAATGGTTTCTAATGCAAAATAAGTTATTCTATCAACTTTCTAAGTTTATAAGAACAGTATTTACAATTTATCCCTGAGTTTGAGCCATTGTACCATCATTATTTTTGTTTGTCCATAATTGTTGTGCTAAGAGGTTGAGAAATATGTCTTCAGGGGGAATAAAGCATGTACATAAAATTAGTAGGTCTTCAGGGGGAATAAAACATGTACAAAAAATTAGTAGGTCTTCAGGGGGAATAAAACACACACACACACACACGCGCAAAATTAATTAAATACACTGGATTGATTACTACAAAAACAATAAACCAGTCAAAGACCTCCAGCTTAATTCAGTGTTAGACCATGTGGTCTTAAATACTCATCATCATCAGCCCCCTTTTCCTCATTTTCTACATGGGGTCAGGGTGTCACATCAACTATTGCCATCTCTCCCAATTAACTGCCACTGTCCTACATTCTTTGACAGTCATGCCTGGTTGTCACAAGTCTTCAGTCACAAAATCTGTCCATCTCTTTGATGGATGCCTTCATTTCCTCTTGCCTTCTTTCCTCTCTGTTAAACATCTTCTTCACCAGATTGTCTACTGCTATCCTGCACATTTGCCCAAACCACTGTAATCTGTTCTCTTTTTTCTCTTCTGCAATTGGAGCTGTTTGTGCTTCTGCTCTGATATTGTCATTTCTTCATTTGTCCCACAGTGTACATCCTACCACCTGCCTCAGATACTTCATCTACATCACCTCTACCTTCCTCGTCTGCTCTGTCTTCACTGCCTAGGTTTTCGTACCATACAATAGTACTGGTCACATGACTGCTTTGTTCATCTTACATTTTAGCTTCTTTTGCATTTTTCTGTCTGACACTACCCCTGACACACTATTCCAGTTAGCTTGCAGCCCCTCTGATTCTGACATTGGCTCTTCATTTAGACTTGAATTTTCCTCAAACACCCCTCCCAGATACTTGAAGCTGTCAGCTGGTTCCACGATTTTTCTTTATATTTCAATTTGCTATCATTACAAATATCTTGTCTCTACTCTTGTTTCATCTCATGTCCTTCAGTTTTGCATTCCATTCCCCTATCATTTGCTGACATTCTTGTTTATAATCTGCCTGTAATGCCACATCGTCTGCATACAGCAACTTTGTTAATCTCTCCCCTCTGACCTATTTGCTAATGCAATCCATCACAAATATGAACAGGAATTAGGAATACCCAGTTGGACTCTTTCTTCAGCTCTAGCTTTTTCGCAGCTGTCTGTCTCATTGCAAATAGCGGGTCGGTTGTACTACATCCTAATCTGAATCTGAACTGCTCATCTGCCATCTTACTTTCTGCTACTTTGTGTATTCGTTTATCAATCACACACTCCCAAAACGTTCATGCAGTCTGGCAGGAGCGATGCCTCTATACTGTCCCCTTTGTTCTTGTACACTGGCAGTACTGTTCCTAGTCTGAAGTCATCTGGGATATGCCATTCTCTCCATACTGCTATGACTACACTGTAGAGCCATTTCTTCCTTAACTCACTCAGCATCGCCATCTTGTCTGTTATGACCTCCTCTGAGCCTGCTGCTTTCCAAGATTTCATTTTCTTTAGTGCTGTTTTCACGTCTTCTGGGGTGGGCTCGTCCTCCTCTTTCATAGACTGCTGAGTTTTCTTCATTCAGAAGCTGCTCCTATCTGCCTTTGATGTCCCGTGGACTGGTGAGCAGATTGCTGCTGTCATTCCTTATGAAGTGTGTCTGATGACTATCTTCTTTATATTTTTGTCTTTGTGTTGCAACCCAATTCTTTTTGCCATCTACTGAGTGACTTTCCACTAGCAGTCTGCCTCTGATGCCTCATTCTTTGCTATTCCAACTGCTCTCTTAGCTTCTTTGTTAGCCAACCAATATTCCTTTTTAGTCTGAACTATATTTTCAGTCGTCCGCATTTTCCTGTATTCTTCATTTCTTTTGATGATTTGTTGGACTTCTGCATTCCACCACTAGCTTTCCTTATGTAACTTATTTACATACTTAGGTTAACCACCTATCCGTTGTATTATCCTCATAGATGTTGTTTTGAGACATTGTCATTCTTCTTCAACTCTATTTCCTACTCATACTGAGGTGCAAAACCCTGAGTATTTCCCTGCACTCTTGTGCTTTTTCTCCTTTCACTTTCCAGGTCTTTGGCTTTGCTTCTGTTTACCTTATATCCTTCCCTGACCACTACATTCCACTGATTATGGCAATCGGTGGTTTATGCAGTGGAGGCCAACTGTGTCATTGAGGATGACGTTGCAATACCTGATTTTACCCCAGTGTCCTTCCCTTACTAGGAAGAAGTTTATCTGAGTTGCATGTTGGCTAATCTTGAATGGGATCTTGACTGTCTTTCTTGCTGACTTGGCCACCATCAAGCCATTAGCCATTCAAAAGTTTAGAATGGCCTCCTCTTATTAATTCCTATTACCTACCCATGTGGACCCAGACAGCCCTCATATCCTGATCTGTCTGTCCTGAAATGTACATTTAGGCCCACCATTATCAACACCAAATCATGCCGTCCTGATTTATCTAGTAGGTGCTGCAACTAATGCCTGAATGCACTTTTTTCCTTGCTATCACAACCCTGTTATGGGGTATAGGTTAGTGCCCTATCCTTACACTGGAGTTTGTTGCAATGAGTTTGTCATAATTCTGATGAATTCCCTGTCTTCTGAAGCTCCTCCCTTTCCACAATTTCCACACCATTCCTAGTCTGTCCTACTCCTGAGTAGTAGACTCTGGATCCCAAGCCAAGTTACCTTGCTTCACAGGGCCATATCATTATTATATCCAGAGCTGTAGCAATGGAATTTAGCACCTCTTGGGTCTGTAAGTGATCATAATGACAGCTTATAAACCGTCAAACTTTTTATAAGTATAGTCCTGTCTTTATCTTAAATTGGCTATTAGACAGTTTAACTGCTTAAAAAAAAACAAGATGTTTTGGCAGTTAAGCTGTTAAATGACCACAATTCCTTGATATCTTGGAAATGGTCAAACTTTTAAACATTTGACATGCCTTAAAAGTTGACACCTGGGGAAGGTACTTTTTCACCCGATCCTTGGCACTAATTATCTGCTTTATACTCATCACAATTTTCATGCCTGGCATGAAGCCTTACATACCAAAAATGAGATCCATTTAATTGCCGCAAACACAAAATGTAGTATTGAATAAACGGTGTATTTTTCAGAGACGGAAGTACATCTCCAAAATCTAGCATGTCAGTGTGTCTATTGCCTAGCTGAAACTTCTTGAGGAGCTAGCCTACTCTCTTGTTCCTTGCCTAACCAAATGTCTCTCCACTGTGTTTGTAATGATTTATTCTTTGAAATGAATCTGTAATTCTGCTTCATTTTCATTAATTTTCTGATTTGCCACTTAATCCATTTCAAGGTCATGGGGGAGCCAGAGCCTATCCTGGCACTCAGTGGACACAGGCCAGAGAAGCTAAATCTGGATGTGGGCACCTGCTCATCATAGGGCATATACATAGTCGCACACTACATGCCTATCTACAGGCAGTTTTTTTAAATACACATGGCTGTGTCACTTTGAAGACATGACAGCAGTTTTACTGGACACTACAGATCTTACTGAAAATGCAGTTGGAAGTCATCTTTCAGTAGGATGTTGAAACCGCTATTAAGTGCATTCATGAGGGAGATTCATGAAAACATTATTGTGTCTTCTGTGTGAAAGTTCTAAAAGATTCCAAAGTTATGAATGTGCAATATATGCTGTGAATATAGCTTTTTAACTTTGTTAGCTTTCATTATTTTGCACCACAGTGAAGCACTTTCTCTGAGAGCTCCTCATAAATGTGCCATCTTTCCTTTTATATTTATTTTGTTTGAATTATTGTTCCCACTGAGTGCATCAGAGGCATTCATTATTCCAGGGAGCTCTAGAGGTCAAAATGAACTGTAAATGTAAAATATGCTGGCACGGCAGCAGGAAAAAACTAAAGTGAGCACTGGGACCAGAGTTAGAGAATGCAACATGGTTATCACGATTAAACACTGTGCAGTATGCAGCATTAGCAGTACAATTAATATTTCAACATAAATGACAAATAATAGCTTTGGAGTCTGTACTAGTGAGAGTAGTGAAGGTTGTGGTACCACAGCATTTTGTGAATACAAGAGAAAGCATAAGCCTGTTCTCACAGTCAGGCCATTTTTACATTGTTTATTGTGTGAAGTACTAGGTTTTATGCACTGGTAGGGGACAAAAAAAAGAAGAAATATCTTTTAGGATCTAATGAAAAGAAATAGTCTCATTTTTACTCTAGGGCAATGACTGGTTAAGAACACTCTCCAAACAGTACAATTATTAGGATTGCTGTTGTTTTAAACTTCAGCTTGCCAATTATTTTGACTCCTAATCTGCTAAAACAACTATTGGATCTTTTCAGCCTTTAAACAGTGGAGTGTGTCTACTAGAGTAATTGAGAGTGATGACCGGCTTAATTGTTGTTACTGTTTGTAGTTAACTATGGAAAGTGAATTTCTCGTAACAGGTTTGTGTTTGAGTAAGAGACTGAGAGATGGCAGTGTTAGTTGTAATTACATTGTTCTGTTGTTCTTCTTCTTTCTGCTTTTCCTGGTTAGGGGTCGCCACAGCGGAACTCCAGTCCGCTAATGATTGGCAGTAGGTTTTTACGGTGCCGAGGTGCCAGCTCGACGCCCAACTTCCAACGAAGGCACAATTTGTAATTACATTGTAAGATGCTGAAAAAAATAGGTGTGTGTGTGTGTGTGTGTGTGTGTGTGTGTGTGTGTGTGTGTGTGTGTGTGTGTGTGTGTGTGTGTGTGTGTGTATATGTATATTTACATGGTTGTCTTCCCCTGAAATGATTTAAGCAGGAACACTAGCTTAAGTATCACTGAACATACTAGTAGTTTGAATTGATTATAATAACATTTTCTGTGCAGCGTGAGAGAAACAGTGTACTGTTCCTAGAGTATAAGATTTTTTTTGAAAGTGAAACAAAGAAACCAATGAAACAAATTGCTGGATTACTTTTGTTCTTGAAAATAATTTACTCATTTTAAATGTGAGTTGTTTTACAAATATGGTTCATCTGCCATAGTCTGGTAATTTGTAGCCAATCTGCAATGTGTGTGTGTGTGTGTGTGTGTGTATATATATATATATATATATATATATATATAGAGAGAGAGAGAGAGAGAAGACACAGATCTGTATAAACAGGTAGATATCTATATCTATATATACAGATATAGATATATCTGTGTGTGTGCATACACACACACACACACAGATATATATATATATATATATATATATATATATATATATATATATATATATATATATAAAGAATTACTTTTCTACAGCAAGGGTCACATCAATTTTCTAATATTTATTTCACAACTCTAAGTCCTCATACCATGGTTTCGTCTATACAGGGCTTTTTCAGTCAATACATTTCAAGTGCACCCTCATGCATTTAAATAACACATTCATAAAGAAACATCTAATCGTTTGCAGTCTGATTATTAAAGCAACAGTGCACATTTAACACCACAGAGAAAGGAAAACCAAGGGGAAATGTGCAGAAATAGTTTCCAAAGCGACAAATCAGTTAATATCAAGTCACATACTAATATAGAAAACTTAAATATGTAGTTAATACTTATCTATATAATGTGTGTGTGTGTGTGTGTGTGTGTGTATATATATATATATATATATATATATGGGTCTACCTTGTATGAAACAAATCATGTTTCATTGAATGTTACTTACCTGACTCCACTTCTCCGAAACTTTATTCAGCCGAAAGCACGGACTGATGAAATCCATTCCCTGTGAAAGGAACCACGTGGACACCATGGTGAACTTTACCCTTTCTTCAGTGTAGTGCGATCTCAAAGTTGATATATTTAAGTAGGGGGTGTGGGGGAAAAGCCACTTTAGTGAGTTTACTTTTGGTCCATATAGGTTTTTTCCCCCTAGTGACTATCTTTTTACTTGTCTGTAGGCATCACAAAGACAGTGGCAATAACAAACTAGTAGACCAGTAAAATTGAAGTTAATAATCCTTACATTTCCATCAAAGTTCAGAGTAGATTACAGACTTTGTAAACTGCATAACTGATACTGCTTACTGTAAACAAATGTAGATATTCTTCAGATGAGGAGGTGATATAACCAACTAGTATTAAATAGGGGTGTAGTAGGGAACAAAGTTTTAACACTGTACAGACCTCTTCTTAGAAATACAGTACATACTTTCAAATGTTCATAACAAACTGAAATCTGTCTGTAATAAACAAAGGGAAGGAAAAATAAAGATTGGGTGAGGAGAAGTTTTTCATTTGGTATAAACATTTTAGTGGTGCTGCATTATTTCTGAGGAGACTTGCATTAGGTAGTGGGTTACTGTTTCCTCAGGAGACCACTCATTCATTAGACTACCTATGTGAGGCCGGGAGATCTTAAGCATCTTCCTAAATCTGTAACCAATGTAAATTGTGTATATGATTGGCATATGTTTCCTGTTGTATCCTAAGTACCTTTAACCTGTGTGAGTTACTAGGCTTTCCACTTGTAATCTGTGTGCTGCTATACATATTCCCTACATCAGCAACCTTTCCATCTAGTAGGGCGAAGCCAATTAGTTCTTGATGAATTCTCTAAATGAATATCCCCTCCCTCATACCATCTGACAAGTTATTTCAAGCAAGCTGTAGCACTCAGGGGAGAAGGAGATTTATTAAAACATGTTCCTATATGCTAGCCACCTCTTGTTTACTTCTCCAACAGGTTGAAGGCATCCCTGCATGTATCCTAAACAACCTCTAGAGTATAAATACATTTGTAAAAGTTTCTATGTAAAAAGTTGTCCTTATGGTAAAGGGGCTATTAAATTGGCTCCAAGCTGAATAGTTGCTCCCTTTTTAAATTTCTCAGTCTTTTGAGTTTCTAATATCATGACGCGAATGGACCCCATTTCTAAGTCAAAGTATGATTAAAGTTCATGAAATTAGTATTGTTTCAATATTTGATGTTAGCCAGAAGTGCTCTTTGCAGCACCCACAGTATGCCCGGTAATGACTCTTTCTGCAATTCATACAGAGTTACATGTACTGATAACATATCTAAGTATGATTGTAGATTTGTTTATAAGACCCCTTGCCCCTACTAATATTGGAACCGTCTGGGTATCCTTCTTACACATCACCTTTATTTCTGCCTGCAAATCCTGGTATTTTTATGACTTTGAGTCTCTCTTTAAGTAAGACACAGTAGTTACTGAGTGTAGCAATTTCATTGATCAATGCTACTTTTGTCTTCTTTTCATGGACTACTGTAGCTAGTTTTCTCCTATCTATTTTTTGAACTGCTTGTAGCAGGTGATTCCATGTGATATAAACTTCATCATTTTCTATAATGCTTTGTGGCTTGTGTTTACAGTGTTTTTCAGCTACTTCAGTTTTGTAATGTTTGCACAATCCCCAATGCAACAGTCTTGCCACATTATTATGCCCTTCAGTGCAAGTCCTTCTGCCATTAGTATATCACAACCAGCAACAAAATATGTGACTCTTTCCAATTCTGTTTTACAAAACCTTCCTTTGTCTGTTTCTCCCATATGCTCAGTGAACTTTGTAAACCAATGTGTACGTAGTCCATTGTCTTGGGCCGCCAATATTAAACGTTCATCTTTTGGTTTAAACTCGCCTCTCCATATCCATTCCTATGTTCGAACCTGATCAACATGAGTTTATTCCAAGAGTTTTCTATACTTGCAACTATATTTATGCATTTTCCACATTTCTTGCCTTCTCATCTGATCCTTCACCTTATATTCTTTTTTTTGGCATATTCAGTAGCTGCTGATTTTTATCTACCTCTGGTTTGATTTCCATTCCTGGTTGACACCGATATGCTTCTGCTAAACTAAGCAGGGAAGTCATCTTAGACTTATTGTCCTCATGTTTTAAAACTTTCACTGTGTTTGGGTCTTGTGAGGTCAGCAGATATGTATGCATTCCCTCGATTCCAGATCTGTACATGTAATCAATTTTGAGGTGGTCCATACCTCCTCCAGAACAGGGAATATGTAGTCTTGGTGGACACTTTTTTTTATAAATCATTTGATGAGCATGAAGCATCTTTCTTGTTGCCATTATGGTGAAAATGATGTTAAATTAGATCCAAGCAAAGTTTTCAGCACATGAGACATATATTTGGTATGGGATGTATTTTCCAGCAACTGTCAGGTAAGGATTATGGCTTTTCTATACATCTTCTGAAAAGCTAACAGCTCCTAATTTACATTACCATGAATAGCATTAACAATGTACAGCAACAGGGAAGGTAAAATAAGCCAAGGCATTATAAAGGGATTGGTGCACAAAGTGTTTGAATTTAAGACTCTGCCATATCTTCACTGATAAATCAGAAGTATCTGATTGTAATCTATTTTCACATTTTCCACAGGAGTTCTGTATACCAAGAGTTAGACTTGTTTTGCAATGGTATATACCTTGCATATTTAAACCCGTCAAATGGATTACATAGAAAATTGAGTGACCATTGCTAAAGCATTGGAAACAGTACTCTTTAACTTCTTCCAAGCCCAAGCACTGCCTGTGACAGTTACAGATAGTATTTGGAGGAGGTAGAAACCGACATTGCAGCATACCAGCCTCCTTCATGGAGAAAGTATTGAATATCCTGTCCTGTATAAGGAAACTTAACATTTCTTAAAAAGATCTTGGTAGAATTTCACACTGTTTTTGTTTTCTGTTGTGGATTCTGATCAGAGTTTAATAAATACATCAAGGACCTCAACGCTGAAATTCATGCTGCAGATTCAATACTGAGAAGTGATAATCTTCCTGCTTGCTCAGAACTGTATTGGAAGTAAACATTGAGTGGCTTGCATAAAGGCTGTCATAGAAAACTGTGAATGGATCTATATCCCAGCATCTAGGTGACAGTGCGCAGGAAGATGTTTGTCATGTTACCCTGCTGCAGTCATCACACTTGGGTTATCCTGTCGTCAGGCGGTCCCGCAGTCGGCCGGAATTCCAAAGTCTTGGTCCGGCGTCGGTTGCTGTCACTTCTTCCCTGACGTCAGTGCGCCAGGGGTATAAATAATGCATCCGACGCCATTTTCTTCAGTCTTTCTTGCTGCGCGGTGCCCGAAGCAGAAGCAGTTCGCAAGTGCCGGTCGGCCGACTCCTGAGATTTTTTAACTCGAATTTCAGACCGAATTCTTCAATAAAGCTAAGTACCCCATTGGGGAAACATTTCTTGCCTCAGACCAATGTCAGAAAAAGTTAACAATTGTATTTCTTGTTGGAAGCAAATACCTCATAAGGATTTTCATTCTTACTGCATACCTTGCCTAGGCCCAGACCCACAGTGTCACTAGTTGTAGTTTTTGTGCTAGGTTTAATAAGCGTACTATAAAAAGACACTTTGATTTCGCACGACACTACTTCGGTAGAAAATTTAACTACACTATGCCGTCAGAGCAACCGACTACCGGCGTGCACAAAAAACGCAAGGATAAGGACAGGCAGCCTGGACCCAAGCCAGACTCCGAGGCCTTGGCTGGTCAGGTCACCGGTTCACCGGTCTTCAGTGAGGCTCCGATGCAGCCCCTGACTATCGCAGATCTGGAACCCAAGACCGCTTTGGAACTTTTGGCGGAAAGTACCAGGCCGACGCAGCCATTTTGTTCAGCCCCTACCGACGACACCGCTGAAAAAGATATTGGTGCTGCAGAAACAGTTTCTGAAGGTGTCTTCAGACCGACGACACTCACCATTAAAACGTATCCTAAGACGAAGACTCCTATTAAACCTAAAAAGACTGCACTTCAGTCCCCTGTTCAAGGCCCCATGCCTAAGAAACAGATGCTCAAAATGGCTGAAGATTTGATCTCTTTAATCAGGGGTTCCCAACCCCCTCCTGACAAAAGGCCTAGACAAGAGGAAGATTATGCATCCTCTGAACAAGTGTCCATTTCCTCAGGCTCCTCAGAGGACCAAGATTACTCCTTCTCCCCTTATGAAGATTCTGATGCTGAGGATTCCATTCCCTCAGCTTCTCCTCCTGAAGACTACTCCTTTGGGGAAACTTTACACACTATGAGGGAACATTTTCACTGGGAAGGTCAGGACTACTCTGACTCAAAGAAAAGGCTCAGAGAGTTTCTTTTACTCCCCCAGCACAGACCACTTGCCATCCCCCCAGTTTTAGACATTGTGGATGATGTTTACTTAGAATCCAGTTTGAACCCAGACTCTCTGCCTCCTGCTCTGGCCAAACCTGACAGATACTATAGAGTGCCTGATTCCCACAAATTTCTTTATAAAAGCCCTGTTGCTTATCCAGAGACTATCTCCCAGGGTCCCAAAGGGGCCAAGGCTTTTATGGCAAAAAGTCCTGTACCCTCTGAAAGGAACTCCAGAGCACTAGACAGGTGGGGGAAAAAGGTTTACACCTCAGCCACTCTAGCTATGAGGGCACTAAATTGCCAATTTCACATGTTAAAGTATCGGCAATTTCTTATATCTCAGTTAAAACAAAGAATGAGCACACTCCCTCAACAGTCTGAATTGAAAGAAATGCAAGATCTGTTGCACGAAACTGAACAGGTGGGCAAACATACTTTACAATGTGGGTTTGATTCTTTGGAGGCTTCCTGCAGAGCAGCTGTCATTGGGTCTGTTATACATAGGCATGCTTGGTTAAAGGAACAAACTCTGCCTGATCATGTTAAAGCAAAGCTTCTAGATGCTCCCTTACAGCAGGATGTTCTTTTTGGAATTAAAGCAGAAGAAGTCTTAAAGAAAATGGAGGCTAAGGCAAAATCCATGCAGACAGTCAAAGATTTCCTACAGGTACAGCCCCCTCGCTTCAGCAGAAATTGGCCAACAAAAAATTGGTCCTTTCCAGCTACTGACAGACCACAGAGGGGTAAATATAGACATCCAAGAGGCAGAGGACAACCACACGCCTAGTTCAAACCTTGCCAATGGGGCACTGCAACACAGAAGGGAGGAAAAGACAGGTCCCAAACTACCAGAAGGCAAACTCAGTGACTTGCACCTCATCTGGCCAAGCAACACTCTCTTGGCAGCCCCCTTGGGAGGAAAACTCACACTTTTTTCAGACAACTGGCACATTGTCACAAAATACAAATGGGTCCTAGACATAATTTCACGAGGATACAGATTCCATTTCCACACCTTGCCAATGAAAAGAGGAATGCCAAACCTGCCACAAAATTAATGGGCAGAGGCACAAAAACAAATTACAGCTCTCATGGACATGAGAGCCATTCAACTGGTACCTACTCGAGAGCAAGGCCAAGGATTTTACTCAAGACTCTTACTAGTTCCCATAAAGGACAGTGCCTGGAGACCAGTTCTGGACCTTTCAATTCTAAACACCTTCTTACAAGTACCCAAATTCAAGATGCTAACACTACAGCAGCTTCTTCCCATGTTGGGCAAGGAAGCATGGCTAGTTACGTTGGACCTCAAGGAGGCATACCTGCATGTCCCTATCAGACAAAATTGCAGAAGATCCCTCAGTTTCATTGCAGGTTCAACCCATTACCAATTCTCTGCACTGCCCTTTGGCTTATCTACTGCGCCCAGGGTCTTCACAAAATGCCTGGCACCAGTAATTGCATACTGCAGACAAAGAGGAATTGAAATATACCCATACCTGGCCGACCGCCTCATCCAAGCAGAAAGCAAGGACATCCTCTTACAACATCTGGCTTTTGTAAAAGATCTTCTAATTGCCTGGGGTACACAATAAACAAAAAGAAATCAAAACTAGTACCCTCACAAAATATGACATTCCTGGGTGCCAGCTTGAATACAATGGCCCAGAAGGCTTATCTGATGCCAGATAAACAACTACAACTGACTCAATATTTCAAAACAATGGCAGCAAAGACCCAACTACCTGCAAAAAGATTCTGCAGGCCTTGGGCTTCATGGCATCTTGCATACTACTAATACCATTTGCAAAGCTGCATATGAGGAAATTACAGTGGTACCTAAAAAGCATATGGTCTCAACACAGCCACAGCTTGGACACAATGATATCTCTCATTTCCTGCCTACAACAGGAGTTTCTGTGGTGGTCACAGGCATGTCACCTCAACAAGGGTCAGACTTTCACCTTGCCCCCAGCCAGGCAAACTATGACAACAGATGCATCGGACTATGCCTGGGGCACACATGGCAGGACAGTGCGTTCAAGGCGTATGGACTGCAGATCAAAGGAATCTGCACATCAATCAAAAAGAGATGCTAGCTGTACAGAATGCTCTGACAGCCTTCAAGAATCTATTACATCCAGGACAACTTACAATAAGGACGGACAACACCACAGTAATGTGGTACATAAACAAACAAGGGGGTACACACTCCTACCCTCTATGCAGGCAAGCAATGACCTTGTGGAACACAGCTCTGGCTTACCAAGTTCAGTTACAAGCTCAATTCCTGCCAGGAAAAAAGAACACATTGGCAGACGACCTCAGCAGAAACATCATGGATCCCCACGAGTGGAAACTGGATCCACAGGTATTTGCAATGATAACTCAAAAATGGGGCCTTCCAGACATAGACCTGTTTGCCAGTCCTCAAAACTATCAACTAACAAAATTTTGTACAAGGACACTTCACCATCAAGCTTGGAAAGTGGACGCACTCTCATTCATTTGGAAAAACCTGACAGTATATGCCTTCCTTCCATTGCCTCTCCTCACAAAGGTACTTCTGAAAGTCAGAAAGGAGAGACCACGACTGATACTCATAGCCCCAGACTGGCCATGCCAGCACTGGTACCCACTATTGAGGAATATGGCCCAGGGCCCACCTTGGATTTTACCACAAATTACCCATTTGCTCACACAGCAAAACAATCAGATTCTTCACAGCCAGCTCAAAACCTTAAATCTGGCTGCATGGCAAATCAACTAAGCATCCAGCCAGCTCCTCTTTCCCAAGCAGTTATGGATGTTATTCTGGAAGCTAGGAGGCCCAGCACCAGGAAGGCTTATTCGGACAAGGGAAAAGGTTTTTTGCCTGGAACCAAGCTAAAGGCCAAAACACACTTCAGCCTCGCATGCCTCAGATTCTACAGTATTTAACTGAGATGTTGCACAAAGGACTTTCCTTTTCTTCCATTAAAGTCCATGCATCAGCTATTTCAGCCAACTACAACACGGATCCACCCTTATTTTCGCATCCACTTCTAAGGCAGTTCCTCAGAAGGGCAAAAAACATTAGGCCCCCCAGGAGAGCACCTACACCAACATGGGACCTCAATTTTGTTCTGGAAAAACTTACGCTACCTCCCTTTGAACCAGCTTTCTCTGCAGATCTACAGTTCCTATCATGAAAGACTGCCCTGCTGCTAGCAATAACTTCAGCTAGAAGAGTCTCAGAGCTGCAGGCACTAATGGCAGTGGAACCTTTCCTCATTTTCCATCAAGACAGAGTTTCTCTACGAACTAATCCTTCCTTCATGCCTAAGGTGGTTTCCAGTGTGGCTTTAAATCAAACCATCCACTTACCCACCTTCTTCCCAAATCCACAGAACAAAGGAGAAAGACTCCTGCATTTCTTGGACATTCACAGGCAACTTCATTACTACTTGGATAAAACTAAGGCTTTCAGAAAATCTGACCAGCTCTTTGTATCCTATGCTACAGCTTCACAAGGGAAGGCTATATCAAAACAAACCATTTCCAAATGGATAGGACATTGCATTCATTTTTCCTATACCCATCATGGAAAACCAGTTCCTGCTACCATTAGGCCCCACTCTACCAGGGCAACAGCTACATCTACAGCCTTCCTCAGGGGGGTTCCAACCAAGGAGATTTTAGAAGCTGCAACTTGGAGTTCAGTACACACCTTTACCAAATACTATCACTTACCACTTTACTCTAAGACTAGGGCTGGCTTCGCCACTGCAGTTCTGCAGGGCCTTCTAGCCTCCTCTAAATCTCTATGACTCCTCCACCCATCCTTAGCTTTGGGAGTCTACCAAAGTGTGATGACTGCAGCAGGGTAACACGATGAACATAGTACAGTTTTGTACCTACCATAAATGTAGATGTTTGAGTGTACACTGTGCTGCAATCCAGGTTACCCTCCCTCCATCCCCTCTGATCTAACTGGCTAAATCTCTACAATACCTTCCTGATGTATTTGCTTATAGTTGGAGGGATTTTGTGTTTGTGCAAAATTTACTTAGTTTGGTACTAATTACTGACAACCTTTTTGGGGGCAGCTGACATCTGGGGCAAGAACAACTGAAGAAAATGGCGTCGGATGCATTATTTATACCCCTGGTGCACTGGTGTCAGGGAAGAAGCGACAGCAACCGACGCCGGACCAAGACTTTGGAATTCCGGCCGACTGCGGGAACACCTGACGACAGGATAACCCAAGTGTGATGACTGCAGCAGGGTGTGCACTCGAACATCTACATTTATGGTAGGTACAAAACTATACTTTATTTTGAGGCTAATAGTATATACAGGAATTTTGGATACATATTTTGATTATGGTCCTAGTTATCCAATCCTAGCTATCCAATCACTTGGAACTTCCTCCTCCACCCTATTACTCTAATGAACCTTATTACTCTAACTCTGATTAACCCTATTGCTCTAAATTAACTCTTAACTACCCACACTTCTTTCACTCAGATATGTTACTCATCCTACTTAATTCCCTCCTTCTACTCACTTTTTCCTATTCCACCTCCTATCACTCCCACTCTTCTTCTACCATCTCCCTCAATCACTACAATCTACTGACCTCTATAAACTTCTCAATAGTTCCCTCACTGTTAATCACTTTCAGACTCTCTTATAATAAATGTAAAATACTTTTCCCTTCCTCTCCTCCCACAAAACCTAAACCCAAATGTCTCTTCTACAGTCCCTTTACCACAGCATACAAACCCTCCTTTCCAAGCTTTCTGGTGGTCGGCGATATTCATCCCAACACTGAACCACCCTCCAACCCAACCACTGGTACCCATACTCACTTCTCTAACACCTCCACTACATTACCTGACCATTTCCCTCCTTGCGCCCCTTTACCCGCTATCTAAACTCCTCAACCTCACACCCGAAAACCTTGAAAATACTCTCCCTCAGTTTTCAAAGCATTTCTAACAAAGTTGCTTCTTTCCATGCCCTTATCTCTTTCTACAGCCCTGACATTCACATCCTCTCAGAAACATGGTTACAACCCCATATTACAGACTCTGAAATCCTCCCCCACAGTTGCAACATCCTCCACCTTGATCAACACAAGAAACGAGGTGGTGGTGTAGCTATTGTATACTCTGACAAACATTCTCTCTGTCCTCTAGCTACATCTCCTCCAAGTTTCCATCCAGATGAAATTCTTATTGCTAACTGTAAATTAAATAATCACAAAAATCTAGCCATAGTAGCAATTTATATCCCACCTGGCAACAACATCCCTACCCTCGAACACTTTGTCCTGGGCATCTCAAAACATCTCTTATGAGACTGTCCTCCTAGGCGATGTCAATATTAACTGGGACTCCCTTAATTATTACTCTCCCAATACTAGCATCAATCTCTTTGGATTCTCTCAACACATCACCTCTCCCACGCATATCAGTAAACACACAAATAGCAGAACTACCCTTGACTGGATCCTCACCTCCAACCCAAATCTATATCACAGTGTCACCACTCTACCTGACTCCCTCAGTGACCATCTTACTACTCACATGTTATGACACTAACCTCATCTTCTAAAACCTCACCAATACAAAGACAGACATAATCTATAATTTCTTCCCAGATACCTTCAATAATCATCTCTCCTCTTTTAACTGGTCCTTTCTGTACACACTCCCTCACATTGAGGCTGTCTCCAAATTTAACACCACCTTCCTGAATATCCTTAACCCCCACTAGAAGAATACAAAAACAAACTCTACTCCATCATTAACCCAGTCCACCCATAAACTAATGCTTAAACGAGACAGAGCCTGGAAAATCTGGAAAAAAACAAATTCCCATCTCCAAACCTATAGAGAACATAGGAACCTAACCAAGAAACAAGTCGATCTGGACAAAAAACAATACTATCAAAAACCACTAGATAGCCCCAACTCCAACACAAAAAAGTTTTAGAATAATATCAACAAATGTTACATCCAGGCAACCCTTCTACCTCAGCTCTTGTCCTAACAGTTCACCAACAGATACTGCCTCCTTTCTTAATTCCTTCTTCATCGAGTCTATAAAAAAAGTTAATTAAACCTGACAACACCTCCCTCTCCCCTTCTGATCCCCTTCCCTCTACCAGTTCCACCCAGTATTGTCTTAAACCTGTCCCTACTGCATACATCAAATCTCTTCTTACCAAACTGAGAACCTACTCCCCTTCTGCTGACAACTTACCTCCTCTATACCTTAAACTTGCAGCTAACTCTGTTGCCCGTCCAGTCTCCATATTAGTAAACAGGTCAATTCAAGAGAACACAATCCCTGACATCTGGAAAAAGTCCTATGTTTTACCCCTCCACAAAGGTGGCAGTTCAGCTGAACCAACCATCTACAGACCTATCACCATACTTAACCCCCTTATCCAAAATTCTGGAAAAATTTATTCATAACTAGCTTCTCAAACACATCATACAGTTCTCCGCTGAAAAAGGGCTCTGCAGCCCAGTCTGACTTACCCAGTTAACAAATGTCAAATAAATAAATAATGGTTACTTTATGGTCCTTTGATCTTATAGCCTTATAAGGGTGTTCTGAAGGCTGATGATATTCCCCACTTCATGGTCAAAGTAGCACACTAGCACACCTGAAAGTACTTTTTTGTGCACAGCCATTTCTGTCCATTGAAATGGAGTCTGATTCTGACTGGATCAGAACATCTTTCTGAAGTGGATCCTGTGTCAAAGGATGATAGTGAGTCCATCATTTGAGAATTTCCCAGAGGCAGCCCTGGTACTCACATGGCTAAGTACAGGCCGACTTTACTTTTTAACTTTCATTATGTTTAGTTAAGATGTGGCACCATATGTTTCTTTGATTTTATGAGGCAATTTAAGATGTTAGACACTTCTTTTGGCACATTCTGCAGTGGATTAAGGCTATAAGCTGTTAACATTGTGCTTTCATTGGCTTGGGGTGTGATTCCCTGAGCCACAAACTGCTTACTGTGCAACTCTGAACAAGTTACTTAACCAGACAGTGCAGTGGGGCAACTGAGAAAATTGGGTTAGGCTTCTAAGTGGTCCTGGACTGTATGCCTAGTAACTATGTATGAACCTGTGTTTAATAGAGAAATGCCCAACTTAATTAAGTCTGATTTGATGGGTCTTGTATTTGATTTGGAGGCTAAGCCTTCTGTAATAGCATCAACTGTTGTGGTCTAGATTAATTTTGCTTATATGTTAGGTAGGTCCTTGGCATCATTTGCACTGAGGCCACAATCGTAAAGTTATCTGTATTTGCTGAGTCTAATCAGAAAAAGTAAAGTCTATAAGAATGTGGATAAAATAGTGATTCTACATAACTCCTTATGTAATATTAAAGGTAAGGCAGACCAGTCTCTAAATATTACTGCTTCTAAAGATGTTCATCGTGTTTCACTGCTGCAGTCATTACACTTGGGTTATCCTGCCGTCAGGCGGTCCCACAGTCTGCCAGTGTTCCAAAGTCTTGGTCCAGCGTCGGTTGCTGTCGCTTCTTCCCTGACGTCAGTGCGCCAGGGGTATATAAGATGCAGCCAACGCCATTTTCTCCAGTCTTTCTTGCCACGCGGTGCCTGAAGCAAAAGCAGTTTGCAAGTGCTGGTCGGCCGACTCCTGAGATTTTCAAATTCGAATTTCAGAACTGAAGTCTTCAGTAAAGCTAAGTACCCCGTTGGGGAAACTTTTTCTTGCCTCAGACCGATGTCAGTAAAAGTTAATAACTGCATTTCTTGTGGGAAGCAAATACCTCATAAGGATTTTCATTCTTACTGTATTCTGTGCCTAGGCCCAGACCACAATGTCACTAGCTGTCGGTTTTGTGCTAGATTTAACAAGCGCACTATTAAACGTCGGTTTGATTTTGCTCGCCATTATTTTGGCCGAAGGTTCAATTATACCATGCTGTCGGAACAACCGACGACCAGAATACACAAAAAACGCAAAGACAAAGATAAGGACCGGCATCCGAGGTCCAAAACTGACGATGAAGCCTCTTCTAGGCCAGTTGCTGGTTCTCAGTGAGGCGCTTTCGCAGCCCCTGACACCCGCTACCTCAGAGCCACAGTCCGCCTCCAACTCCCATGTGGAGATTTCTAGGCCTCTGGAAATTTAAGGTATTGGGCCTACTGAAATTAACCCCGCAGATGGGTCCGGAGCCGCTGAGCAGGCATCGGCTTCTGAGGGTGTTTTCAGACCTTCACAGCTTACCATCAAAACAACAACCAAGTCTAAAATTCCATTAAAGGCAAAGAAACAAGTACAGCATTCACCTGGACAGGCCCCCATGCCTAAAAAGCAGATGCTCAAAATGGCCGAAGACCTAATTACTCTGATCAGGGGTTCCCATCCCCCTCCTGATAAAAGGCCTAGGCAGGATACAGACTATGATTCCTCTGACCAGGTTTCCATTTCTTCGGATACCTCTTCAGACCAGGGATACTCTTTACCCGCCTATGAGGACTCTGATGCTGAAAAATCAATCCCTTCAGCCTCTCCTCCTGAGGATTACTCTTTTGGGGAAACTTTACATACCATGAAAGAGCATTTCCATTGGGAGAGCCAGGATTATTCAGAATCCAAGAAAAGGCTCAGAGATTTTCTTTTATTGCCCCAGCACAGGCCCCTTGCTGTTCTGCCTGTGTTAGATATTGTGGATGATGTATTCTCTGAATCCATTTTAACCCCTGATTCTTTGCCCCCAGCACCAATCAAGCCAGATAGGTACTACAGAGTCCCTGACTCTCACAAATTTCTTTATAAAAACCCTGCTGCTGACCCAGAAACTATTTCCCAGGGTCCCAAAGGGGTAAAGGCTTCCACTGCTAAAAATCCAGTTCCCTCTGGCAGGGATTCTAGATCATTAGATAGATGGGAGAAGAAAGTTTACACTTCTGCAACTCTAGCAGTAAGAGCTTTAAATTGCCAGTTCCACATGCTTAAATACCAACAGTATTTAATGTCTTTGTTAAAACAGAAAATGCTTACAAGCTCAGAAGGTCCTGACTATAAGAAAATACAGGATTTATTGCATGCAGCTGAACAAGTGGGAAAACATACTCTGCAATGTGGTTTTGATTCATTAGAGGCTTCTTGTAGAGCCGCAGTTACAGGATCTGTGATTCGAAGGCATGCTTGGTTAAAAGAACAAGGTTTACCTGATCATGTTAAGGCAAAATTACTGGATGCTCCTTTACAGCATGATATCTTGTTTGGTGTTAAGGCAGAAGAGGTGTTAAAGAAAATGAAGGATAAGGCAAAATCTATGCAAACAGTGAAGGATTTCTTACAGGTACAGCCACCTGGATTTAGCAGAAATTGGCCTTCTAAAAATTGGTCCTTTCCAGTGTCAGACAGACCACAAAGAGGCAGATACAGACGCCCAAGAGGCAGATCTCAGCCCCAAGGCTCTTACAGACCACAACAGTGAGGTGCTTCAACCCCAAAAGGAGGAGAAGACAAGTCATAACCTTATAGGAAACAGCCCCAATGACTTCACCCTTCAAATGCCAAGCACTTACCTTTTGGCAGCTCCCTTAGGGGGAAAACTAGCACATTTTTCACAAAATTGGCATGCAATAACCCAAGACAAATGGGTTCAGAATATTGTGTCTCAAGGTTACAGGTTCCACTTTCACACTCTACCAAGGCCAAAAGGAATGCCAGACCTGCCACAAAATCAATGGGCAGAGGCACAAAAACAAATTACAGTCCTCATGGACATGAGAGCTATTCAAAAAGTGCCACAACAGGAACAAGGACAAGGATTTTACTCAAGACTTTTCTTGATCCCCAGAAAGGACAAAGCCTGGAGACCCATACTGGACCTATCTACTCTAAATACTTACCTGGATGTTCCGAAATTCAAAATGTTGACACTACAGCAACTTCTTCCCATGCTGGGCAAGAAGGCTTGGCTTGTTACCTTGGACCTCAAAGAGGCATACCTGCATGTCCCAATCAGACAAAATTCCAGAAGATACCTCAGATTCATAGCTGGCACAATGCATTACAATTCTCTGCACTGCCCTTTGGCTTATCTGCTGTGCCCAGGGTCTTCACAAAATGCCCGGCACCAGTAATTGCATTTTGCAGACAAAAAGGAATTCAAATATATCCCTACTTAGACGACTGTCTTATTCAAGCAGAGAGCAAGAACATTCTTTTAAAGCATCTGGCGTTTGTAAAAAGATTGCTAATTTGCCTAGGGTACACAGTAAATGAAAAGAAGTCAAAACTAGTGCCCTCAAAAGAGATAATTTTCCTGGGTGCCAGCTTAAATACAATGGCCCAGATGGCTTATCTCACGCCAGACAAACAAAGACAACTGACTCATTACTTTCAATTGATGGCAGCAAAAACCCAACTCCTTGCAAGAAAAATTCTGCAGGCCATGGGGTTCATGGCATCCTGCATACTACTAATACCATATGCCAGACTGCATATGAGGAAATTACAATGGTACCTAAAAAATGTTTGGACTCAACACTGTCACAGTTTGGAAACAGTAATACCACTTATTCCCTGCCTACAACAGGAGTTTTGATGGTGGGCACAGGCATGTCACCACAATAAGGGGACAGCCTTTCACTTTGCCCACAGCCAGGCAGACACTAACAACAGATGCCTCAGATTATGCCTGGGGAGCACACATGGCAGGAAAATGTATTCAGGGGAAGTGGGCCACAGAACAAATGCATCTTCACATCAATCAAAAAGAGATGCTAGCTGTACAAAATGCCCTAACAGCTTTCAAGGACCTTCTGCATCCAGGACAACTATTACTAAAGACGGACAACACCACAGATATGTGGTACATAAACAAGCAAGGGGGCACTCATTCCTATCCCCTCTGCAAACAAGCCATGACTTTATGGAACACAGCACTGATCTATCAAGTTAATCTGCAAGCACAATTCCTGCCAGGAAAGAAAAATACTCTGGCAGACGACTTAAGCAGAAACATCATGGACCCTCACGAGTGGAAATTAAATCCACAAGTATTCGGCATGATAACACAAAAATGGGGGTGCCCAGACATTGATCTTTTTGCCTCCCCTCTGAACTGCCAACTACAGAAATTCTGCACAAGGACTTACCACACACAAGCATGGAAAGTGGATGCTCTCTCGTTCAGCTGGAAAACCCTAAAAGTTTATGCCTTCCCACCACTGCCTCTCCTTTCAAAGGTACTCCTAAAAGCCAGACAAGAAAGGCCAAAAATGTCCCTGATTGCCCCAGACTGGCCACGCCAGCACTGGTAGCCAATCTTAAAGAACTTGGCTCAAGTCCCAGCATGGATTTTACCTCAAATTCCTCATCTTCTGACTCAACAAAACTATCAGATCCTGCACAGCGAGCTCAAATCCGTAAACCTGGCTGCATGGCAGATTACTTAGCCAAGCAGCCAACACCTCTATCTAAAGCGGTCATGGATGTCATTTTGGAGGCCAGGAGGCCCAGCACCAGGAAATCCTATTCAGAAAAGTGGAAGAGATTCTGCGCCTGGAACCAGGCACAAAGCTTTGACCCTCTTGTTCCAAACATTCCTCAGATATTGCAGTACTTAACTGAGATGCTGGATAAAGGCCTATCCTTTTCATCCATTAAGATCCATGCCTCTGCCATCTCAGCTCATTACAACATGGATCCTCCTATTTTCTCTCATCCTTTATTAAAACAGTACCTCAGAGGGGCTAAAAACATAAGACTGCCCCAGAGAGCACCAACTCCAACTTGGGACCTAAATTTGTCTTGGAAAAACTAACTTTGCCTCCCTTTGAGCCAGCCAATTCAGCAGAATTAAAATATGTGTCATGGAAAACTGCTGTGCTTCTGGCAGTAACCTCAGCATGAAGAGTCTCAGAGTTACAGGCACTAATGGCAGTGGAACCTTTCATCATTTTTCATCAGGGCAGGGTTTCTTTAAGAACAAACCTTACCTTTATGCCAAAGGTGGTATCCAGTGTGGCTCTTAACCAAACTATTCACTTGCCAACTTTTTATCCAAATCCCCAGAATAAGGGAGAGCGACTTCTGCACTCATTGGACATACACAGACAGTTACGCTTCTACTTGGACAAAACAAAAGCTTTCAGGAAAACTGAGCAATTGTTTGTAGCATATGCTGCAGGATCACAGGGAAAGGCTATTTCAAAGCAGACCATTTCAAAGTGGATCGGACACTGTATCCATTTCTGCTACACACAGCATGGAAAAACTGTACCTAGCAACATTAGGCCACATTCCACCAGGACAACAGCCACTTCAACTGCCTTTCTCAGAGGAGTACCTACCAAGGATATTTTGGAAGCTGTAACTTGGAGTTCAGTGCACACCTTTACCAAGCATTACCTCTTGCCTCTTTACTCTAAATCCAGAGCTGGCTTTGCCACTGCAGTGTTGCAGGGCCTCATAGCCACCTCAAATCCTCTATAGATCCAGCCACCCTACCTCAGCTTTGGGATTCAACCCAAGTGTAATGACTGCAGCAGTGAAACACGATGAACATAGTACAGTTTTGTACCTACCATAAATGTAGATGTTCGAGTGTATTCACTGCTGCAGTCCAGGTTACCCTCCCTCCAATCCCCTCTTTCTTACCTAGGACTTATCTATACCTTTCTACCCTATACAACTTATGTGGTGTATTTGCTTGTAACTGAAGGTATTGTCTTTATTTTTTATGTATGTTTTATTAGCAATATGTATTGCCTACCTATATGGGGGCACCTGACATCTGGGGCAAGAAAGACTGAAGAAAATGGTGTCGGCTGCATCTTATATACCCCTGGCGCACTGACGTCAGGGAAGAAGCGATAGCAACCGACGCCGGACCAAAACTTTGGAACTCTGGCCAACTGCAGGACCGCCTGACAGCAGGCCAAGTGTAATGACTGCAGCAGTGAATACACTTGAACATCTACATTTATGGTAGGTATAAAACTGTACTTTGCTGTATCTCAGAGTATGTCTAAAGTTACAAATGTTGACTGCATTTACAATGTCCATAATTTGCTGATTAAAAAAAATTTACATTCCAGGATTCTGAAACAAGTCTCCAAATGTATGACAGTCCTCCATATTGGACTGTATTAGGAAAGTACCTCAGTATGACTGTGACTTGTGGAAGTCATACTGTTATCTTTTTGTATTTATTTTGCTGTGTTCAGTTATCATGTTGTTTGTGTTGCATTGCACATCTCTGCCTCCTGTGACATTTTACATGTTAACTTTATAAAGTGCTTGTGTCATAAAAATGGTATCACGTATGCTATCACTTATTGCTCCATGCTTTACATACAACAGAAGTAGGAGTGCTCAGGCATCCATCCGTTAAGAAACCCACTTTTGATTACCATGTACGTTTTGTGTGTGACAAGCTATGGTATAAGAACAGACTAGAATATCTCCGGTCTTAAGTCCATTTTAAAAGGGCTATTATTACATTTCTGCTAATTCTTAAGTGTCATTTAGTAAATACGGTCAATAGTATGTGCACTGCTGTTTCAGAGTAAATGCTAGAAGTGGTAGGAAATCACCCAACAGACTTCCGTTGTTTGTTCTATGTAAGTAATATAAAGTGTGAGCTAATGAACTATCATTTTTATAGTCTACAACAGACTGTGCTGTTTAGATGCCAAAAAAGTTCAGTAAAGTACAGAGATCCTTTCTTATTTGCTATCTTAAATAGATTTTTCTAGTTTCATAAACTAATCAGGCATTTTACTAGCATTTATAAGTTGCCAGTGGCACAAATTAAAGTTAATGAGTGTGTGGGTGTATCTTTCTTATGCCTACAGTTGCTAGAAATTGATTATTTTTGCCTTTTTAGCTCTTTGCTTTGGACATAAACATTAGCAGAGATTGTTCTCCTACATCACAGTATTAGGGGACTGAAATTTGAAGCTGAGACGTATAAGCTGCTGGTACTGCCATTTGATGGTGATATCTTACACTGGAAAATGTCAGAACTACCACTTAAACTTATCTATTTCAGCTGATTTTTTTAGCTAATATTTTGTTAAAGTTTCTACTTGAGATAAATTATTCAGATATTGCAGTTGATATATTTAAATAACAGTATTGTCAGATAATTATCATTTCATTCACCACTTGTATAAAACATTTAAATATACTTTCAGATATAATGAAAAAGACAAGAACTAAACACCTAATCTAATGTTTTTACAGTATTTACAAAGTGTTTCTGATATTCTTGAATTACAGATAATGCTAATCATTTAACTTTTATATATATATATATATATATATATATATATATATATATATTTTTTTTTTTTTACATATTCAAGTTTCTTCCCACATCTTAAAAATATGCTGTTTTCATTAGCTACTCTAAATTCTAAATTGTCCATATGTGTGTGTTTGTGTGTGTGTTATTTAATAGACACCTACCTAGCAGGTGCAGCTGAAGATGGCACTGCCTTGCTTTCCTTACTGAATTCACACTTTGCTAGTACACTGGTAGGCTAACATAGTATGTGTTCAGACACCATAATATACTACAAGACATCTAAGCCCCCTCCTCTTAATTTTAAGAGAGATTTTAATAAGAAAATTATCATTTCATTCATCACTTGTGTAAAGATGTGGTAACGTGACAAGCTGACAAGCCAATTGCAAATATCATGGAACTTATCTGTAAATGTTTAATTAGCTGTATGAACTGTCCTTTTGTAACATGTGAAATGTAACTTGCAATTGTTGTGGAGCTTTTCTGCACGGGCCTCCACTGAAAATGGGCTCTTCTTGACTCAGTGGACTTCCCTGGTCATCAAACTTAAATAAATAAATAAGACTTTCTGAGGAACTTTCTGATGTTAGAAGTCTTGGGACTAATGATTTGCATACTGGGTTCTTAAAGATGCAAGCTTCATTGTTAAAACAATTGCATTTGTTTTGACATGTTATTGATGCAAAGGCATGTTCCCAAATCATGGAAAGAACTGTGTATGGTACTTATGCAGAAAAGAAAAAGAGTCACACCATACTGTTTCTCTGCTGTCTTATTTCGCTTCCTCATGTCATGGCCTGAATTATGAAATAGATGTTGCTGGACAGATAATGTCTCATCTGAACAAATCTCAGACTGACAGTTGAGTAAAAAAAGTAAATGTATGTAATTGAGATAAATTCAAACAAGTCTTATTCCTTCAAAAGAGAATTTTATGTAATAACCTTCCAGAAGGAGTAAGTTAATATAAATTAGAAATGCATCGTGATATCTGGCTGAATAATTATACAAAACTCTAGAAGTAGTTTTGTGTAGGAAATGGTAGAAAAGGTCAAAACCAGATGATTTTATTTATTGATTTATTTATTTTTGAAGTTGGAGATTCGTCCTGAGTAACACCACAGAATATCCACTAGGCAAAGTTTAGACTGCTACCTGGATATTACATGTACATCAGAACATTACTATTGCTGGCCAGGTGTTTGTATTCAACACTGTCTGTTGTGCAACGCACATAGCATGCATTGTTCATGTTTTCACAAAAATTGAACAGTTTGGTCTGTGAAACTGATGTGGCTTGGCATGTACCCTCAGACATGTCTAAGAGAAATGGAAGTAAATGCTCGCATAAATTTCTTTCAAGGTTAGACTCTTGTGAAAACCTCAGAAAGTCTTTCTGGTAGTAGTTCTTTTTTTTCTTTCTTGGAGTTGCTGTTTCTGAAATAGGCACAATAGTAATGCCCTTCCTTTGGGGAGTAGTAGTATTTTCAGAACATATACAATGGCACCCAGCCTTGCTGCTGTTTGTTACTTCTGCAGGCCAACAAATGGCAACAGAATGCTAGGAATTTGGAATTTATTTATTTTTCTGCAGCTTTACACACAAGAAAATGTTCTTTAACAATAGCAGCTACACATCAGGGAGATGCTTGCATATTCTTTTCAATTCTTGATTACATTAATGTATTGGTATAACAGTCTTGTATTGATTACATTTTAGTATTTCCTTTACATATGTATTGATCACTTTGACACTCATTTGTTCTAAAGGAGTGGAATGGATACTGTTTTATGTATTTTGTTTTCTCTAACAAACATTTCCACAGTTGCATATCAGATTCTGAGTTCTTAGCAATTAGAATGTGTGCAACTAATTCTATTCACTAAATCCTTTTTTCACCTATTTGAACACTTCCCATAAGTTGGTATAACTTCCTAGGTGCTTTATGAACTTTAGAATGTCTTCAGTGCAGCGCCTGAATTCAAGACATACAAACTATTTATGACACAAGACTGTATTTTAATCTAGGAACATTTTATTATAAGTGGCATTAATTTCTATATTTAAAAGATTATTCACTGTGCTTATTAATGCACTGTTTTAGACTAGAAAACTATATTGTTAACCAGATTGTTTTGTGTTGCCACATGCAGTATTTTTCACTAGTTTAAGGTTTCTGGCTGTTAACTGTAGAGTTCTAATCACATTCTTAACCTCTGGTCTTTGCCTGTTTGGGGTTTGCATGGTCTTATAGTTTGGTGTTTTCCTCCCTTCCTCAAAAAAATATGCCGATTATTTTGCTATTCTAAAATTGCCCATGTAAATTGCATCTACCCATGTCCTTGTAGCTCTGGTAATGGCTGAAAGGATCTAAGAAAGATCAGTGCATTTACCTGGGTAACAAATAAATGCATTAAAACTAAAAACTTAAGCCTCTACTTACTTCTTGTTTGATACTTGAATGTTGAGCTTTTGCACAGTGTTACTCACATGCACCTGTGTGTTTGTGTGTGTGTGTGTGTGTATCTATCTATCTATCTACATATATATATATATATATATATATATATATATATATATATATATATAAAACATTGCTGAAGCTTTTGTTAGAACAAATTCTAAAAAGGAAGAAGGAGAAAAACAGCATTGCATATTCTTAAGTGCAACTAAAAATAACAACACAGGATGTTTGCAGGAGGGTAATGCTACAACATATATCCCCACTTCTTTAAATATACTGAGATTGCACAACATTGTGGGTAAGCAACAACTCCCTCACTCATTACTGCACTGTGCCACAGTTTTACTGTTAAAAATGGACAAGTTTCAATGTTAAGACAAAAGGTAGGTAAACCACAGCAGAGTCCAGAAAAGGATGATGGTCTGTGTACCCCCCTCTGTCTGTACATCTCAACATTTCTTACATGATCTCTGGGAGTAGGCACCAACATTGGAAACTGAGGAGTCTGCCAAAGTAGGCCAAAGAGGATGCCAATCAGAGAGAGGTTTAAATGTTTCATGTTCAAGCATCTAAAAATAAATGAAGAAACATATCAATCCTGCATGGAAAGTTTAGGCTTTCCCCCCAAAAGACAGATAATCAGTAATTAGGAAACAAAATGACGGGTTATTGATAAGGAGTAAGATATCTAAAGCCACTAAAAGCTGTATGGTCAGATGTGGAAGGAACTTTAGTAAGGCTGATAGAAAAGAGGACAGTTTCCATAATTGCTTTGGATGCACCTTAAACTAATGGCCTTAACAGAGGTGGACTGCTTATACTTCGTTACGGTCTTGCAAAAGTTTGACAGAGAAACATAGCTAGAATGTTGGAATACCAGGCATTATACTTTGGAGAAGAGACAGAATTAATAATATTGGAGGTAACATTGCAGTTGTCTTCAAAAGTGAAGGAAGTAAATCAATGGAAATGACAGAGAGGTTGGTAAGTATTTTAGTCTGGATGCAGGAAATGGCACTGTATTTGAGTGTAAAAAAGTTCTTCTCAGCAGAGAGAGGACAAGGCAGTGATAGAAGAAACAGCTAGAGTAACAGAAACATTGAGATGATGCTAAATGAGGATCTGAGCATGCCACTTATCAGCTGTAGCAGTTACATCTGCACACAGAGGATCTGAGCATGCCACTTATCAGCTGTAGCAGTTACATCTGCACACAGAGGATCTGAGCATGCCACTTAGCTGAAGCAGTTACATCTGCAAACAGAGGATCTGAGCATGCCACTTATCAGCTGTAGCAGTTACATCTGCACACAGAGGATCTGAGCATGCCACTTAGCTGAAGCAGTTACATCTGCAAACAGAGGATCTGAGCATGCCACTTATCAGCTGAAGCAGTTACATCTGCACACAGAGGATCTGAGCATGCCACTTATCAGCTGCAGCAGTTACATCTGTACACAGAGGATCTGAGCATGCCACTTATCAGCTGAAGCAGTTACATCTGCACACAGAGGATCTGAGTATGCCACTCCATCAGCTCAGCAGTTACATCTGCACAGAGGATCTGAGGGACTCTGCCTAACCTGGACTGGGATTTTATTCCAGACAGAGCCTCTGGGTTATGAATCTATTCCCCAGCATGCCACTTATCAGCTGTAGCAGTTGCATCTGTACAGAGAGGATCTGAGCATGCCACTTTTCAGCTGAAGCAGTTGCATCTGCACACAGAGGATCTGACCAAGCCACGTAACAGCTGAAGCAGTTACATCTGCACGCGGAGGATCTTAGCAAGCCACTTATCAGCTGAAGCAGTCACATCTGCACACGGAGGATCTGAGCATGCAACTTATCAGCTGAAGCAGTCACATCTGCACTCAGATGATCTGAGCATGCAACTTATCAGCTGAAGCAGTTACATCAGCACACAGAGGACCTGAGCATGCCACTTATCAGCTGAAGCAGTTACATCTGCATACAGAGTATCTGAGCATGCCACTTAGCTTGAAGCAGTTACATCTGCACACAGAGGACCTGAGCATGCCACTTATCAGCTGAAGCAGTTACATCTGCACCAGAGGATCTGAGCATGACACTTATCATCTTAAGCAGTTACATCTGCTTACAGAGGATCTGAGCATGCCACTTAGCTTGAAGCAGTTACATCTGCACACACAAAAGAGTCATAGTGTCCTACATGGATCAGGCTATAGACTGTGTTTGGAGTCTGCAGTGGACGGGAAATGTTAGATTCACTCTGAAATGGGCATGAGAGTGTTTCATATGTAGCGGTAGGAACTGACAGAAGAAGAAGTAACCACCAAACAGTGTAATTTGTGGTTAATATAGTCAGATTCAAGTTACTCCAAAGAAAAGGCGTGATAAAGGCGAGGGACTGGAATGGTACAAATTAAATTTCTGAATTTATTTTTGTGACTTTAGATATCAAGTTGTTTGCTTCGATACTTGGTCAATATGGGGTTGAAGCTTTTAGAAATTCTTTAGTTAAATTTGTCACTATTCTTATCTGAAGGATTTTTTATTGTTGTGATGCCTCCTTGTGTGGTTTCGTAATTGTTTCATGATTTACATGACCTAAGGAAAGCATTATCAGGCATTCGTCAGTTATGTATGTTTCTTACTGTATAACTTCCTTGAAGGTTCCTACATCTTAGTTCCTGTTCTGTTTGTAGCTTTGCTATGTTCTTTTCAATATTTTACTTTTACAGTCTCCCTCACTTTGCCTTTTCCTGTCCTCCTTTTGTGTATGCTGTTTCAAGAGATACTGTGATAGAGGTAATGTATGTCACTTGGGAATGTCTTAGTGCCTGTTTGCACAGATGGATAGGTCTGGTATTCCGTATTGCTATGACCTTCAGAATGGTATTTTTTAAGCATCTAGATTTGCAGCAAGCTCTTATATAAGCATAGTTTAAATCTGCAGTCTGTCTGTTGGTGTACTCTGAAGAAACAGACAGAGAAACCAAGTGTAGACTTTGAAATCACTTCAGCAGTCAGTGCATCAGATTGTGTGAGGTGGTTTACTAACTCTCTTTGGTTTCCTTATTTCAGGCAGGAATTCTTGGCTTCTTTAATATCATACCCATTCGTTTGACAGAATTGTCTATACTGCCAGCATGACAGAAGTAAAATCTGACTCATTCTATACATTTGGTGCAATAAGTCACT